>NC_092419.1:4260050-4569425 GCF_040894005.1 Engystomops pustulosus
TTATGTATCTCCATATCAAATGATGGATCTCAATGAGCCTGAAAAATAAAAATCTAGAAATATTCAAAATAAACATACGGTCAGCACCTAAAATGTGTAGGGAAAGCTTCAGGCCGTCACCACCCAATGGTACAAATCCATGTGTTTTCGATAAATTTGAACCTTGCACAGTCCCAGCTCTGACTCCTACAACCGGTGGCCTCCTATTCTGTACGGAAACCCTGCTGGTGTAGGCCAGGGATTGCTCCCCGTTTCAGGTTGCACTACAAGAACAAATCAGGGGCATGTAAAGGCAAAACTTAAGCTAATATGTTATTTTCATGGCTCTTGATTCGGAGATTATTTGAGATCCAAGTTGACCGTGCTCCTGCCTTGTCCTTTGGTTTTTTAGCTAGTGCATGACTTCTGGTTATCACATCTGGCCCTTTTCTTATTTTGTCCCCCCCTTCTTGATCTCTAACTAAAAATCCCCATTTCCATTCCTTTGGATAACAACCTGGATACCCTGATGAAGTCAGTCCATACCTTGGTTTCCATTTACTATATACCTCCGTTAGATATCATCAACCATAGAGTGGAAAGGATGGAAGTTCGGGTAAGCGATCATAACACAAGTATATACCACCCCTTATCCCTTTCCCTGTCTGATACACAGAGAACGGTCGTCTTTTCATTACATTTTCCATATGACATTGCTCATATCAAGCGCCGCAGCTCTGTAAGACCTTGCACAAGGCTTTTTTTACATCGTCGTTCCTCAGGCAGTAGATAATGGGGGTCATTAGAGGAGTCACCACACTGTAGAAGATGGAGACCACCTTATCAACGGTAAAGCGGGTGCTGGAGGTGGGACGTAAGTAAATGAAGATAACAGTCCCATTGAATATCGATACTACAGTCAGGTGTGAAGCGCAGGTACTGAAGGCCTTCTTCTCTCCGTCAACAGAAGGAATTTTCAGGACCGAGTTGGAGGATGAAAGCATAAGACACTAACGTTAGAAAAAAGCAACCCAAAACTACAAACCAAGACAAAATGGTAAATGTAAATTCACCTTTGGATGTTTTAGGAGGGGGGCGTAATCACAGAAAAAGTGGTCGATGTGGTTGGGATAACAAAACTTCAAGGATGCAACCCAAAGAGTAGGAGAGGTGGCGGCCATTGACCCACTTGTCCACACTCCGATTGTTAGACCCAAACTTGTCCTTTGGCCATCATAGTGGTGTATCGGAGTGGCTGACAGATGGCTACATAGCGGTCATATCCCATCACAACCAGCAGACAGTTCTCAGTAGCTCCAAGATGCAAAGAAGCAATAAAACTGAAGGATACAAGCATGATGGGAGATCTCCTTGTTCGAGCATCTTCGGCACAGTCGCTGTGATATAAGCGATTTCTGCCACTGAGAAGAAACATGTACATTGGGTTATGGAGATGCTTATCGATAGCTACAAGCCCGATAATGAGTAAATGAGCTGCGATAGTGATGACATACATGACCGAGAACAGGCAGAAGAGAAAGAGCTCAGTCTCTCGGAGTGTCTGAAACCCTACGATGGTGAAGATTGTGGCCAGGGTCCGGTTTCCTTTGTATGACATCATCCCTATTAAAGATGACACAATAGATTGACATAAACTATACAACTGGAAACGGCAAATTCACCCAAAATTAAACAGGTGCATCTCCTGAACCACTCGGATGTCGAGGGGAATAAGGTGACAGCAGATCACTCTCACAATGGATTTTTTCCCCTCAAATAAGCAAAGGAAGAGCAAGAGAGTCCAAGAGATGTCGATTCGTTACACAAGAACAAGAGGAGCCGAAATGTCTTTGTTGGAATCCATTAAAAAAGTTGACAATAATTGTTAGAACCAATCCTGGTACTTATTACATTCACTCTCCACTTGACTACTGTCCCTACTAATCATCTTCCACTCACTAATCTCTCTCCTCTACAATCTGTTCTTAATGCAGCAGCCGGGCTCCTCTTTCACACCAAAAACTACACAAATGCCTCCAGTCTGTCCCGGTCACTGCACTGGCTGCCCGTCTCCTTCCGAATTCAATTTACAATAACTCACATCCACAAAGCTCTGTATAATGCTGCACCTCCCCATGTCTCACCTCATTCTATCACCCAACCCGTGCCCTTTGATCTGCCAGTGATCTTAGGTTATTATCCAACCTTAATTTGTACTTCTCACTCTGCCAGGACTTCTCCCGAGCTGCATCAATTCTCTGGAATTCCCTACCTTGGACTATAAGACTAATACTCAACCTCCAAAGTTTCAAACGTGAACTTAAAACCCATTTCTATAGGCAAGTCTATCACATTCCCTAAATGAAAGTCCCTTCAACAACTCTCTCTCTCTCTACTAACCCATCCTGTGTCATCCTCCGCTCTGTTATCTGGAAAACACCAGATACTAAACTCCAAGCTTCTTCTTTGCAGTTCCATTTACGTGGGTAAAACATTTCACTATGTAAAGATCTATGTAGAACATTTGTCTGCAACATAACAGAGGACCGGGCGTCTCGGGAAGTTACTTACACTGCCACAAGATTAACTCGACAAAACAAAAAAATCCTGGAGAAGGCACCGAGAAATCTACAGCTCAACCCGAAACATAGAAGACGTCTTGAAGTCGTGCTCGAGTAAGACGACTCACCTCAATAATGTGTAGAAATCCAACAGTGAGAGCCAACAGAACGGCCACCACCAGGGTTTTATAGACAGTCCATGACTATGACCACCCAGAAGGGTTTACAGCAGGAGATCTAAAAATGTAACTAAATCCCCATCACAGATACAACCAAAAATAGATAGAAACAATCAAAATGAACAGAATATAACACTGGGGAAGATCTTATGGCCTTGTAGTGCCAAAACCTGGTTTGTTATAAAGTTATTGTACAGGATGGGTTCCGTAGGTTTGGTCTTAAGTTGAATTTGTATGTAAGTCGGAACTGTATATTTTTTAATTGTAACCCCAGCCAAAAATTTTTTTGGTCTCTGTGACAATTGGGTTTCAAAAATGTTGGGTTGTCATAAGAACCAGGAGTAACAATAATTTCTTCATTACAGACGCCTGTGATATCTGTTACAGCTGATTATTGTAGCCTAGGAAGTTACAGTACAGGAAGTTACCAATTACCAGAGGTCCGTTTGTAACTAGGACTCGTCTGTAAGTTGGGTTTTCTTAAGTAGGGGACCGCCTGTATTTGGTGCAAAAACATGGAAATTTTTTCTTTTTTAATTTTCTTCCCCCAAGATTTGGTGATATCCCAGTAGATTATGATGAATGATCATCTATATAATGTAACAATAGAGGAGATGTATTTGCCAGAGTTTGGCTGCTCCAGTCAGGTCACTCCTAATTCTCTGTGTGTGGCCGGAGCCTCTCCCCTTATCTTTTTTACAATAATTTACAATGTCAGAGCATTTTTGTGCATTGTGTGGGCCACAGGCAATGGCCGTCTGATATCAGTGGGTAGGTGCTGCTCACCTCCCCAATGTCCATAGGAAGTGACTGCCTGGGCTGCAGGAATATGTATCTTGCCCCGTCTTTTGCAGTGTCGGCACGTTGCTGGTGCAGTGATGCGTGGGGTCTCCTGGTGCACGGGTCGTCAGTTAGCCACAGTTTGTTCTGCTCGCTTACAGCCAAAGCACGTGGTCATGTACACGAGTAAGTCACAAAGTACATTCACACTGCCATTGCCCACCATACTGTACTGTAGCGGGCAACGACAGCGTGTGGGAGGAAACTGGAGGACCCCGGGGAAACCCAAGCAAACATGGAGGGAACATACAAACTATGCCCTGCCATTTTGTCTACTGTACAAATAGGACCCTGGTGTAGTCTTTAGTGTGAGTAGGGGGGACATGTAGTATCTTGATATCAGAATTGTGAAATATTCAAAATAGTCCCTAATTAAATACTTGGTGCAGTAGGACCAGGACAGCAGTACAGACAAGGATAAGAGCCAGGTCTCCACTACATACTACATACCTCCCAACTTAGAAGTGTGTGATGCAAGGACTCTCCTTACTTTACCCCACATAGTATAGTTCACTGCTTACTGCCGCTCATCTCCCCCTCTCATATTGTGCCCCTCCAGCATTTCCCTCTCATTTTCTGCCCCTCCAGCATTTCCCTCTCATTTTCTGCCCCTCCAGCATTTCCCTCTCGTATTGTGACCACCACCCCAGCAACTTCCCCGCTCATTATACCATCACTCAGTACTGTTCCCTCCTACTGTATCCCCCTAGCCGCTTCCCCTGATATTGTGCCCCAGTCATCTCTTTCTTTCCTTGATGTTGCTTAAATAATAAATGGAGGTCATTACCTCTCCCTGTTCCCCTGCAGCAGCTCTCCTCTCCTCCTGTGTGTAGCACTGAAGCTGGGAGGTGACATCATCATGCAGCGTCTGACGGATCTACTTAACACAGCAGAAGCAACAAAGTCACTGGGGCGCTGCCACAAGGTCAGGAGGGCACGGCCTCTCTCATTGGATGTAGGCGACTCCAGGTCAGGTGTCAGGCAGAGAGCACTAAGGAGACTAAGTATAGAGTGGTGAGGAACAAGCCGAGGTCAGGCAGGAAGAAATAAATCATAATCGAGAGACCATGGAAGAAGGTGCGATTAATCAAAAGAGGACAAAGGGGATTGTGTGCGGCACCCTATGGGGTGGGGGAATGGGTTCGGCACCCTATGGGGTGGGGGATTGGATGCGGCACCCTATGGGGTGGGGGATTGGATGCGGCACCCTATGGGGTGGGGGATTGGATGCGGCACCCTATGGGGTGGGGGAATGTGTTCGGCACCCTATGGGATGGTGGATTGGGTTCGGCACCCTATGAGTTGGGCAAGCAACACCACCAGCGTTACAGGAGTTCTCCTCATTTGGAGACTCTACATCAGTGATGGCGAACCTATTAGCACCCGGGTGCCCAAACTGCAACCCCAAACCCTCATTTATCGCGAGGTGCCAATCAAAAATGAATGCAGTAACTTATTGCTCCCTGTTCTTCAACAACATTCAATCATAGCGGCCTCCTGGGGACAGCAACACAGTAGCAAGAAGGAGGGAACATTTGCATAATTGCAGTTTCTTTCCAGTGTCCCTCTGTACACAGAGAATCCAGCAGGAGGTCCTTAAAGATAATTTGGCCCTGTCCACACATTCCCCTCTTTCTACAGTCCCAAGTAGCCGAGTAAGGCTACATTCACACTACCTTATGGGGGACGTATATAAGGCCGATATTCATCCTCCATAGACGGCAATGGGCGCACGGCGCCCTACGGGAGCAGTACAGTGCAGCACACGTGCGGCACCGTACCATTCCGTACCCAGGAAAAAGATAGGACCTGTCTTATCTTTACCCGTAATACGGCGCAATGCGCCATGTATCCCTATGGAGAGGAGCGGGGGTGAGCTGCGCTCACCTCCTCCTCCTCCTCTCCCCGTGCACTGCCGTTGCCCGCTACGATACGGGCAGGCAACAGCAGTGTGAATGTAGCCTAAGTGTCACTTTAAAGCAGCATCTTTAAAGTTGCTTGGAACTGCAGGAAAATTCCTTGAGTCCCTCTGATGTTCCGGGGCGATGGCCCCCGGTGCCCACAGAAACAGCTCGGAGTGCCGCCTCTGGAACCAGTGCCATGGGTTCGCCCTACATGAACGCAGAGTATCTATGGGTCTAGATACCCAGAGAGACTTCCTATAGATACCAGCACAGCGTATTGTTACACCATAGGATACCCCACACGTGTGACCTCACCATACACAACACATCAAGGCAAACAGTTAACATTTTCCGGCATCTCTCACATTCTCCCTAATGATTCCTATTGAGCCTCACAATCCTCCAGGCAATTAACTTGCACTTCTAATATCATTTAAGATTGTTATTTCACAGCAATAATCACTTCCCAATTAACAAGTCCCGCGGAGGGGTAATTAATGAGCTGTTTACACAGCGCGGATCCTACTGTGTCGCTTCTTCTTTATTTCCCAATTTACTGAAATGTTGCTAATTATTACAGCGCGAAGGTGAATCTCAGAAGGATCAGAGCCCAGAGTAAGAGAAGATACAAAATAACATTATACTGATGTAATGGCGGCTCTATATCGTTAGAGGAGGAGATCTTACATCAGACTCCATCCTGATAAACCAGGGATATTACTCATAGATCCGGGCACCGGGACTGTGGCATCTTCTTGTATTTCTTATCCATGGCCTCCACCCTTCTAAAATCAAAATTAAATTATGCTAATGAGCCAGAAGGCCTCCGGGGGGCGTTACCGGAGCTCCACTGCGTGTGCGCTGTAGCCTAACATGCTGTTACACTGTTAAGGAGCACATCCCCCCTTCCACTTTGTGTGATTACATGAGGAGGGGGAGTGCTAGAGGAGCAGAGGGGGAGGCAGTGTAACAGCATGTGAAGTTGTAGCACAGAGGGGATCTAGTAACGTTCCCCAGAGCCCTTCTGGATGATTAGCATAATTATAAAAGTTTAATATAAGATACCACAGTCGCGATGCCTGGATCAATGAGTAAGTGTCTATCACTTGATGGATTCTGATGGTAGATTTCCTTTAAGGAGTGTAAACAAGACCCTCAACCCACAAACTGTGGAGGGGACTTATTAAAACCTACACGGGGCAGTTCAATGATCCATCTTAGCCTTTGTAGCCAGTTGCAGGATCAGTTTGTGGTCTGGATGTCACGTCAGGAAAGGGGAAGCCCATCAAATAACCATAATATTTAGCGGTGATACAAACAGATACACAGGGTACATAGTGCTCAGGGCTGTGAAGTTCATCATTTCTAGCTCCGAATGTGTTCACATGCCATGGACTTTGCTGCGGAGACAGTTGAAGTGCCCAGTGCAGTACCTAAAACCGCCACTATATTGGGTAAAGCGAGTGACCATGTAAACAGTACTGGAAGGTATTCTATGCCTTGGGTTTTAAAAAGTTGGAAAACCCCTTTAATGTAAGGGTCCCCGGCGGTAAAAAGGCTTAAGTCAGAGGTTATTGTCTGCATAGCCGGTGTTTTGGAGCAGTGGGTTGTCACAGTGAGGATCCCTTGGGGTCTGGTGATACAGTTTATAGTCTCGTGCATTCACTTTTGAGGTCCCTGGTGGACAGTAGCTGCATACTGAGGTGCAGTAATTCTCCTCTCTAGATCTTAGTCCTGAATACAAACAATGACGACTTCATGTTTCATCAAGATGAATACAGAGAGGGGAAACAGAGAACTGTGCAGCTACAGAGTTCTCCCTATGAATGCAGGGAGAGTTCAGGCAGATGTCATCAAAACCTGGACTAATGATTTGCCTCTCTGCCAGTATGTAGAGGCTGACGTCACGTTGACAGCACACACCTGGTACAGCCTAATACCAGCTGCAGCCGCAGGCTATGGCAGGTGATCAATGTCGACACAATGTCAATGCTGAGCCTCTGTATACAGGCAGTCCATAGGTTACGTACAAGATCGGTTCTATAGGTTTGTTCTTAAGTTGAATTTGTATGCAATTTGGAACTGCTTAGTTTATAATTGTAACCCCAGGCGAATTTTATTTAGTCTCTGTAACAATTGGATTTTAAAAATGTTGTGTTGACATAAGAACCAGGAATAACAATAAAGCTTCATTACAGACGCCTGTGATAACTGTTACAGCTGATTATTGTAGCCCAAGGCTAAAGTACAGTAATTACCAACATCCAGAAGATCGTCTGTAACTAGGGGTCGTCTGTAAGTCATGTGTTCTTAAGTAGGGGACCGCCTGTACCAACGAAAATCGATGGTGGTGGCCGGATGCACCAAGCTGGCTATCACAGAGGTGGAGACGTTCAGAGCTCCCTTCCTTGACTTCAGTGATAAACTCTCCGCCTCCTTGACTTTATACAACCAATTTACATCTGACTTCAAAGTTGATTTTCTGGATGATGCCACCGCCCTGGGTCATGAAATAAAACAAAATCTAGAAGGCGTTACGCTGCTTGAGAATATACTGGTAGTATTTTATTAGGCTAATTGCTGATGACAGGTTCCCTTCAATGGGTCTGGGATTGTCTTGGAATGTTTATAATGTCTAGTTTTTAGTTACATGGGCAGTAAATGTTGTATGTGCTGCTGCAGGGCTGCATGTACTCTGTATAGAGGCAACGCAAAAATTACTGAAAATACCCGTGCCTTTTAGGGGTTACAGAGCCATTTAGCGTGAATATCATTGGATGAATTGGCACGGATATTGGGCTGTTATAGTAAAAGTTTCAATAAAGTGTAAATGATGTGATAAAATCAGATTGTGGTGTAGTAAACCTGCCCCCTGTCTGCCAGGACTTACAGCACGTAGAGCGCAGGCTGCGGACCCTCCACCAGGACACTGGCAGCCGCTCAGACCCTGCGCCAGGGCTTTCTGTGGTCTAATGATACGAGGGCAGGAGCAGCTTTGTTACACTGTGACATTCCGTGACATTGTGTTAGAGGGACATCAATAGGGAGAGAATATGAGACACCGTACATAGTAACTGTATCCCGAGAGACACACACACAGGCCGGGCGAGACAGCAACAGGGCGGAGGAGACATCAGAGCCATCTACAGAGGAAGAACGAACACACGACCTGGTAAGAACTGGTGGAATATATGGGAAACCCCTCCAAGCCTCAGAGAGAAGAGATGACGGCCATTATGTATCTATCTAGAGGACATTTATCACATCTATCTATCCATACTGTATCTATCCATCTCATCTCTCTCTCATCTCTCTCTCCTCTCTCATATTTCTCCTCTCGCGTCTCTCTCTCTCTCATATCTCTCCATCTATTTATCTCATATCTAATCTCACTTCTCTATTGATCTCATACCCATCTCTCTATGTCATATCTATCTTGTATCTTTCCTTTCAATTCTATGGGGCAGATTAATTATTTCTGTCAGCAGACTAAGTTTTTAAAAAAATAAACTATGGGGCAGATTTACTTACCCGGTCGCGTAGTCCGATGAAGATTCGGGTCCGGCGTGATTCACTAAGATCGTGCGCCCGAGTTTCTGCATCCGTTGCTTCTGCTCTGAGGTCCCCGGAGTTCACCTTCTTCTTCCCGGTGCATGTAAGTGCATGTCTTGCGACACAATTTTAAATGTTAAATCCTGCGCGTTGTCCGAATCCGTCGGGTTGTCCAATGGCCCGCCCCCCCCCATTTGTTGCGTGCAAGCCGGCGCCGATGCGCCAAAATCCGTTCGCGAGTGCCAAATTCCAAGGGCAATTTGGCGCAAAGCGGAAATCGTCGGGTACCCGACGAAAATGTGTCCAACGGACCCTTAGTAAATGAGCCCCTATTTTCCTTACTAATTATTGTGACGCACATTTCTACTTTAATGTGTCCTTGTTTCTGAGGGCGTTGAAAATTTGGACCTTTTACCTCATCTAACAAGCAACAAAGTGCGCCAAAAAGAAATAAAAAGACAAACAGACAAATAAAAGCGCAATTTCCGAATCTGTAAAATCAGGCCCACAAATTGTATTTAAAAAAAAAAAGTCAGTGAAGTCGGTAAAATTATTATTTTGGGCGCAAGCAATTAAAAAAATCAAATCAATCGGAAACAGAAAATAGGCGGAAAGAGACCCAAAAACAGCCTGAATGTCATATCATGCATCCCCTGATATGTGACTCGTATCTATTTATCCTTTCCTTTTGCAGAATATCATTATTTACTGCTGACACCTCCGGGTTGTGTTGTAGTTCTGGTCCAGGGCTTCCTTTATATCCCGCGCTCACCAGCTCCTACTCTGATATATATTGATCTCACGTCAGGCCATATAACTAGATTTATTCACAGCTATCAGTGCACCTATCAGTCTTCTACAGATCTTCCTGGCCAGGCGCTGTCATATGCTGCAGGTCACGTTACTTTGTGTCTGGTTTGCTGTGACATTGTGTCAGTATCAGTTACATTGTGTTCCTGGCACAGTCTTGTCAGATTCTCTGTATGTAACTAAGGACATATTATATCAATCTAGAGCCATGAGCAAGTCTAGACAAGATGTCACTTCCCTCTGCAGACTAAATACAGTCACCATTACCTGCAACCAAAGCTTTCTGAGACTTAGTTACCCGACTACTGGACCTACAGAACTTACAATGGAAAAGAAACCCAATGAAAAAACAGGGATTTTCTTCAGATGTAAAATTTCCCTATTTGTTCCTGGTGTCTGTGTCCCTGCTTCCAGCTCCTGGTGTCTCTTGTTCCAACACCTCCTGATTCCTGGTGTCCCTGGTTCCTACTCCTGGTGGTTCCTGGTGTCGTTGTTCCTGGTTCAGACTCTTGATTGTTCCTGCTTCTATCTCCAGTTTCCCTTGTTCTAGCTCCAGGTTGTTCCTGATGTCCCTGGTTCCTACTTCTGGTGGTTCCTGGTATCCCTTGTTCTAGCTCCTGCTTGTTCCTGGTGTCTCTTGTTCCAGGTTCTCTTTGTTCCTGGTGTCCCTGGTTCCTACTTCTGGTGGTTTCTGGTATCCCTTGTTCTAGCTTCTGCTTGTTCCTGGTGTCTCTTGTTCCAGGTCCTCTTTGTTCCTGGTGTCCCTGGTTCCTACTTCTGGTGGTTCCTGGTATCCCTTGTTCTAGCTCCTGCTTGTTCCTGGTGTCTCTTGTTCCAGGTCCTCTTTGTTCCTGGTGTCCCTGGTTCCTACTTCTGGTGGTTTCTGGTATCCCTTGTTCTAGCTCCTGCTTGTTCCTGGTGTCTCTTGTTCCAGGTCCTCTTTGTTCCTGGTGTCCCTGGTTCCTACTTCTGGTGGTTCCTACTATCCCTTGTTCTAGCTTCTGCTTGTTCCTGGTGTCTCTTGTTCCAGGTCCTCTTTGTTCCTGGTGTCCCTGGTTCCTACTTCTGGTGGTTCCTGGTATCCCTTGTTCTAGCTCCTGCTTGTTCCTGGTGTCTCTTGTTCCAGGTCCTCTTTGTTCCTGGTGTCCCTGGTTCCAACTTCTGGTGGTTCCTGGTATCCCTTGTTCTAGCTCCTGCTTGTTCCTGGTGTCTCTTGTTCCAGGTCCTCTTTGTTCCTGGTGTCTCTTGTTGCAGGTCCTCTTTGTTCCTGGTGTCCCTGGTTCCTACTTCTGGTGGTTTCTGGTATCCCTTGTTCTAGCTTCTGCTTGTTCCTGGTGTCTCTTGTTCCAGGTCCTCTTTGTTCCTGGTGTCCCTGGTTCCAACTTCTGGTGGTTCCTGGTATCCCTTGTTCTAGCTCCTGCTTGTTCCTGGTGTCTCTTGTTCCAGGTCCTCTTTGTTCCTGGTGTCTCTTGTTGCAGGTCCTCTTTGTTCCTGGTGTCCCTGGTTCCTACTTCTGGTGGTTTCTGGTATCTCTTGTTCTAGCTCCTGCTTGTTCCTGGTGTCCGTGTCACTGGTTCCCACTCCTGATTGTTCTTGGTGTCCAGGCTTCCAGCTCCTGCTTGTTTCTGTTGTCCCTTGTTCTAGCTTCAGGTTGTTCCTGGTGTCCATTGGTCCCTGGTTCCTAATCCTGGTGGTTCTCGGTGTCCCTTGTTCTAGCTCCTGGTTGTTCCTGGTGTCCCTGGTTCCTAGTTCTCTTTGTTCCATTCTTTTCGCTTCTGCTTGTTCCTGGTGTCTGTATCTCTGTCCCCATTTCTCATTGTTCCTGTTGTCCCCGCTTCTTGTTCCTGGCTGTTTTTGGTGGCTCTTGTTCCAGCTGCTTGGTGTTCTTGGTGTCCCCTGCTAATATAAGCGAAGATAAAACCTGGCACTAAGAAATAAGAGTATAAGAAATAAGTTAATGTTTCAGTCATTTAGACCTTCATCTAGCACGGATTGCAAGGTATATATGAAGGTAGAGTAGTGATGAGATGTGGTGCTGTTACCGCTATAGTGCTGGTAGAGAGGGGGAAGAGCTGGAGCTCCCACTGATGATGAACTCGCGTTGTCCCCTGTTCCAGCTCCTCTTTGCTCCTGATGTCCTTGCTTGTACCTGGTTCTAGCTCCTGGCATTTATATCAATTTCTCGATCCTTGTACTGGAGAGCACTAGGGGCACTACCCATCAGCTTGATCCAACATCTTCAATGCAGACAGAGATAAACCTGTACTACCTGTGCGGCAGCAAATAGTTAGGAAGTCTAAGGGTGCTCAGCATGTACAAGAAGGCAATCACCCGGTCAGTGGTTTGAGAAAGCACTCCCATCCTTTACCGTACCTGGCATCCCCCCTGCACCACCTGGCATTCCCCCACACCCCTTGCTGTGATAGAAGGTAAAGATTTCGGATTTTTACCAGGTGAGTCAATGGTTTAAGAAAACACTCCATAGCACAAAAAGGACCGATTTGGGGTTTTACCGGGTTTTTGAGTTGTGCTTCTACTCTTTCTTCATATTGGACCTTCTCGATCCCGGTCCGCTCTTGGTGTCAGTCTACCTGTCCCAGGGTTTATTACTAGTTCTGCCGCCACAATCCTGCTTTTGGATCTTTTTACTGCCAGTTCCAGTTCTGTGCACTCTGATCCAATAATCCAATGCAATCCATTATCTTTCCGAGATAAAACTGGAGAAAAGCATCTAACAATTGAGTGCAGCCACAACTAGAGGCAGCACTTCTATGATTATCTAAAACTTTAGAACGATTGGATGTGTTATTTTATTTTGTATTCCAGGAGCCTCTGATCTCCCCATGGCAGAAATCTCAGTGGGATCGGCCACTTGGCGAGATGCCTCATACAAGACCATCCGCCTTGCACAGGATCTGAGGTTACGTCCGTTTTCTTGTCTTCCGTCCACGAGAAATACTCCAGAGAAAACGAGAATAGAAGATGAGAACATCCAGATGAAGAGTGGTAGACGATATCTTCCCACTCCTCCGCCCTTCAACAGAGACCTCATTATAGACACTTGTAATGCTTATGCCTGCGGTTACATGAGGGAAACCCGCAGCTCCATGTCCATTCTGCGACAAGCCTTGGCCGAGACAAACCACTACATCCACAGGCTGCAGAAACAGAGGAGCACGCTGGAGAGATCCCATGCCAACACAAGAAGAGACCTCCTGACAAATAATGAGACGGCTCAGATACGTAGTACAAGGCCTATGAGTGAGAGGGTGAGGGCTCGATGCTTATAAAGATAATATCTATGGCCAAAGATGGACCTACATAATAGTCAATAGTCCCACGACACCCATGTATATCAGAAACTAACAGAAAAATTAGATATCTAAATACCCAGTAACTAATGGGAGAGGGGGCCATCTTTTAGGAAATGTCCAGAACATGGCTGCCATCTTGAAAGCCGCCATATTAGATCATAGGCAGGTTTTTCCTATACAAAGTTGGTCATGTTAAAAGGTCCGGTCTCTAGGCTGGATCTCTCTGTCCCAGAATGTTTAGATGTCCGTGAAGGTGAGATCTGCAATATCAAACACAGAAAGTGGCAACAACGACCTGGAATGTTACCTGTGACGCACAGCTATGAAATGTACTGCAGTGTCCATGGAGCTTAAGGTGCTGGATCCCATCTTTGTGAACCAACCTGAGAATCTGTGGAGAATCTCTGTGTTTGAAAACCTTTGAACCACAAGAGTAATTTTTAATTTGATCGGTGGCAATGAGACATTTCTGGTCTACTGGTTATTGGAAAAACTTACCTTTGATTCAGTGTAGCAGATTTCAAGATGGTGGACAGAACCAAATAGATGAGCCCCCTCACAACTGAAGAGACTCCTTGAAGCCATGTCCCAAACTATTTGACATTTAAAACAGACTTTGGCTTCATAGATGTGGCCGCCATTTTGTCATGATCTGTCACTAATACTTCTCTGCTTGCAGTATCCTGATAAAGTGGATCATCTTTTACAAGAAGAGAAGAAAGGACTTCACAACCTGAAGAGATATTCAGAGAACCAGCTACAGGAGATCTCAAGGCAACTCCAGGTCAGTAGATATGGGATTTGCAAAATTGCAGTCCACTTCCATCGTATGTTATGCCTTTCCTCCGTCGCCTCGCCGCCTTTCCTCCGTCGCCTCGCGGTCTCGCGCCTTCCTCCGTCGCCTCGCGGTCTCGCGCCTTCCTCCGTCGCCTCGCGGTCTCGCGCCTTCCTCCGTTGCCTCGCGGTCTCGCGCCTTCCTCCGTTGCCTCGCGGTCTCGCGCCTTCCTCCGTTGCCTCGCGCCTTCCTCCATTGTCTTGCAGTCGTAAATCTTTCTTCATTGTCTCTAGGTCTTGTATCTTACTTCATCGTCTCTTGGTCTTGTATCTTACTTCATCGTCTCTTGGTCTTGTATCTTACTTCATCGTCTCTTGGTCTTGTATCTTACTTCATCGTCTCTTGGTCTTGCAGGTTCTCTATTCTCATCGTCAGAAACTCTTAGAGTTTTGTAAAGAAAAGGGGAGAGTCTTGGATATTATCAGTGAGAACGCCCGGCCCCGACACCATTCTCAAGATCAAATTGGTAGCAAGTTTCTGGGTCCTGAAAACACAGGTATTAGATTAAACCACATTAGTCAGAAAACCAATCAAATCATGTCTCCGTGATAAGATTCACACCTTGATGGTTCTCTCCTTACCATAGACTGCCAGGCGGCTATAAGAAGTGCTCGGAGCACATGTGAAAAATTCAGAAACATACAACCTCCAAACTGGTATAAGCCGGAGAACCGCCGAGAGCTGAAGGAGAGCGTGACCCAAGCACTGGGCAAAAAGGCAGACGAGAGTGCCCACATCTGGGTAATGTGACGGACCAGGGATTAACCAGTTTGACTGCAAATCAAGCCTTTAGAAACGCCCTTGCCTTTGTGTTTCAGGAGGATTTAACCCTGACATCTGGAGATGTGAGGAACATGACCCAAAGACAGCAGAGAATTCATGATGAGATGGAGACTGGTTACCATTTACAACTGGTTAGTACCTCTGCCTCAGGGTGTCAGCCCAATGACCCTTCCTAAGTAGTGGATCTACACAACAATACCAGGCCACCACCAGGAAATAGGATCAGGCAGAGAACGGTCAGGGCTGAGGTCAGGACAGTCAAAGTTGTAGTGTAGTCAGGACTAGCTGGGGTTCTTATGGGGTACAGCAAGTCAGGAGCAAGATAGAAAGCCAAGAAAAAGGGCAGGAATACGGGAGTCAAGTAGAAGACAGCAAATAGGATGCCTCCATCTAGAAGGCTGAAACCTTTCAGTGTGGACTGGAGGGGAATTACCAGGGAGAGTATTTCGGGACAATGTCCCCTTACACTTCACAGAGAGACGTCTGTTCCCTACGAGACAGAACAGTAGAAGTTGAGCACTAGGGAGCTGCAAACCGGAATATAAATGTAATGTAGTGGACATGGTGTAGCGAAGATATCCCAGTCCTTTATACCAATGGAGGAGCAGTAGAGACTCTGCATTAACTTCCCCCTTTTCTCAATGGTATTAGGGTCCGGTCTCCAGCTTGGATCTCTCTGTGCGAGAACGTCTGGACCGGCCATTGGTGAGGATCCTTCAGAGACATCCGGGAACCCAACTTCCAGAGAGCACCCTCATCTCACAGGTAGAGTACAATACACACCACTACCAAGAGACTCACACAAAAATATTTCAGGAGCAGGGGAATTACTTAAAGTAGAATTAACCCTTGGTCAAAAGGGAGAGAGTAAAGCCAAACTGTCTGGATCAGTGGAAGTGGATCCTCTGTACCAAAGCGTACAATGACATAAGCCGACACTTGGGACTGGAGTCTAAGTGGTACCCGGTTTTCGCCGCGTGGTACCACAAGGTCGTTCCACAGGTGTGGCTTGTCCAGGGTGGAGGCCAAGGCGAAGTACATAATCGTCAGGCAAACCTGTTGTCGGGAACAGGCAGCAGAGGATCAGAGTTGGGGGCGTAGCATTAGGTCAAGACAGGCAGCAGAGGAGCGTAGTCAGGAACGGAATCGGGGTCACAACGGGAAATCACAATAACAGCGCAGGGCATGGAACAGCTTTCTCTGGGGCACAAGGCACGATGATCCGGCAGGGTGTACAGGGAGAGGCAGATTTATATAGAACTCTAAGAGACGGGGACGCGAGGTCCAGAATCAGGCACGGGGAGCGATAAGAAGCACGAGCGCTGCACTTGCTTACAGAGGGGCATGGGTGAGCCACTGACCCGAGATATGGGTCGCAGGAGCAACCGTGACACAAACCTTCTACAACCATTGGCACATGGGGCACTTATTCATAGATCCAGGCACTGTGACTGCGGTAATCTTAGAGCACAGAGGGGTCCTGGGAACACCCCAGAGCCAATCTGAACCATTAGTATGGCCACCTGCGTAAACACCTTTGGGGAAGAGCACCTGTGTCCTTGTACAAGGGTATGATAGTAGATACAAAGGAAATAATACTGAGAGGATGGGAGAAGGTCAGGAAGGTGATAATCAATGAAAGGTGGTGTGAAACATATTTTCAACTTATGTACTCGGGATGTATGGTTTTAACTTCCCCCTCTTCACACAATCTCACCCAGAGCCTCTCCCAAAATGTAACCAACCACATACTGATCTCTGGCATGGAAAATACAGGGTTCTTGGGGTCAGTTCTCAAATACATTGCGACAGGATGGCATAAAAATGTCAATCTTTTACCACCCAAGTGTCTATTCCACGACGTACTTGATGGTGAGAATGATTCAGAGGACCCAGGTGATGCTAAGCCACAGATTTCCCACAGACTTCCACACGTCGTTCTCCTAGTGGCAAAAAGGTGTATACCCCAAAATTGTCTGGACCCGAAACCGCCTGCCACAGGACAGCTGAGAGAACAACTAAAGTGGTTGATGAATGTAAACAAAGTAGACATGATGCCACCTAAGGCATATACACACAAAATGGGGGGGGGGGTTATCGGTGATATCAATTTTGCTTCTTACTCTTACCTTCTTACCTGTGTAACTATACTAACAATGAGTCAATTCTGGTTATGTGGCGGAATTTCTGTAACCCTAAGAGGGTGCATTTAGATGAACCTATGCCGCACGGCTATGGCCCGCCCTACATCCGCCGCGATGAGGGGTGACCCCTCCCCTGTCCATAGAGATGCATGGTGCACAGGCAGTAACACGGGGACAGATAGGACGTGTCCTATCTTTTCCCTGTGTACGCAGCGGTACGGTGCTGCGCGTTCTGTGTGGCCATTGCCGTCTATGGGCATACGTCTCCCGTATGGTAATGTGAATGTAGCCTAACTCAGTGTTGGGGCTTTGCAACTGGACGCGCTAAAAGAGAAAGTCAGAGTCGGGGCGCTGTTCGAATGACTGAACTTTGGTGTTCTCTGTGCGCGGAGCAAGGTCAGGGCTATGTGTGACGCTTGACGGACTCATTGTACCCCACATTGTACCCATGGCCAAATGAGGCTATTACAATGTCTTTGTTATATGACATTATATGTTGTTGCCATTATTATGCAAACTGTATGTTCCACTAGATTTTAAATTTTTTTTTTTTTTTTTTTTTTATGAAGTACTTTTTATTAGATCATGTTGCACTTTACAGCTGGAATTCTGGGAATTCAAAAACCACATCTTTGCCTGTGAGTTTCTTGTAGACACCAGAAAATGTTTCGACCTTGTGTTCAACATTGTTCTGTTGTGCCTTGTCCAAGTGGACTTTGATAAGCCGACTGCCGTCCAACTTTACACGGATTCTCTTGCCCACAATTTCACTTGGATAGACCAGGTCTTCAAGGATGGCATCATGCACTGCAGTCAGGGTGCGGCTTCTGGGACGCTTCTGCTTGTTTTTCGTGCGGCTTTTCCTTGTTGGTTTGGGCAAAATCCTTCTCTGAGCGATGAAGACCACGTGCTTGCCACTGAACTTTTTCTCCAGCTCACGCACCAGCCTGACTTGTATCTTCTGGAAAGACTTCAGCTGAGGGACTGGAACGAAGATAATTATAGCTTTTCTACCACCTCCAGCTTCAATCTCCTTAGCTGCTGTGATGTTCAGTTCCCTTAGTTGAGCCTTCAGGTCTGAATTCATTTCCAGCTCCAACAGAGCCTGGGAGATGCCAGACTCGAATTCGTCCGGCTTCTCGCCATTAGGCTTGACGATTTTAGCGCTCGTGCTGAACATGGCCTTTCGTCCTCTCTCAGTGACGGCCTAGGAAGAGGACGAGAACTCGCGAGAGTAGATTTTAAATTTTGATTTGAATATTGAAAACCAAATAAAATATTTTGTGAAAAAAAGAACATTTTAGAAAAGTAGTCTTGTAGCATTGTCTTGGTTTCTATGCTCTCACTGTGTCCGCACACAAGGTTTTGAGGTTTTACTAGTCATTACTTTACTTATACTCTAGTGATGTACCCTAGAAAACCCTGACTTCTGTTAACCCTCACTTACCTGTTGTCCTCCTCTCGTCTTAGGGCACCGTGTCCCTGCAGAAGTCTCTCAGTAAGACCCGTGACGGCATCGGCCTCCTCCATGACACACAAATAAAATTAAAGGAGGATCAGGAGAACAAACTGCGAGGAGAGAGCATCGACCGGGCGGCAGCCAGACTGCGGGTGCGGAGCGCCAAGGGCCGGAGAGAGAGGCTGTGCCTATGAGATACAGGAACGGGAATATTAGCGGGAAGTAGAGAACGGATTTGGGATGTAAAGACAATAAACAACCAAAACATTAAAGAAATAAGTGACCTGGTAACATGTATCCTTCATCTCTATGGGAGAAGCTGCTCTGCTGCAGGATAAGGGGCATGGGATGGATTTATAGTTCCAGTAAGGACGGGAAATATCAGATTGGTGGCAGCCGGCACCAGCGAGCAGAACCTCTGCTTTACAGGCCTGAGAGGTCATATCCATTACACCAATGGTGAAGAGCTGCAATACCCAGCACGGCCACTATACAGTGCAGCAGCACCTCTGCCTCACAGGCCTGAGAGGTCATATCCATTACACCAATGGTGAAGAGCTGCAATACCCAGCACGGCCACTATACAGTGCAGCAGCACCTCTGCCTCACAGGCCTGAGAGGTCATATCCATTACACCAATGGTGAAGAGCTGCAATACCCAGCGCGGCCACTATACAGAGCAGCAGCACCTCTGCCTCACAGGCCTGAGAGATCATATCCATTACACCAATGGTGAAGAGCTGCAATACCCAGCATGGCCACTATACAGTGCAGCAGCACCTCTGCCTCACAGGCCTGAGAGGTCATATCCATTACACCAATGGTGAAGAGCTGCAATACCCAGCGCGGCCACTATACAGAGCAGCAGCACCTCTGCCTCACAGGCCTGAGAGATCATATCCATTACACCAATGGTGAAGAGCTGCAATACCCAGCATGGCCACTATACAGTGCAGCAGCACCTCTGCCTCACAGGCCTGAGAGGTCATATCCATTACACCAATGGTGAAGAGCTGCAATACCCAGCGCGGCCACTATACAGAGCAGCAGCACCTCTGCCTCACAGGCCTGAGAGGTCATATCCATTACACCAATGGTGAAGAGCTGCAATACCCAGCACGGCCACTATACAGAGAAGCAGCAGCTCTGCCTCACAGGCCTGAGAGGTCATATCCATTACACCAATGGTGAAGAGCTGCAATACCCAGCACGGCCACTATACAGAGCAGCAGCAGCTCTACCTCACAGGCCTGAGAGGTCATATCCATTACACCAATGGTGAAGAGCTGCAATACCCAGCACGGCCACTATACAGAGCAGCAGCAGCTCTACCTCACAGGCCTGAGAGGTCATATCCATTACACCAATGGTGAAGAGCTGCAATACCCAGCACGGCCACTATACAGAGAAGCAGCAGCTCTGCCTCACAGGCCTGAGAGGTCATATCCATTACACCAATGGTGAAGAGCTGCAATACCCAGCACGGCCACTATACAGTGCAGCAGCAGCTCTGCCTCACAGGCCTGAGAGGTCATATCCATTACACCAATGGTGAAGAGCTGCAATACCCAGCACGGCCACTATACAGTGCAGCAGCTCTACCTCACAGGCCTGAGAGGTCATATCCATTACACCAATGGTGAAGAGCTGCAATACCCAGCACGGCCACTATACAGTGCAGCAGCAGCTCTGCCTCAGAGGCCTGAGAGGTCATATCCATTACACCAATGGTGAAGAGCTGCAATACCCAGCACGGCCACTATACAGTGCAGCAGCAGCTCTACCTCACAGGCCTGAGAGGTCATATCCATTACACCAATGGTGAAGAGCTGCAATACCCAGCACGGCCACTATACAGAGCAGCAGCACCTCTGCCTCACAGGCCTGAGAGGTCATATCCATTACACCAATGGTGAAGAGCTGCAATACCCAGCACGGCCACTATACAGTGCAGCAGCTCTACCTCACAGGCCTGAGAGGTCATATCCATTACACCAATGGTGAAGAGCTGCAATACCCAGCACGGCCACTATACAGAGAAGCAGCAGCTCTGCCTCACAGGCCTGAGAGGTCATATCCATTACACCAATGGTGAAGAGCTGCAATACCCAGCACGGCCACTATACAGTGCAGCAGCAGCTCTGCCTCAGAGGCCTGAGAGGTCATATCCATTACACCAATGGTGAAGAGCTGCAATACCCAGCACGGCCACTATACAGTGCAGCAGCAGCTCTGCCTCAGAGGCCTGAGAGGTCATATCCATTACACCAATGGTGAAGAGCTGCAATACCCAGCACGGCCACTATACAGTGCAGCAGCACCTCTGCCTCAGAGGCCTGAGAGGTCATATCCATTACACCAATGGTGAAGAGCTGCAATACCCAGCACGGCCACTATACAGTGCAGCAGCAGCTCTGCCTCACAGGCCTGAGAGGTCATATCCATTACACCAATGGTGAAGAGCTGCAATACCCAGCACGGCCACTATACAGTGCAGCAGCTCTACCTCACAGGCCTGAGAGGTCATATCCATTACACCAATGGTGAAGAGCTGCAATACCCAGCACGGCCACTATACAGTGCAGCAGCAGCTCTGCCTCAGAGGCCTGAGAGGTCATATCCATTACACCAATGGTGAAGAGCTGCAATACCCAGCACGGCCACTATACAGAGCAGCAGCAGCTCTGCCTCAGAGGCCTGAGAGGTCATATCCATTACACCAATGGTGAAGAGCTGCAATACCCAGCACGGCCACTATACAGTGCAGCAGCAGCTCTGCCTCACAGGCCTGAGAGGTCATATCCATTACACCAATGGTGAAGAGCTGCAAAACCCAGCACGGCCACTATACAGTGCAGCAGCAGCTCTGCCTCACAGGCCTGAGAGGTCATATCCATTACACCAATGGTGAAGAGCTGCAATACCCAGCACGGCCACTATACAGAGAAGCAGCAGCTCTGCCTCACAGGCCTGAGAGGTCATATCCATTACACCAATGGTGAAGAGCTGCAATACCCAGCACGGCCACTATACAGTGCAGCAGCACCTCTGCCTCACAGGCCTGAGAGGTCATATCCATTACACCAATGGTGAAGAGCTGCAATACCCAGCACGGCCACTATACAGAGCAGCAGCACCTCTGCCTCACAGGCCTGAGAGGTCATATCCATTACACCAATGGTGAAGAGCTGCAATACCCAGCACGGCCACTATACAGTGCAGCAGCAGCTCTACCTCACAGGCCTGAGAGGTCATATCCATTACACCAATGGTGAAGAGCTGCAATACCCAGCACGGCCACTATACAGTGCAGCAGCAGCTCTACCTCACAGGCCTGAGAGGTCATATCCATTACACCAATGGTGAAGAGCTGCAATACCCAGCACGGCCACTATACAGAGCAGCAGCAGCTCTGCCTCACAGGCCTGAGAGGTCATATCCATTACACCAATGGTGAAGAGCTGCAATACCCAGCACGGCCACTATACAGAGCAGCAGCAGCTCTGCCTCACAGGCCTGAGAGGTCATATCCATTACACCAGTGGTGAAGAGCTGCAATACCCAGCACGGCCACTATACAGAGCAGCAGCAGCTCTGCCTCACAGGCCTGAGAGGTCATATCCATTACACCAATGGTGAAGAGCTGCAATACCCAGCACGGCCACTATACAGTGCAGCAGCACCTCTGCCTCACAGGCCTGAGAGGTCATATCCATTACACCAATGGTGAAGAGCTGCAATACCCAGCGCGGCCACTATACAGAGCAGCAGCACCTCTGCCTCACAGGCCTGAGAGGTCATATCCATTACACCAATGGTGAAGAGCTGCAATACCCAGCACGGCCACTATGCAGAGCAGCAGCAGCTCTGCCTCACAGGCCTGAGAGGTCATATCCATTACACCAATGGTGAAGAGCTGCAATACCCAGCACGGCCACTATACAGTGCAGCAGCAGCTCTGCCTCAGAGGCCTGAGAGGTCATATCCATTACACCAATGGTGAAGAGCTGCAATACCCAGCACGGCCACTATACAGTGCAGCAGCAGCTCTACCTCACAGGCCTGAGAGGTCATATCCATTACACCAATGGTGAAGAGCTGCAATACCCAGCACGGCCACTATACAGTGCAGCAGCACCTCTGCCTCACAGGCCTGAGAGGTCATATCCATTACACCAATGGTGAAGAGCTGCAATACCCAGCGCGGCCACTATACAGAGCAGCAGCACCTCTGCCTCACAGGCCTGAGAGGTCATATCCATTACACCAATGGTGAAGAGCTGCAATACCCAGCACGGCCACTATGCAGAGCAGCAGCAGCTCTGCCTCACAGGCCTGAGAGGTCATATCCATTACACCAATGGTGAAGAGCTGCAATACCCAGCACGGCCACTATACAGTGCAGCAGCAGCTCTGCCTCAGAGGCCTGAGAGGTCATATCCATTACACCAATGGTGAAGAGCTGCAATACCCAGCACGGCCACTATACAGTGCAGCAGCAGCTCTACCTCACAGGCCTGAGAGGTCATATCCATTACACCAATGGTGAAGAGCTGCAATACCCAGCACGGCCACTATACAGAGCAGCAGCAGCTCTGCCTCAGAGGCCTGAGAGGTCATATCCATTACACCAATGGTGAAGAGCTGCAATACCCAGCACGGCCACTATACAGTGCAGCAGCAGCTCTGCCTCACAGGCCTGAGAGGTCATATCCATTACACCAATGGTGAAGAGCTGCAATACCCAGCACGGCCACTATACAGAGCAGCAGCAGCTCTGCCTCAGAGGCCTGAGAGGTCATATCCATCACACCAATGGTGAAGAGCTGCAATACCCAGCACGGCCACTATACAGAGAAGCAGCAGCTCTGCCTCAGAGGCCTGAGAGGTCATATCCATTACACCAATAGTGAAGAGCTGCAAAACCCAGCACGGCCACTATACAGTGCAGCAGCACCTCTGCCTCACAGGCCTGAGAGGTCATATCCATTACACCAATGGTGAAGAGCTGCAATACCCAGCACGGCCACTATACAGTGCAGCAGCAGCTCTGCCTCACAGGCCTGAGAGGTCATATCCATTACACCAATGGTGAAGAGCTGCAATACCCAGCACGGCCACTATACAGTGCAGCAGCAGCACCTACACATTAGCCTAAAGCCTAAGGCTACATTCACACTGATGTATGGAGGACGTATATACGGCCGACACGTGCGGCACCGTACCGCTCCGTACCCGGAAAAAGATAGGACCTGTCCTATCTTTCTCCGTAGTACGGCGCCGTGCGCCATTAATTCCTATGGAGAGGGGCGGGGGGAGCTGCGCTCACCTCCTCCTCCTCCTCCTCTCCCCGTACACTGCCGTTGCCCGCTACGGTACGGTACGGGCGGGCAACGGCAGTGTGAATATAGCCTAAGGGTGATGGCCACACATGGCGTTTTGCACCCGTTTTTGGACGGACTGCTTAAAAACGGACCAAAAACAGGTTCAAAATGCCATGTGTGGCCATCACCCTAATCAGAAAACTTTAAGGGTGCATTCACACATTTGCTTTTTCACATGCAGTTTTTGGAGCCAAGAGCAGGTGTGGATCACATCGGGTGAGGATCATCACTGAGAGAAGCTGCTCCTCCTCTCTTTTCACTCCACTCCTGGTTTGGACATTCAAAAACTGCATCTGTACAAAGCAAACATGTGAACGCGTCCCTAAGAGCGATGCCACACGTGGCGTTTTGAACCCATTTTTGGTCCGTTTTTAAGCAGTCCGTTAAAAAACGCATGTGTTTTTGGATGGACTGCTTAAAAATGGACCAAATACAGGTTCAAAACGCCACGTGTGGCATCGCCCTTATAGTTTTCTATAACACCTACAAAAAGGCTCTGCTGCCATTGTAAACTGAAAATAACAGCATCACAACCTGACACAATGTAACCCAAAGAATAATACAAGTATTCATTCACAATAAAATAAAGTCACTAGGACCTAAAAACACAAACCGTGGTGGTAGGTCATTACACGGTCACATCCTGGTCCTCAATTATTAATTACATCAGAAATGAAAGTGCGTACAACAATCTATAGTAATGTCCCGGCATGGATTATATAGCATCAAACTAAGTGCATATATAAAGACATCGTATCAGGAGGCGAAAGGCAAAAAACGTACCAACACTAATACCAACCCGACTGCATTACTGTGCACGGGAGACCCAGGAGCGACCGCACCAACACAGATCCTGACGCACATTTTGCTGTCGCTTCTCTGGGGCTACTGATACAGTACATCACACCGCGTCTGATGTAGCTGCAGCAGTGATCAGAATACTACAAAATCTGAAAACGCCTGCGATCGGGAACAAGCAGCCGGTGTTTTGCGTTAAATTTCCATGGAAACGCCAATGCGATCGGGCCGCCCCCGGTGGGCGTGGCTTTGTCTGCGTTTGCAAACGCAGACAAAGCGCCACGTCTGACATCACCCTTAGGGTGAAGACACACATGGCGTTTTTGGGCCGTTTTTACTAAGTGCGTTTTCAGATCGTAAAAAATGCATGCGTTAAAAAACGCATCCGTTTTTAAAAAAACACATGCGTTTTTTGAAAACGCATGCGTTTTTGTTCGGTTTGCCAAATTTGCGCAATTAAAAACGGACAAAAACGGATGCATTTTCAAAAAACGCATGCGTTTTTTAACGCATGCGTTTTCTACGATCTGAAAAAGCACTTAGTAAAAACGGCCCAAAAACGCCATGTGTGTCTTCACCCTAAGGCCGCGGTCACACGTACCGCTAGGCGTCCGTCATAACGCGACGCTAGTGCACAGGGGGGAGGTCCTCGGCCCGAACGCACATGCGTTATCAGAGAAACGCATGTGATCGGCTTATCAATCGCATGCGTTTCCCTGGAAACGCATGTGCGTTCGGGCCGAGGACCTCCCCCTGTGCGCTAGTGTCGCGTTATGACGGACGCCTAGCGGTACGTGTGACCGCGGCCTAAGACTATGATCCTTGTATCCTTGAATACTGTAACAATGTATGGGCTTTAATAAAAGTTACCGGATTTAAAAAAAAAAAAAAAAAGTTTTTCAGGCTCAGTGTTTGAAGCCAAGAGCAGGTGTGGAGCAGGTGTGGATGACATCGGGTGAGGATCATCAGTGAGAAGCCGCTCCTCCTCTCTTTTCACTCCACTCCTGGTTTAGACATCAAAACTTCACCTGAAAAACTGAACGTGTGAACGCAGCCCTCAAACTAAACGCAATCCATTACAGCGCAATGATAACTGCGCCGTGTGAATGCAGCCTGATGCCGCAGGGGCAGGAGCAGCCATTGCTGGGGGCACCTGCAGGAAATTAGTGACGTGTGGCCCGTTCCTGCACTTGTCCAGCTGGTGCACAATCCCCGGATGCTTTATCCCTGGTCACTTACCTACAGGTTATGTGTGGTGTTACGGCTTAGCTTCACTTAAAGGGGTTGTCCGGAGGTAGAAATACATGGCGGCTTTCTTCCGAAAACAGCGCCACCCCTGACCCTGGCTCCTGCTGGTATTACAGGTATAGAGAGGTGCTTGGATGTAATACCACACATTGCCTCTGGTCAGGGGAGGCGCTGTGTTCAGAAAACAGAAATGTATTTCAAACTCTGGACAACTAGGCCCCGGTATACACCACACAACCTGTACATAGATACATGGTCATAGATAGAGCAGCTTTCAGTCATGTGTCATGCACCTGGTGAGGCGAGGAGGCCGCTGAGGTCACTGCTGTGGGGACCTCCAGCCTCGTCCCCCTCACAAGTCACCACAAACTAAAGTGTACAGCGCAGTAACGTGTCAGTGTTCACACCTTGTGGCACATCAATAAAGTTGATTCACGCGCCAGTCAAAGATGGCTCGCGCGTCACGTGTCAGCAGCTCTACACTCAGAGCCCCTCACGCCGCTTCGCCAGCACCCAACATGGCGCCCCTTCCTTCTGCGCACGCTCCGAAACTCTCCCTGCCCGTACAGGCAATGGTGCCCGGAAGTGACGTTGCCCTCAGTAAAGATGGCGCTTCTGCTCCTAACGTATATGTCTTGACTGGTGAAGTGAGGGCAAGAGCGGCGCTTCAGGCCTAAGCGGAAGTGTGGGCCCCTGTATATCTGAGTAGGAGACCCCGCCCCGGCCTCTTTCAGCTCCGAGCGCCGACGGGTTAGGACACAGGCGAGCAGACACGTGAGTGATACCCGGGGATCCGCGGCGCCTGCCGGGTCCTGCACCCGGGAGTTGTGCGGGGGAGCGGGCGGAGCACGTGGGGAGGAGTGATCCGCCGTGTTACCCCCTCTGACACGTGAGCGGAGCCGCCAGCACACGGGCAAAGGTGTCCTGTACATGGCGTCAGTCAGTCACATAGTGATACACTGTAACGAAAGCTCAGACCCGTCCACATGGCTCCGGCCTGGCCCTGCATTACATGGGTGTAACTTGTAGTGAGTATGGGGGCTATTTAACCCTTTCTCGGAGGAGCCGGGGTGCTCGTGGCTGCCATGTTGTGTCATGTGACCCTTTATTAAACTGCAAATTACTAAAAATAATTAAACTGGTGATAAGTGTAATGACACATCCGTCACTGAGAACCCATGTGCAGGGGGTGACAGAGCCCACACCCCAATACAACCTCCGCATACTCCCTTCTACTATCTCTTGGGCTGCATTCACACTGTATATTTTGATTGTACTTTGCGTATTAATACAAAGGCTGCAGCTGTTCACATGCCGAGAAGCTCGCGTTTGCTAATAATGGAGGGAACGTAATGTTACCCCGCTATGTGATGACAGGGAGCCTCAGACCGGACTCCATGGGTGACACATGGGCTGCAGATGCACGGAGCCTTGTCTGGGTTCCATAGTCCTGCCCTGAGATTAGGGAAATTCTATATGGAAAAGTTATATATATTCTTGAATCTGTAGGTGACCTAGAATGTATCTGTATATGTAACCCACTCTCCCTCTTATTACAGAATGGCAGACTGGGAAACCGCTCCAGTCGGGGCTGAGACCCCTGAAATCAAACTTTTCGGGAAATGGAGCACTGATGACGTCCAGATCAGCGACATCTCCCTACAGGTCAGTCCAGGGGATGATTTTTTGGGTCCACACACGTGTGAAGTGTACGGAGGAGTTGTCTGATCTCTTGTGTGAGACAAGTTGACACCAGTGATGTCTTCCCCGTCTTTGTTGTCAGCCATGAGATTTGGGCAATGTCTGCTGAGCTTCCCCTGATGTAGATTCCCAGGAGACAGATCCTTATGTAGCAGTAGCCACTTATGGTCCATTCAAGTTGGGTCTCTATTCAGGAGTTGCAGCTTCAATGCAGATCTGTCCTAATGTGCCAAATTAAAGGGGCGGTCTAGGGTGTCCATCTTGTGTACAGGACTATAAATGTAGGTGCTGATTGTCTCGTATACTTGCTCCACCAGGATTACATTGCCGTGAAGGAGAAGTACGCCAAGTTCCTGCCTCACAGCGGGGGGCGCTATGCTGCTAAGAGATTCCGCAAGGCTCAGTGTCCTATTGTGGAGCGTCTTACAAATTCCCTCATGATGCACGGGAGGAACAACGGCAAGAAGCTGATGACCGTCAGGATCGTGAAGCACGCCTTCGAGATCATCCACCTGCTGACCGGAGAGGTGAGGGCGGCCTGATGTCTCTGGATGAGAATGTGCATAGCTCTTCTCCTGTATGTACAGGCCCTTGGTGGTGTTCTTGACCACTGAGTCAATCACTATTTGCCTTGTAGGTTGGGAAATAATTTGACTAAAAAGCGGAACCAATAATTTTAGTTTGATATGACCTGTATGGTGGCCAAATAGCCTCTAGATACTAGCCATGAACTGTTGCTAGGGGCCTCGATTTGCCAGATTGGCTCAGCCACCGATCCAGCAATATGCACTGTTTGGGCGACTGATCGTGACCGTCAGGTTTGATTTTCAGTGACACGAGATGAATGGTGACCAGACAGACTTTAAGAATTTATAGGTATTCAGTCCTTTGTAAGAAGTAGATGTCTGATATGAAAAAGTTCAACAAAACTTGTAGTCTTAACAAGGTGTTAAGACTACAGGTTCGCCTTGGTCTAAGGGCGTGTTCACGCATTGCGTTTGAAGCGCATTACAACAGCTGAGGAGAGGTGATTTGCCTAATTACATTACTATGTTAACAGTGTCAACAAATGTAAACAGTAATGTAATTAGGTAAATCTCTTCTCCTCAGCTATTGTAATGCATTTGCAATGTATCCTTGTATGTGGTGATGGTAATATGTCAGATTTCTGTTCTGACTCTGCTTTGCTAGTTGTCCCCTCTTGGGCTCTTGTGACTAATGACTTGGATCTTGCAGGTCACTGGCCAAGGGTGTGTATGATCACGCTCTTTACCCCCTTCTTCCCAGCATTTGGCCGCCTGTACACAGAGCTTGCCCTCAACAGCTCCCCTTCTACTGGGCTGCAATGATGTTTCTGCAGTTAACCCCTTTAGCAGGGAAGGACACATGCCACATGCTTCTGTAGACTTATTTTGCTGAAGATGAAATTGATTATTAGATGTCGTCTGCGGAAGCGTCCGGGACCCCCCACCCCACTTATTAGATTCCAGACCACACTAATTATTGTGTTACCTCTGATGTTAAACTATTGGTCAGTTAGTGCACCTACATGCACACAGATCTGGGTATGCACAGACAATGTTTGCAGTTTCTGGATCTACAGATGTTGTTGCTTCCCTCTGTAGACCAGGCGCAGTGTCCTGTGGTGGAAGCTTCTATTGGATCATCTTTACTGAGCATCTAAATCTCATCCACAATGTGATGACTTGGTGACTTATCTGTCTTATACTTCCATCTCTCGATTCCAGAACCCTCTGCAAGTGCTGGTGAACGCAATCATCAACAGCGGCCCCCGTGAAGACTCCACCCGTATTGGTAGAGCTGGAACAGTGAGGAGACAGGCTGTGGACGTGTCCCCTCTGAGGAGAGTCAACCAGGTACATTGTGGGGGATGACTGCGGGGGTGTCCTAGTATAGGATGGAGGTATTATCCCCGCTACTAGTAGCTGTCACTGTCCCATCCTGACTGAGCTCTGCTTCTCCTCAGGCCATCTGGCTCCTCTGCACCGGAGCTCGTGAAGCCGCTTTTAGGAACATTAAGACCATTGCTGAATGTGTCGCCGATGAGCTCATCAATGCCGCCAAGGTGAGTGCCGCCATAATAAGTGTTACTCGCCCTCCTAGAGTATTAGGGAATGTGTTACATCTCTCGTTATCCTCTTCCAGGGCTCCTCTAACTCCTACGCCATCAAGAAGAAGGATGAACTGGAGAGAGTCGCCAAATCTAACCGTTAAGTCGTCTCCAACCTCCGCTCATGTTTCACATCAAATAAAAAAATATTTCGGTCACTTTTGTCTCGTGTAATTGTGTGGATGGAGGTGCAGGGGGTCATGGGTTCTGCTGCTCCTCCTAAAGTGATGGACCGGTCCTGATGCAGAACTCGCTGGGCATTGGTGACTCCTCTGTCCGCTCAGGATGTCTTGGCTAGAAATTCTGAAGTCTCATTCATTGGGCACATAACAGCAGAGCCGTCGCCTGCACAATGTATGTGGACAAACCTCTAACTTTCCACCCCTGAGGGTGCAGTCACACGTCACAAGATTTTACGCATCCGAAAACCTTAATTTGGGGTGAAAATGTCAGGATGCTTGAGGTGTTGGTGGGTAGGAGGGGGATCTTGGTTTAAAAGAACAGAATGTGAAGTGTCTCCCTGATCTTGGCTTCAGGATAGAACCAGACTAGTCCAGAAGACCCTAATGTGGGTTATTTGAGCTGCAGCTTGTGCCCCGACTCTGGATGGGGGGGTTGTCTCAAATTGGAGCTTCCAGTACACGTTCCCTACAGATAATAGTACGGCCACATAAATTGTCTAATGAAACCTACGTGTAAAGGAGTGATGAGTGCTGTATCATGTGTGCAGAGGAATACGATGCCTCTAATACAAGAAAGGGACAGCTCCCTATAGATCACCCTATAGATAAGCTGCTCCTCTATCCTGCACTGATGTGGAGACAGCGCCCCCTACAGCCAGGAGTCTATTGCTGGTTTGGATATTATACCCCTCTTGGGCTTATTCAGAGTTGGGCATTGATGTTTAGGAAGCTGCTGCTTTAGAGGGGATGGTTCAAAGTATAAGGATCCAGCTGAGGGTCCAGAGTCTTCCACATGTGATTCAGGACACGTAGGTGCATAGATTATACTGCGTTTAGTTATTGGATTATCTTGATAATGAACATTGAGGCTTCTGGACTCCTGAGCTGGATGGAGCCTTTCTTCTTGGGTTTATCTCCTGATACAGCAGAGACGTAGATTATCCTACACTGATCAGTGAGAGGACCCCCAGCTAATGAGGGGTCCCGTTATCACATACAGGTTGAGCATGTGTCATTATACTTTGGGTGTATCACAAAGGGAGCGCTGTGCTCAGCAATTGCCAACAATATTGGATGGAGCAGCTCCACCAATTCTAAGGATTGGTGGGGGGGGGGGGTGTTTTTGGATGAACTTGCAAACTGTACAACCCTACTAATGTATTTCCAGCTTTTCATATTCCTTTTCTGGAGCGGGATGATTAGACGCTGCAGATTTCCAGGATACATTCACATTATACTTACTGTGAAATCCCAGTGGGTCGCGTGTTCGTGTTATCAGGAATTTAAAGGGCTATTCCACTATTTGAAATAGGAGATCATTAGGAGTCGCACACCTGGTGGCCCCGTGGAGCACTTCTGAAGTTGCCTTTAATGTAATTCAACTCAAAACCTATGATACCAAGATGACCACTACACTGTGCACAGCGCTGCAGTCACTTCAAGGGAGCGATCATAGTGGAGGAGCTGCTCGACGAGAGGCTCCTGGGCTGACATTACTGCTTCCTCCAGAAGTCAGATACCAGGCTGAGCACACTGTATCTCAGCTATCATGCATTGGATACACCACCAATCGGCAGACTATCACGCAGGATGGGATTAGATACACAGATCAGCAGACAGTATCACACAGGATAGGATTAGATACAAAGGTCAGCAGTATCACACAGGATAGGATTAGATACACAGGATGGGATTAGATACACATCTTAACAGTCAGTATCACACAGGATAAGATTAGATACACAACTCAGCAGACAGTATCACACAGGGTGGGATTAGATACACAGCACACAGTATCAAACAGGATAGGATTAGATACACAGCAGACAGTATCACACAGGATGGGATTAGATACACAGCAGACAGTATCACACGGGATGGGATTAGATACAGACAGTATCACACGGGATAGGATTAGATACACAGCAGACAGTATCACACGGGATGGGATTAGATACACAGCAGACAGTATCACACGGGATGGGATTAGATACACAGCAGACAGTATCACACAGGATGGGATTAGATACACAGCAGACAGTATCACACAGGATAGGATTAGATACACAGCAGACAGTATCACACAGGATGGGATTAGATACACAGCAGACAGTATCACACGGGATAGGATTAGATACACAGCAGACAGTATCACACGGGATAGGATTAGATACACAGCAGACAGTATCACACGGGATAGGATTAGATACACAGCAGACAGTATCACACGGGATAGGATTAGATACACAGCAGACAGTATCACACGGGATAGGATTAGATACACAGCAGACAGTATCACACGGGATAGGATTAGATACACAGCAGACAGTATCACACAGGATGGGATTAGATACACAGCAGTCAGTATCACACAGGATGGGATTAGATACACAGCAGACAGTATCAAACAGGATAGGATTAGATACACAGCAGACAGTATCACACAGGATGGGATTAGATACACAGCAGACAGTATCACACGGGATAGGATTAGATACACAGCAGACAGTATCACACGGGATAGGATTAGATACACAGCAGACAGTATCACACGGGATAGGATTAGATACACAGCAGACAGTATCACACGGGATAGGATTAGATACACAGCAGACAGTATCACACGGGATAGGATTAGATACACAGCAGACAGTATCACACAGGATGGGATTAGATACACAGCAGTCAGTATCACACGGGATAGGATTAGATACACAGCAGACAGTATCACACGGGATAGGATTAGACACACAGCAGACAGTATCACACGGGATAGGATTAGATACACAGCAGACAGTATCACACGGGATAGGATTAGATACACAGCAGACAGTATCAGACGGGATGGGATTAGATACACAGCAGTCAGTATCACACAGGATGACATTAGCAGTGACGGCTCTGCGCTGCGCCCCCTCCCGGCATCTCCTGTACGGAAGAATACTTCTCCCCTGTGCCGCCATCTTGCCGTACGGAGCGACCCCCGATTCCATTTCCGTTTCCGGGCCAACGGGCGCCGCCTAAATCCCAGGCAACTGGACTAACAAGCACAAAAAGGCAGCGCCGGGGTCTGTGTGACGTCATTGACAGCTCCGTGACGTCACGGCGGGTGATCTACCCCAGGATGGCCTAAGAAGAAGGCGCAGGTAGGTGGTTGATTAGAGGGGGGAGAAGCGGAGCAGAAGATCCTGACTGACAGTCACCGGCCCCGGGTGCAGGGAGAGGAGCCCCGGGCCTTCACCTGATGAGCACTACACTGCCACAAAGCAGGGAACTGAGCTCCTCCCACAGATACTGGCCACACCCATAACAACCAGCACCCCAAAATAATAAGAGAGTGCCCCCCCCCCCCGTATATAGCGCCAGATGGAGAGAGCGCCCCCGTATATAGCGCCTGATGGAGGGAGAGCGCCCCCCGTATATAGCGCCAGATGGAGAGAGAGCGCCCCCCGTATATAGCGCCTGATGGAGGGAGAGCGCCCCCCGTATATAGCGCCTGATGGAGAGAGCGCCCCCCCCCCGTATATAGCGCCTGATGGAGAGAGCGCCCCCCGTATATAGCGCCTGATGGAGAGAGCGCCCCCCGTATATAGCGCCTGATGGAGAGAGCGCCCCCCGTATATAGCGCCTGATGGAGAGAGCGCCCCCCGTATATAGCGCCTGATGGAGAGAGCGCCCCCCGTATATAGCGCCTGATGGAGGGAGAGCGCCCCCCGTATATAGCGCCTGATGGAGGGAGAGCGCCCCCCGTATATAGCGCCTGATGGAGAGAGAGAGCGCCCCCCGTATATAGCGCCTGATGGAGAGAGAGAGCGCCCCCCATATATAGCGCCTGATGGAGAGAGCGCCCCCCCCCCGTATATAGCGCCTGATGGAGGGAGAGCGCCCCCCGTATATAGCGCCTGATGGAGAGAGAGCGCCCCCCGTATATAGCGCCTGATGGAGAGAGAGCGCCCCCCGTATATAGCGCCTGATGGAGAGAGAGCGCCCCCCGTATATAGCGCCTGATGGAGAGAGAGCGCCCCCCGTATATAGCGCCAGATGGAGAGAGAGCGCCCCCCGTATATAGCGCCTGATGGAGAGAGAGCGAGCCCCCCCCTATAGATAGCGCCTGATGGGGAGAGAGCGAGCCCCCCCCCTATAGATAGCGCCTGATGGAGAGAGCGCCCCCCGTATATAGCGCCTGATGGAGAGAGAGCGCCCCCCGTATATAGCGCCTGATGGAGAGAGAGCGCCCCCCGTATATAGCGCCTGATGGAGAGAGAGCGCCCTCCCGTATATAGCGCCTGATGGAGAGAGAGCGCCCCCCGTATATAGCGCCTGATGGAGAGAGAGCGCCCCCCGTATATAGCGCCTGATGGAGAGAGAGCGCCCCCCGTATATAGCGCCTGATGGAGAGAGAGCGCCCCCCGTATATAGCGCCTGATGGAGAGAGAGCGCCCCCCGTATATAGCGCCTGATGGAGAGAGAGCGCCCCCCGTATATAGCGCCTGATGGAGAGAGAGCGCCCCCCGTATATAGCGCCTGATGGAGAGAGAGCGCCCCCCGTATATAGCGCCTGATGGAGAGAGAGCGCCCCCCGTATATAGCGCCTGATGGAGAGAGAGCGCCCCCCGTATATAGCGCCTGATGGAGAGAGCGCCCCCCGTATATAGCGCCTGATGGAGGGAGAGCGCCCCCCGTATATAGCGCCTGATGGAGAGAGCGCCCCCCGTATATAGCGCCTGATGGAGAGAGCGCCCCCCGTATATAGCGCCTGATGGAGAGAGCGCGCCCCCCGTATATAGCGCCTGATGGAGAGAGTGCGCCCCCCGTATATATAGCGCCTGATGGAGAGAGAGCGCCCCCCGTATATAGCGCCTGATGGAGAGAGAGCGCCCCCCGTATATAGCGCCTGATGGAGAGAGTGCGCCCCCCGTATATATAGCGCCTGATGGAGAGAGAGCGCCCCCCGTATATAGCGCCTGATGGAGAGAGAGCGCCCCCCGTATATAGCGCCTGATGGAGAGAGAGCGCCCCCCGTATATATAGCGCCTGATGGAGAGAGAGCGCCCCCCGTATATAGCGCCTGATGGAGAGAGAGCGCCCCCCGTATATAGCGCCTGATGGAGAGAGCGCCCCCCGTATATATAGCGCCTGATGGAGAGAGAGCGAGCCCCCCCCCTATAGATAGCGCCTGATGGGGAGAGAGCGAGCCCCCCCCCTATAGATAGCGCCTGATGGGGAGAGAGAGCGCCCCCCGTATATAGCGCCTGATGGGGAGAGAGAGCGCCCCCCGTATATAGCGCCTGATGGAGAGAGAGCGCCCCCCGTATATAGCGCCTGATGGAGAGAGCGCCCCCCGTATATAGCGCCTGATGGAGGGAGAGCGCCCCCCGTATATAGCGCCTGATGGAGAGAGCGCCCCCCGTATATAGCGCCTGATGGAGGGAGAGCGCCCCCCGTATATAGCGCCTGATGGAGAGTGCGCCCCCCGTATATAGCGCCTGATGGAGAGAGCGCCCCCCGTATATAGCGCCTGATGGAGAGAGTGCGCCCCCCGTATATAGCGCCTGATGGAGAGAGTGCGCCCCCCGTATATATAGCGCCTGATGGAGAGAGAGCGCCCCCCGTATATATAGCGCCTGATGGAGAGAGAGCGCCCCCCGTATATAGCGCCTGATGGAGAGAGAGCGCCCCCCGTATATAGCGCCTGATGGAGAGAGAGCGCCCCCCGTATATAGCGCCTGATGGAGAGAGAGCGCCCCCCGTATATAGCGCCTGATGGAGAGAGAGCGCCCCCCGTATATAGCGCCTGATGGAGAGAGAGCGCCCCCCGTATATAGCGCCTGATGGAGAGAGAGCGCCCCCCGTATATAGCGCCTGATGGAGAGAGAGCGCCCCCCGTATATAGCGCCTGATGGAGAGAGAGCGCCCCCCGTATATAGCGCCTGATGGAGAGAGAGCGCCCCCCGTATATAGCGCCTGATGGAGAGAGAGCGCCCCCCGTATATAGCGCCTGATGGAGAGAGAGCGCCCCCCGTATATAGCGCCTGATGGAGAGAGAGCGCCCCCCGTATATAGCGCCTGATGGAGAGAGAGCGCCCCCCGTATATAGCGCCTGATGGAGAGAGAGCGCCCCCCGTATATAGCGCCTGATGGAGAGAGAGCGCCCCCCGTATATAGCGCCTGATGGAGAGAGAGCGCCCCCCGTATATAGCGCCTGATGGAGAGAGCGCCCCCCACCGTATATAGCGCCTGATGGAGAGAGCGCCCCCCCCCCCGTATATAGCGCCTGATGGAGAGAGAGCGCCCCCCGTATATAGCGCCTGATGGAGAGAGAGCGCCCCCCGTATATAGCGCCTGATGGAGAGAGAGCGCCCCCCGTATATAGCGCCTGATGGAGGGAGAGCGCCCCCCGTATATAGGGGGGGGGGCTCGCTCTCTCCCCATCAGGCGCTATCTATAGCGGGGGGCTCGCTCTCTCCCCATCAGGCGCTATCTATAGGGGGGGGGCTCGCTCTCTCCCCATCAGGCGCTATCTATAGGGGGGGGGGCTCGCTCTCTCCCCCTATAGATAGCGCCTGATGGGGGGAGAGAGCCCCCCCTATAGATAGCGCCTGATGGGGAGAGAGCGCCTCCCCCCCCCCTCCTATAGATAGCGCCTGATGGGGAGAGAGAGCCCCCCCCCCCACCCTATAGATAGCGCCTGATGGGGAGAGAGAGCCCCCCCCCCCCACCCTATAGATAGCGCCTGATGGGGAGAGAGAGCCCCCCCCCCCACCCTATAGATAGCGCCTGATGGGGAGAGAGAGCCCCCCCCCCCCACCCTATAGATAGCGCCTGATGGGGAGAGAGAGCCCCCCCCCCCACCCTATAGATAGCGCCTGATGGGGAGAGAGAGCCCCCCCCCCACCCTATAGATAGCGCCTGATGGGGAGAGAGAGCCCCCCCCCCCCACCCTATAGATAGCGCCTGATGGGGAGAGAGAGCCCCCCCCCCCCACCCTATAGATAGCGCCTGATGGGGAGAGAGAGCCCCCCCACCCACCCTATAGATAGCGCCTGATGGGGAGAGAGAGCCCCCCCACCCACCCTATAGATAGCGCCTGATGGGGAGAGAGAGCCCCCCCCCCACCCTATAGATAGCGCCTGATGGGGAGAGAGAGCCCCCCCCCCCACCCTATAGATAGCGCCTGATGGGGAGAGAGAGCCCCCCCCCCCACCCTATAGATAGCGCCTGATGGGGAGAGAGAGCCCCCCCCCCACCCTATAGATAGCGCCTGATGGGGAGAGAGCCCCCCCCCCTCCTATAGATAGCGCCTGATGGGGAGAGAGGGCCCCCCCCCTCCTATAGATAGCGCCTGATGGGGAGAGAGAGGGCCCCCCCCCCTCCTATAGATAGCGCCTGATGGGGAGAGAGGGGCCCCCCCCCCTCCTATAGATAGCGCCTGATGGGGAGAGAGCGCCGCCCCCCCCCTCCTATAGATAGCGCCTGATGGGGAGAGAGCGCCCCCCCCCCTCCTATAGATAGCGCCTGATGGGGAGAGAGCGCCCCCCCCCCTCCTATAGATAGCGCCTGATGGGGAGAGAGCGCCCCCCCCCCCTCCTATAGATAGCGCCTGATGGGGAGAGAGCGCCCCCCCCCCTCCTATAGATAGCGCCTGATGGGGAGAGAGCGCCCCCCCCCCCCATCCTATAGATAGCGCCTGATGGGGAGAGAGCGAGCCCCCCCCCCCTATAGATAGCGCCTGATGGGGAGAGAGCGCCCCCCCCCCATCCTATAGATAGCGCCTGATGGGGAGAGAGCGCCCCCCCCCCCATCCTATAGATAGCGCCTGATGGGGAGAGAGCGCCCCCCCCCCATCCTATAGATAGCGCCTGATGGGGAGAGAGAGCCCCCCCCCCACCCTATAGATAGCGCCTGATGGGGAGAGAGGGCGCCCCCACCCTATAGATAGCGCCTGATGGGGAGAGAGGGCCCCCCCCCCACCCTATAGATAGCGCCTGATGGGGAGAGAGGGGCCCCCCCCCACCCTATAGATAGCGCCTGATGGGGAGAGAGGGCCCCCCCCCCCACCCTATAGATAGCGCCTGATGGGGAGAGAGGGCCCCCCCCCCACCCTATAGATAGCGCCTGATGGGGAGAGAGGGCCCCCCCCCACCCTATAGATAGCGCCTGATGGGGAGAGAGGGCCCCCCCCCACCCTATAGATAGCGCCTGATGGGGAGAGAGAGCCTGCCCCCCCCCCACCCTATAGATAGCGCCTGATGGGGAGAGAGAGCCTGCCCCCCCCCCCACCCCCACCCTATAGATAGCGCCTGATGGGGAGAGAGAGCCTGCCCCCCCCCCACCCCCACCCTATAGATAGCGCCTGATGGGGAGAGAGCGCCCCCCCCCTATAGATAGCGCCTGATGGGGAGAGAGGGCCCCCCCCCACCCTATAGATAGAGCCCTGCGTATATACTCTCGGGGTGTATAATGTATTTTGGGGTGTTGCTGTGACGCTCCTGCTCCCCAGGTCTCGGGGTACGATGCACAGCTGAGCGCTGCAGTGATGGAGGTGACGGAGGGGCCCCCCTGTGAGGAGCGGCTGCCCACGCCCGGTGCGGAGGGTGAAGGGGGCGTTCATGCTGAGCTGCCAGAACACAGCGAAGCCGACATCAAGAAACCAACGGAAAAGACGGGCGAGAAGAGGAAAGACGAGGGCGAGGAGGAGCTGGACCCCCGGATACAGGTAGATGTATGGAGGGGGCACCTGGGACCACCCTGATGTGGCAGGCACATTACCAGTAAGGGGTGATCTGAGAGGTCCCCAAAATCATTCCCAGAAGTAGACCCTAGACTAGTAATGGCTCCTAAACATGGGGGGCAGGGAGGAGGCGCAGGGATTGGCTGGGCACTTACTGGAGGGGGATACATAATAGATGAGGGAGAGTGCAGGTCCCGGGAGCGGAGGAGGGTATGCAGCACAGGGCGTCAGTCCCCCGACCTTCTACCGTGATCCCCACCAGAAATGTCCTGCTGCAGCATTGTCCCCTGCACCCAGCCTTCGTACATGCATGCTCAGCCTTAGTACATGCATGCTCAGCCTTGGTACATGCGTGCTCAGCCTTGGTACATGCGTGCTCAGCCTTGGTACATGCATGCTCAGCCTTAGTACATGCGTGCTCAGCCTTGGTACATGCGTGCTCAGCCTTGGTACATGCGTGCTCAGCCTTAGTACATGCGTGCTCAGCCTTGGTACATGCGTGCTCAGCCTTGGTACATGCGTGCTCAGCCTTGGTACATGCGTGCTCAGCCTTGGTACATGCGTGCTCAGCCTTGGTACATGCGTGCTCAGCCTTGGTACATGCGTGCTCAGCCTTGGTACATGCGTGCTCAGCCTTGGTACATGCGTGCTCAGCCTTGGTACATGCGTGCTCAGCCTTGGTACATGCGTGCTCAGCCTTGGTACATGCGTGCTCAGCCTTGGTACATGCATGCTCAGCCGAGCCCAGTGCACATCAGGGATCAGAGGGAATCGCTTCCCATCTTACATATATGTGACCATCTACTATGTGTGGGGGCAGCGGGGGTCCTCTGATGATGGAGACACTGGATTTCAATCTCATTGCTGGGGGTCCCTGGAGCAGGATCCCCTGCCAGCCCGGAGGAGCTGCGGTGCTGTTCCGTTTAGTTGCTCTGCGTTGCGGTTGTCATCTGCTCCCCCCCCCCTCCTCTTCCTCTCCCTCCGTCTCCCCTGCTGATGCTCGTCTTGTGTTCCTCAGGAAGAATTGGAGCGTCTGAACCAGGCGAGCGAGGAGATTAACCAGCTGGAGCTGCAGTTGGATGTAAGTGGCGCGCTCCGCCATCACCCATCCCTCTCTCCCCCCCCCCCCCCCTATCAGAGACACTGACATTGTACGTGCTGCCCCCTGCAGGATGCCCGCACTGCCTACCGCCGGATACTGACAGAGTCCGCCAGACGACTCAACGCTTTGGCTACTCAGCTTGGCGCCTGCATCGAAAAAGCCAGACCGTACTATGAAGCCCGGAGACTGGCCAAGGAGGTACACTGCTGCGGAGGGGGGAGGGGGCGACATGAAATATTCATCTGTGCAATGGGAAAATGTCTGTCTGATCCTAATGCACAGGTAATGCATCTTTATATAGCACCAGGCTGATAACAGTGAACAGTAGAGAGCATTCACAACATGGGCTTGGGCTTTTGGTATGATCTTTCCTTTCTTTCCCCCCAGGCCCAGCAGGACACGCACAGCGCAGCCCTGCGGTACGAGAGGGCGGTCAGCATGCACGCCGCCGCCCGGGAGATGGTGTTTGTTGCAGAGCAAGGAGTCACTGCCGACAAGAACCGTCTGGACCCAACATGGCAGGAGATGCTGAACCATGCAACCTGCAAGGTGAGAGGGAACCAACGCTGATCCAAAGGTGTCCCCACTTACAGCCAATGCTTCACAGATCCCTCCTTAACTCTGCCGCTTAGAGGATATGTGCACCTTGTAGAGGCCTCTGAGGTCAGGACTGGTCTGGGTGTACAGCAGGTTACACTGGATATTATTTCCCTCCCAAAAAATGTCAGTGTGAGGGAAGGAGGAGAAACTGACTTTGGGTTTATAGTTTTGAAAGAAGGCAGGAGAAGAGAGCACAGGGAACACCCACTGGGCTCCGAGGTTACAGCACGAAACGTGCAGCTCTGTAATCAGTGAGCACCCTCTGAACTTTGACCCACCACAAACAGAGAATATCCACTGCGTTCTGCAGCTCCATAAGCAGGAAGTATCTCTTAGCAGTGAGCTCTAAACATACTACTCCACATGCGCAGGGAACACCCGCCGAGCTCTGACTCTGCAGCTCCACATGCGCAGGGAACACCCGCCGAGCTCTGACTCTGCAGCTCCACATGCGCAGGGAACACCCACCGAGCTCTGACTCTGCAGCTCCACATGTGCAGGGAACACCCGCCGAGCTCTGACTCTGCAGCTCCACATGCGCGGGGAACACCCGCCGAGCTCTGACTCTGCAGCTCCACATGCGCGGGGAACACCCGCCGAGCTCTGACTCTGCAGCTCCACATGCGCAGGGAACACCCGCCGAGCTCTGACTCTGCAGCTCCACATGCGCAGGGAACACCCGCCGAGCTCTGACTCTGCAGCTCCCCGCGCGCAGGGAACACCCGCCGAGCTCTGACTCTGCAGCTCCCCGCGCGCAGGGAACACCCGCCGAGCTCTGACTCTGCAGCTCCCCGCGCGCAGGGAACACCCGCCGAGCTCTGACTCTGCAGCTCCCCGCGCGCAGGGAACACCCGCCGAGCTCTGACTCTGCAGCTCCCCGCGCGCAGGGAACACCCGCCGAGCTCTGACTCTGCAGCTCCCCGCGCGCAGGGAACACCCGCCGAGCTCTGACTCTGCAGCTCCCCGCGCGCAGGGAACACCCGCCGAGCTCTGACTCTGCAGCTCCCCGCGCGCAGGGAACACCCGCCGAGCTCTGACTCTGCAGCTCCCCGCGCGCAGGGAACACCCGCCGAGCTCTGACTCTGCAGCTCCCCGCGCGCAGGGAACACCCGCCGAGCTCTGACTCTGCAGCTCCCCGCGCGCAGGGAACACCCGCCGAGCTCTGACTCTGCAGCTCCCCGCGCGCAGGGAACACCCGCCGAGCTCTGACTCTGCAGCTCCCCGCGCGCAGGGAACACCCGCCGAGCTCTGACTCTGCAGCTCCCCGCGCGCAGGGAACACCCGCCGAGCTCTGACTCTGCAGCTCCCCGCGCGCAGGGAACACCCGCCGAGCTCTGACTCTGCAGCTCCCCGCGCGCAGGGAACACCCGCCGAGCTCTGACTCTGCAGCTCCCCGCGCGCAGGGAACACCCGCCGAGCTCTGACTCTGCAGCTCCCCGCGCGCAGGGAACACCCGCCGAGCTCTGACTCTGCAGCTCCCCGCGCGCAGGGAACACCCGCCGAGCTCTGACTCTGCAGCTCCCCGCGCGCAGGGAACACCCGCCGAGCTCTGACTCTGCAGCTCCCCGCGCGCAGGGAACACCCGCCGAGCTCTGACTCTGCAGCTCCCCGCGCGCAGGGAACACCCGCCGAGCTCTGACTCTGCAGCTCCCCGCGCGCAGGGAACACCCGCCGAGCTCTGACTCTGCAGCTCCCCGCGCGCAGGGAACACCCGCCGAGCTCTGACTCTGCAGCTCCCCGCGCGCAGGGAACACCCGCCGAGCTCTGACTCTGCAGCTCCCCGCGCGCAGGGAACACCCGCCGAGCTCTGACTCTGCAGCTCCCCGCGCGCAGGGAACACCCGCCGAGCTCTGACTCTGCAGCTCCCCGCGCGCAGGGAACACCCGCCGAGCTCTGACTCTGCAGCTCCCCGCGCGCAGGGAACACCCGCCGAGCTCTGACTCTGCAGCTCCCCGCGCGCAGGGAACACCCGCCGAGCTCTGACTCTGCAGCTCCCCGCGCGCAGGGAACACCCGCCGAGCTCTGACTCTGCAGCTCCCCGCGCGCAGGGAACACCCGCCGAGCTCTGACTCTGCAGCTCCCCGCGCGCAGGGAACACCCGCCGAGCTCTGACTCTGCAGCTCCCCGCGCGCAGGGAACACCCGCCGAGCTCTGACTCTGCAGCTCCCCGCGCGCAGGGAACACCCGCCGAGCTCTGACTCTGCAGCTCCCCGCGCGCAGGGAACACCCGCCGAGCTCTGACTCTGCAGCTCCCCGCGCGCAGGGAACACCCGCCGAGCTCTGACTCTGCAGCTCCCCGCGCGCAGGGAACACCCGCCGAGCTCTGACTCTGCAGCTCCCCGCGCGCAGGGAACACCCGCCGAGCTCTGACTCTGCAGCTCCCCGCGCGCAGGGAACACCCGCCGAGCTCTGACTCTGCAGCTCCCCGCGCGCAGGGAACACCCGCCGAGCTCTGACTCTGCAGCTCCCCGCGCGCAGGGAACACCCGCCGAGCTCTGACTCTGCAGCTCCCCGCGCGCAGGGAACACCCGCCGAGCTCTGACTCTGCAGCTCCCCGCGCGCAGGGAACACCCGCCGAGCTCTGACTCTGCAGCTCCCCGCGCGCAGGGAACACCCGCCGAGCTCTGACTCTGCAGCTCCCCGCGCGCAGGGAACACCCGCCGAGCTCTGACTCTGCAGCTCCCCGCGCGCAGGGAACACCCGCCGAGCTCTGACTCTGCAGCTCCCCGCGCGCAGGGAACACCCGCCGAGCTCTGACTCTGCAGCTCCCCGCGCGCAGGGAACACCCGCCGAGCTCTGACTCTGCAGCTCCCCGCGCGCAGGGAACACCCGCCGAGCTCTGACTCTGCAGCTCCCCGCGCGCAGGGAACACCCGCCGAGCTCTGACTCTGCAGCTCCCCGCGCGCAGGGAACACCCGCCGAGCTCTGACTCTGCAGCTCCCCGCGCGCAGGGAACACCCGCCGAGCTCTGACTCTGCAGCTCCCCGCGCGCAGGGAACACCCGCCGAGCTCTGACTCTGCAGCTCCCCGCGCGCAGGGAACACCCGCCGAGCTCTATACTCTTTTTGAGTATAAAATCTGGTGTGGTTTGGGTGGCCATGGGTCCACTAGTAGATATGATAGGTGGCTCCTTTAGCATATTGGGGGATCTCTAGAAGGATGTCTCTGAGGCAGGTAAAGTTATGGGGAGTGTAGACTGAGCTACAACTAGTGGATAATCCGCTACTTCATGGATTGTGGACTTTCCTGTTTCACCCATTGTCTGTCCCCGGGTCGCAGGTAAATGAGGCGGAGGAGGAGCGGCTGCGCAGCGAGTACGAGCACCAGAGAGTCACTCGTCAGTGTCACGAAGCCGAAGCCAAAGTTCAGACACTGCAGAAAAGCTTGAAACGCGTCATCATCAAGAGTCGTCCTTACTTCGAACTGAAGGCGCAGTTCAACACCGTGTTAGAGGTGAGAGTCGCTCTGTCACCCCACAAAGGGATGAGGGACGGAGACTTCACATCCAGGGACTGAGGCTTTTATTTAAAATTAATTTCCAATTATAAAAAACACTTTTAGACCATATAAAATCAAGGATTTTTCAAGTTAAGTAGATATCCCTTCTTTTACACCTCTCACAGTGGGTTATTCACCCACTCCCAATACTCTGTTCCATCGCTGCAGCCCCTGGTCCTTTACTTCCTCTCCAAACAGGAAGTGGTGAGGCTCCCCAGTGATTGGTCACATGTGCATGGGTGGTGATGTCACTGATGGTGAGGCTCTTACTGATCATATGACTTCTGAGGACAGTGATTGGTCCACAGTGATCATATGACCCTCACCACTGCCAGCCCCAGACCAGAGGCAATGGAACTGGGTAGGCGAGTGTATGAATTATAATACTTTTATCATCCTCCTCCCCTGGCCACCATCTCCTTTAATAAGACGGTTCATTATCTTCCCTGTTTACTCTGCATCACAGTGTGCAGACATTACACCTCCCTGTGGAGGGCGGGTAAGTAGAGCATTTGCCCGCAGTCTCGTGGGTGATATCCTGTGGTTGGCAGTGCACAGCGCTCGCCTGCCAGTATAAGCCATAAAGCCCATTCTACCTAGAGCGCAGATCACGTGTGTGCACGACGCCCTACAGAAATCCACATGGTACAATCCGAGCGGCCGCAGCTTATCACACCCCGTACTTCAGTCTCATGACATAAATCTGCAGGTTCTGGTTGTAGTTCCTGAAGGATTTTGAGTTGTCATTCTCTATTCCTTACAGGAACACAAGGCTCGGGTCACCGCTCTGGAGGTCAAGGTGTCCCAGGCCAAGCTGCGATATTCCGGGACGCTGCGTAATCTGGAGCTGATAAGTGAAGAGATCCATGCCCGGCGCACACACGGGCCACTCTTAACTCTTCGGACCCCGCCTCTAGGAGCCGAAGCCCCCACATCCATGACAGAAGGGGAGATGGGCCCACCGGCAGACACTGTCTCCCTCCTCAGCCTGCAGACCATCGCATCCGACTTGCAGAAAAGCGATTCCGTGGAGCACCTGAGGGGTCTGAGTGACGTGACCAGCCTGGATGGTAGGGACACCGACCCGGAGGAGGGAGAGAGCAGCAATGGCCGAGAGCGAGGAGGGGGGAGAGCTAGTGCAGGGGTGTTCAGACATAACAGGAGCGTAAGTCTGTGAGCCGGGGAGGGGGGGGGACTGGTGCAGCTTTATGGGGGACAGAAGGGGCTCTTCATGTATCATACCATTATATGGTGGAGGAAGAGACTACAGACTGGCGCAGAGAGAGGGCGTCTGATCCATGGACATCCAGCAGGAGGCTTCTAGGTCTAGGGAAGTATTTGTAGCCGGAACAGCAGAACGTTTCGTCAGTACGGAGGACATAGGAGGCGACGAGGACTGTGGAGGCGTCTCGCTGCTATGAGAACTGTCTCCGTTTGATGCAGCGCTCTGTCACTCTCAATAAATACGTTGTGGTGTCTCTGTGTCTGGTAAGTGATGGAACCTCTGTCCTGTATCTGCATCGATCGGATCACGTGAGGGACCCCTGCACATCACAATCTACTCTTCCAGGGGGTGGCCCGGGCACACGAGGGGCAATGTGTCTGCAGGAGCGGATTGGTGGGGGTATGACTCCAACTGTCATGAGGAGGATGTGGCCCCATCAAGAGGAATGGGACCTCCCTCCAAGCCTGTGATTATAGAGGAGAACATCAGACTGTGGGACAACCCCCTTTAAGGCCTGAGATGTTGCGTTAATACAGACTGAAGCATCTAAGTGGTTTAATAGTGGGAGGGGGCTCCCTGTATAAACCAGCATCACTGTGATGTGATTGGATGCCTTTGGGCCATCTCTGAGCATCTAATAATAGCCCCCAGGTCGGCCACGTACCATAGCCTAACTGTACCCTCTTAAAAGGGCGCTCCCCTGCTAGACTCCCCATGGCTGCACATGTTCTCCTCACTCTTTATACTTTTGTGGGATTCCCGTTCTCACAAAGGTCACTTCATCTCTGTAACCATGGGGTAAAATGTGGATTCTGAAGGTGAAGCCCAAATATCTACAGCTACCTAAGTGATGTCCTAGATGTGAATAACCCTTTAAGACACTTCCAGGGGAATCTTCCCTATAGGCCTCACTGTTTCTGTAACCAGTATGCTAATAAGACCATCTACTGTCAGGTGGGTGGTCCTAGGATGGAATAGACGACGCCCACATGATAGTAGAGAGACAAAAGTATTTACAATGATTGGTCAGGAACGGTGGGAGTAACATTAAAGGAGTTGGCCGTAAGAAGTCCCCAATGGGCCAAAATATAAACTTTATGGGTCATCTCTCAATACACGACTGATGGAAGGAAGCAACCACACGTCACAAGCAGCAGGTGATGGACCTACGATGCCACCTGACAAGTGACTCGCCAAGGGAAGATGCCTTATCATTTGCCTCTCTTCAACCCCGTTCTAGACTACACCAGTCCTGGTACAGATGACAGCCTGAGATACTGGTGCAAAGCTTCAGGAATCAGACAAGGAATAGTCAAGAGCAAACAGAGGTCGGGGCAGGAGCAAAGTTCTGATCAGGGCAGATTTGTGGTTGGGACTATGGAACTAGTTAGGGTCATCAGGTCAGAAACGTGAAAGAACGAGTGAAAATTAGGAAACCTGGTGCAAAACATCAGGAGTCAGACAAAGAATAGTCAAGAGCAAACAGAGGTCAGGCCAAGAGGAAAGTTCTGATCAGGGCAGATTTGTGGTTGGGACTGTGGAACTAGTTAGGGTCATCAGGTCAGAAACGTGAAAGAACGAGTGAAAATTAGGAAACCTGGTGCAAAACATCAGGAGTCAGACAAAGAATAGTCAAGAGACAACAGAGGTCGGGGCAAGAGGAAAGCTATGGTCAGGGCCGCTTTGTGGTTGGGACGAGCTGGGGTCATCATAGAAGGTCAGCAGGTAAGAAATATGAAGGACTAAGTGAAAAGGAGGAAACGTGGTGCAAAGCGTCAGGACTCAGACAAAGGATAGTCGAGAGCAAGCGGAGGTCAGGAAGGAGGAGCGTTCTGGTGGAGGTCAGGGTCAGAGCAGATTTGTGGTTGGGACAGGGTTATCACAGCAGGTCAGAGACGTGAAGGAACAAGAGAAAAGTATAAAACGTGGTGCAAAGCGTCAGGAGTCAGACAAAGGATAGTCAAGGGCAAACAGAGGTCGGAACAGATTTGTGGTTGGGACCATCCAGGGTCGTCATGGAACTTTGTGAAGGAAGAAATGAAAATTAAGGAAACCTGCTGAAATCTAGATGCCTCAGCAGGTCCCCATCGTGCTAGTGCTTCCTAGGGAGAAGAAGCATCACAGGAGGCGATTGTCCTGAAGATATGAGCGAGGGCAATAGGGGTTACTGTGTTTTGGGTGATAATGCTCTGCGAGAAAGCATGGGGCCCGTGGTGTCTGTGAAATTAGGCTGAGGTTTTGTAACTTTGTATCAGATCCTGCAATATCATGACATAGTGACATGAATCGGCACATTTGCTCCCTGTATAAGCGAGGATAAGGATAGATGTAAGAATCCGCTGATCGTGCGGCTCCGCTGTCATCTCTTATCTCACAACATGGAATACGTTGTAGCGCGCTGCAGCGTGACCCACATCCTGCAGGACCACAGGCGACTCTGCAGGGACTGACATTTGTGGCGGACACCTGAGGTGCAGAAGCAGCGGGGGGGCGGCTGGTGATCAGACGGGCTCAGCTGGTGACGTGTTCCTGCTCCTGTGACATCTCTGGCTTCCCAGAGTCTCCTGCTACTCCGCTGTGACACTCACGTATTAGTGCCCTTAAAGGGACACTACATCAAAAATGACTTATCTGCCCTATGAAATACTTCATCACTCCAACATTTTAACATCACACTCCTCTGTACTGTCTGTGTGTGCAGAACCTCCAGTGCATCCTCCCAAATTCAGTTTTTGTTCTTTATTGACACAATCAGACACTGGGGCTCATTTACTAAGGCCCTTGCGCCAGTTTTCTGCCGGACTTTGCAGGTTCTTTCTAGTGCAAACTGCTCGCACCTGTATTTAAGAAGTGTCACGTGTCGTACCCGACCGCTTTTTGGCGCAGCTGCAATATTCATCACGTGACACACATTTCTGCACTGCAGGGGGCGCTAAGGTGCTCAGTCCCATCATACACCACATTTATCATGCAAAGTCCAACACAAATGTTCCTGCCCCTTGAATTGTACCTGATTTTGAGAAGATTTTGGTTCACCTTCCAGTAACTACAATGGAAGCAGATCCACGTGTGTGCAATGTCCAGTCCAGACCCAAATCACATGGAGAATCTGAGGCTTCACAATGTGACTGAGCTACAGCCTCACTGGTAAGAATAAGGGGGAACCTCCAGCCTCTAAACGTGGGGGCACGGGAGGGGTCAGCCAACCTCCATATACTCCTCTCTCTATACATACTTCTCCATCCCCCTCTGTATACCCTCTATATACTCCTCCATCCCCCTCTCTGTATATCCTCTATATACTTCTCCATCCCCCTCTGTATACCCTCTATATACTTCTCTATCCCCCTCTGTATATCCTCTATAAACTTCTCCATCCCCCTCTCTGTATATCCTCTATATACAGTCATGGCCAAAGGTTTTGAGAATGATACAAATGGTAATTGTTACAAAGTCTCCGGCATCAGGTGTTATAATGATAATCTGCATCTACTCCAGAATTTTATAAAGAGCGATCAGCTTAGCAGCAATTAATTGCAAAGTCAATATTTGCCTAGAAAATGAATTCTTTCCCCCAAAACACATTTCCCCTTCATTGCAGGCGCCTTAGGCGGAGCAGCTGCCATGGTGTCAGTGATGTCTCCAGTAACACAGGTGCGGGGGCTGATGGGGACAGGGCTGGGGGACAATCTGTCAGGAGTAAGTAACAATCCCACCCCTGGACACTTTACAAGGAGGCTGGTGATTGGCATCATTGTTTCTCTTCTGTTACCCATGGTTATCTCTAAAGAAACATGTGGAGTCATCATTGCACTGCACAAAACTGGCCAAACAGGGAAGAGTATCGCAGCGAGAAAGATTGCACCTCAGTCACCGATCTATCGCATCATCAAGGAATCCAAGGAGAGAGGCTCCATTGTTACCAAAAAGGCTCCAGGAGCCCAAGAAGGACCAGCAAGCGCCAGGAGCGTCTCTTACAAGTGTCTCAGCTTGGGGATGGGGCTCCCAGCATCGCAGAGCTCAGGAATGGCAACAGCAGGTGTGAGGCATCTGCACGCACTGTGACACTGCGGAGACTCCTGGAGCAAGGCCTGGTGTCCAGGAGGGCAGCACAGAAGCCGCTTCTCTCCAGAAACCATCAGGGATAGACGGATATCCTGAAGGAGGTGCAGGGAGTGGACGCTGAGGACTGGGGGATAGACGGATATCCTGCAGGAGGTGCAGGGAGTGGACGCTGAGGACTGGGGGACAGACGGATATTCTGCAGGAGGTGCAGGGAGTGGACGCTGAGGACTGGGGGACAGACGGATATTCTGCAGGAGGTGCAGGGAGTGGACGCTGAGGACTGGGGGACAGACGGATATTCTGCAGGAGGTGCAGGGAGTGGGCGCTGAGGACTGGGGGACAGACGGATATTCTGCAGGAGGTGCAGGGAGTGGGCGCTGAGGACTGGGGGACAGACGGATATTCTGCAGGAGGTGCAGGGAGTGGACGCTGAGGACTGGGGGATAGACGGATATTCTGCAGGAGGTGCAGGGAGTGGACGCTGAGGACTGGGGGACAGACGGATATCCTGCAGGAGGTGCAGGGAGTGGACATGCTGTAAGTTAATCTTACAATAAAAATATATTTGCAAGTATTTGGCGAGTTCCGGGATCTCCTCTATAATTTACATTAAGACCGAGGCCGTACCCGGAGCACCGCACACCTACAGAGTGCCGTCCATTTACTGTTTTATTCTCAAAACTTATGGCCGTGACTGTACTCCTCTATATACTCCTGTATCCACCTCTCTGTATATCCTCTATATACTCCTGTATCCACCTCTCTGTATATCCTCTATATACTCCTGTATCCACCTCTCTGTATATCCTCTATATACTCCTCGGTTGTTCCCCATCTCCAGTGTAGATCCTCTCCCTCTCCCGCTGTCTCTCTTTGTGGCTTCCTTTCTGACTGTCTCTCAGTGTCTTCCTCTCTGACTGTCTCTCTTTGTGGCTTCCTCTCGGACTGTCACTCTCTCTGTGGCTTCCTCTCTGACTGTCTCTCTTTGTGGCTTCCACTCTGACTCTCTCTCTGTGGCTTCCTCTTTGACTGTCTCTCTCTGTGTGGCTTCCTCTCTTACCGTCTCTCTCTGGCTTCCTCTCTGACTGTCTCGCTGTGTGGCTTCCTCTCTGTCTGTCTCTCTTTGTGGCTTCCTCTCTGACTGTCTCTCTTTCTGTGGCTTTCTCTCTGTTTGTCTCTTTGTGATGACTGTCTCTCTGTGCCTGCCTCTCTGACTGTCTTAATGTGTCTTTCTCTCGGTTTGTCTCTTTGTGATGACTGTCTCTCTGTGGCTGCCTCTCTGACTGTCTCTCTCTCTCTCTGTGGCTTCCTCTCTGACTGTCTCTCTCTCTGTGGCTTCCTCTCTGACTGTCTCAATGTGTCTTTCTCTCGGTTTGTCTCTTTGTGATGACTGTCTCTCCGTGGCTTCCTCTCTGACTGTCTCTCTCTCTGTTTGTCTCTTTGTGATGACTGTCTCTCTAGGGCTTCCTCTCTGACTGTCTCTCTCTAGGGCTTCCTCTCTGACTGTCTCTCTGTGTGGCTTCCTCTCTGACTGTCTCTCAGTGTCTTCCTCTCTGACTGTCTCTCTCTCTGTTTCTTCCTCTCTGACTGTCTCTCAGTGTCTTCCTCTCTGACTGTCTCTCTGTGGCTTCCTCTCTGACTGTCTCTCTGTGGCTTCCTCTCTGACTGTCTCTCTGTGTGGCTTCCTCTCTGACTGTCTCTCTGTGTGGCTTCCTCTCTGACTGTCTCTCAGGGGGAGGCTGATATAAAGAGACAGGAGGAGGAGGGAGGAGAGAAGGGAGGAGAGAGACAGACAGCTCTGGAGAGAAGGAGGAGGAGGATGAGACAGCCTGGAAGCCGGAGACATCCTGTCTGCTGAGCCATCGCATGGACAAGGCCTGAGAGAGACGGCAGGAGACGGCACCGACCATGAGGCCGAGCCCCGACTACAGCACATAGAGACGGGGAGCAGAGAGCAGCATCCGGAGACTGTCCACACCCAGAGCAGGTACAGGCTGTATACACTGCACCGAGGAGTATACAGCACCTACACACTGTATACAGCACTACACCGAGGAGTATACAGCACTACATCCCCTGTATACAGCACTACACCCCCTGTATACAGCAATACACCGAGGTGTATACAGCACTACATCCCCTGTATACAGCACTACACCCCCTGTATACAGCAATACACCGAGGAGTATACAACACTACATCCCCTGTATACAGCAATACACCCCCTGTATCCATCACTACATCCCCTGTATCCATCACTACATCCCCTGTATCCATCACTACACCCCCTGTATCCATCACTACACCCCCTGTATCCATCACTACACCCCCTGTATCCATCACTACACCCCCTGTATCCATCACTACATCCCCTGTATCCATCACTACACCCCCTGTATCCATCACTACACCCCCTGTATCCATCACTACACCCCCTGTATCCATCACTACACCCCCTGTATCCATCACTATACCCCCTGTATACATCACTATACCCCCTGTATACATCACTACATCCCCTGTATCCATCACTACATCCCCTGTATCCATCACTACACCCCCTGTATCCATCACTACACCCCCTGTATCCATCACTACACCCCCTGTATCCATCACTACACCCCCTGTATCCATCACTATACCCCCTGTATACATCACTATACCCCCTGTATACATCACTACATCCCCTGTATACATCACTACACCCCCTGTATCCATCACTACATCCCCCTGTATCCATCACTACATCCCCCTGTATCCATCACTACATCCCCCTGTATCCATCACTACACCCCCTGTATCCATCACTACATCCCCCTGTATCCATCACTACATCCCCCTGTATCCATCACTACATCCCCTGTATACATCACTACACCCCCTGTATACATCACTACATCCCCTGTATACATCACTACACCCCCTGTATCCATCACTACATCCCCCTGTATCCATCACTACATCCCCCTGTATCCATCACTACATCCCCTGTATACATCACTACACCCCCTGTATACATCACTACATCCCCTGTATCCATCCCTACACCCCCTGTATCCAGCCCCTGTATACATCACTCCAGCCCCTGTATCCATCCCTACACCCCCTGTATCCATCCCTACACCCCCTGTATCCATCACTAGAGCCCCTGTATCCATCACTAGAGCCCCTGTATCCATCACTAGAGCCCCTGTATCCAGCACTAGAGCCCCTGTATCCATCACTAGAGCCCCTGTATCCATCACTAGAGCCCCTGTATCCAGCACTAGAGCCCCTGTATCCAGCACTAGAGCCCCTGTATCCATCACTAGAGCCCCTTGTATACAGCACTAGAGCCCCTGTATCCAGCACTAGAGCCCCTGTATACAGCAATACACCGAGAAGTATACAGCACCTACACACTATATACATCACTCCAGCCCCTGTATACATCACTCCAGCCCCTGTATACATCACTACACTTCCTGTGTTCATCACTCCGGCCCCCTGTATCCATCACTCCAGCCCCCTGTATACTACACCCCCTGTATACTGGTACTGTATGTTATAGTCGGGAGCCCAGGACATGGGGGGTGGTAGGTATAAGCTTCACCTCTGTGGGTGACATGGGGTACATAGGGGGGAGCAGTCAGTTAAACTCTGTTCACACTTGTCAGCAGTTCCTTCCTTCATACGAGCCGCGCCGGCCCCTGACGCCTCCGGATGTAGATTGTATTTCCCAGCCGCCGCGCAACGCGAGACGTTTGCCCTTGTGTTAGAGTTTTCCAGAGGAAGAAAAATATACTTTCCTGATTACTACAACCCCCAACATGATCCGACCACCATATACATAGAGCACTACAACCCCCAACATGATCCGACCACCATACACATAGAGCAGTATAAACCCCATCATGACCCGACCACCATATACATAGAGCACTACAACCCCCAACATGACCCAACCCCGGGCCTGACATAATATATTATATTCTATACGCAGAGCACTACAACCCCCAACATGACCCAACCCTGGGCCTGACATAATATATTATATTCTATACGCAGATCACTACAAGCCCCAAATAACCCGACTACCATATACATAGGGCACTACAACCCCCATCATGATCCGACCACCATATACATAGAGCACTACAACCCCCAACATGATCCGACCACCATAATTATAGAGCACTACAACCCCCAACATGACCCAACCCTGGGCCTGACATAATATATTTTATTCTATACATAAAGCACTACAACCCCCAACATGATCCGACCACCATATATATAGAGCACTACAACCCCCAACATGATCCGACCACCATATACATAGAGCACTACAACCCCCAACATGATCCGACCACCATACACATAGAGCAGTATAAACCCCATCATGACCCGACCACCATATACATAGAGCACTACAACCCCCAACATGACCCAACCCCGGGCCTGACATAATATATTATATTCTATACGCAGAGCACTACAACCCCCAACATGACCCAACCACCATATACATAGAGCACTACAACCCCCAACATGACCCGACCACCATATACATAGAGCACTACAACCCCCAACATGATCCGACCACCATATATATAGAGCACTACAACCCCCGTCATAATCCGACCACCATATACATAGAGCACTACAACCCCCAACATGATCCGACCACCATATATATAGAGCACTACAACCCCCGATATAACCCTAACACTGTAGATGACCATAATACAATCCTATTACTCTCAACATGCCTAGAACACTTCATATGACAAGCTGTCATACTGTATACATAGAGCATTACAACCCCCATCATGACCCGGCCACCATATACATAGAGCACTACAACCCCCAACATAACCCTAACCCTAACATAACCCTAGCATAACCCTTACATAACAAAACACTGAAGATGACCATAATACAATCCTATTACACTGTATACATAGAGCACTACAACCCCCATCATGACCCGACCACCATATACATAGAGCACTACAACCCCCAATGTATCATACACTGTCTTATGTATTTATCGCTGTGGTCATGTGATCTCTTCTCAGCCGCAGTATTGGATGATGCTCATCATGTGACACAGACACGGCTGTGAGCGCTACAGGACACTTCTCTCTCTGCGATAAAAGACAAAGTGAGTATAACCTAGTGGTGCGGGACATGAGGGGCTCATGATAGGCCGCAACATGGGGGGGGACCCCTAGGGCGGCCTGCGGGGGGTGTGGCCTGTGCGGCCCCTCGGGCACAATAGTCGTCTCTGCTGAATGTTACCTAGACATTGTATAGCGCTGTTATACTAGTAGATTATCTGGTCACACTATGGCGGTATAGTGCATTGCATTGCTGTGCGGTTACATGAGGTAGGAAGCTGTGGCACGGGCGGCACTGTATGTCAGCACTATATGTCAGCACTATATGTCAGCACTATATGGCAGCACTGTATGGCAGCACTATATGGCAGCACTATATGGCAGCACTGTATGGCAGCACTATATGGCGGTATAGTGCATTACATCGCTGTGCGGTTACATGAGGTAGGAAGCTGTGGCACGGGCAGCACTATATGGCAGCACTATATGGCGGTATAGTGCATTGCATTGCTGTGCGGTTACATGAGGTAGGAAGCTGTGGCACGGGCAGCACTGTATGGCAGCACTGTATGGCAGCACTATATGGCGGTATATTGCATATTGTTTGCCTTGGTATGTAGACATCGCTGTGCGGTTACATGAGGTAGGAAGCTGTGGTACGGGCAGCACTATATGGCAGCACTATATGGCGGTATATTGCATTGCTGTGCGGTTACATGAGGTAGGAAGCTGTGGTAAGGGCGGCACTATATGGCAGCACTATATGGCGGTATATTGCATTGCTGTGCGGTTACATGAGGTAGGAAGCTGTGGCACGGGCAGCACTGTATGGCAGCACTATATGGCGGTATAGTGCATTACATCGCTGTGCGGTTACATGAGGTAGGAAGCTGTGGCACGGGCAGCACTGTATGGCAGCACTGTATGGCAGCACTATATGGCAGCACTATATGGCGGTATATTGCATTGCTGTGCAGTTACATGAGGTAGGAAGCTGTGGCATGGGCAGCACTATATGACAGCACTATATGGCGGTATAGTGCATTGCATTGCTGTGCGGTTACATGAGGTAGGAAGCTTTGGCACGGGCAGCACTGTATGGCAGCACTGTATGGCAGCACTATATGGCGGTATATTGCATATTGTTTGCCTTTATCATTGTTATGTAGACATCGCTGTGTGGTTAGATGAGGTAGGATGCTGTGGTCCGGGCAGCACTATATGGCGGTATGTGTTATAAGCTGATAACATCCACGGGTCATGCTACCCCGAATCTGACCCCTGACCCTGTAGGGTCTAATCCTGGGGGGACAGAATATTGATAAGGCCTCAGACATCGGTTCTCGTCCTCATCTGGACTTTCCAAGTGTCTCGCCCTCCCGTCTGTCTCCTCTATCAGTCTCTTACTCTCTGCTGTGGTCTCTTTGGTTGCAGATGTTGTGCCGTCTCCCTCTTCTCTTCGCTTTCTGGCTGTCTCCTGTCTACGGATCAGTGAATAACAGCACAACAGGTGAGAGCGGACGGGACCAAGACTCCCAGATAGGAGGAACAAGTCCCGAAAATCTGCCGTACAAAAGGGGGTGATAGAGATATCAGGATATAGAGAGAGGACCAGGGGGGTGATAGAGATGTCAGGATATAGAGAGAGGACCAGGGGGGTGATAGAGATGTCAGGATATAGAGAGAGGACCAGGGGGGTGATAGAGATGTCAGGATATAGAGAGAGGACCAGGGGGGGGATAGAGATGTCAGGATATAGAGAGAGGACCAGGGGGGTGATAGAGATGTCAGGATATAGAGAGAGGACCAGGGGGGGTGATAGAGATGTCAGGATATAGAGAGAGGACCAGGGGGGGTGATAGAGATGTCAGGATATAGAGAGAGGACCAGGGGGGTGATAGAGATGTCAGGATATAGAGAGAGGACCAGGGGGGTGATAGAGATGTCAGGATATAGAGAGAGGACCAGGGGGGTGATAGAGATGTCAGGATATAGAGAGAGGACCAGGGGGGGGATAGAGATGTCAGGATATAGAGAGAGGACCAGGGGGGTGATAGAGATGTCAGGATATAGAGAGAGGACCAGGGGGGGTGATAGAGATGTCAGGATATAGAGAGAGGACCAGGGGGGTGATAGAGATGTCAGGATATAGAGAGAGGACCAGGGGGGGGATAGAGATGTCAGGATATAGAGAGAGGACCAGGGGGGTGATAGAGATGTCAGGATATAGAGAGAGGACCAGGGGGGGTGATAGAGATGTCAGGATATAGAGAGAGGACCAGGGGGGGTGATAGAGATGTCAGGATATAGAGAGAGGACCAGGGGGGTGATAGAGATGTCAGGATATAGAGAGAGGACCAGGGGGGTGATAGAGATGTCAGGATATAGAGAGAGGACCAGGGGGGTGATAGAGATGTCAGGATATAGAGAGAGGACCAGGGGGGGATAGAGATGTCAGGATATAGAGAGAGGACCAGGGGGGTGATAGAGATGTCAGGATATAGAGAGAGGACCAGGGGGGGTGATAGAGATGTCAGGATATAGAGAGAGGACCAGGGGGGTGATAGAGATGTCAGGATATAGAGAGAGGACCAGGGGGGTGATAGAGATGTCAGGATATAGAGAGAGGACCAGGGGGGTGATAGAGATGTCAGGATATAGAGAGAGGACCAGGGGGGTGATAGAGATGTCAGGATATAGAGAGAGGACCAGGGGGGGGATAGAGATGTCAGGATATAGAGAGAGGACCAGGGGGGTGATAGAGATGTCAGGATATAGAGAGAGGACCAGGGGGGTGATAGAGATGTCAGGGTATAGAGAGAGGACCAGGGGGGTGATAGAGATGTCAGGGTATAGAGAGAGGACCAGGGGGGTGATAGAGATGTCAGGGTATAGAGAGAGGACCAGGGGGGTGATAGAGATGTCAGGGTATAGAGAGAGGACCAGGGGGGTGATAGAGATGTCAGGATATAGAGAGAGGACCAGGGGGGGTGATAGAGATGTCAGGATATAGAGAGAGGACCAGGGGGGTGATAGAGATGTCAGGATATAGAGAGAGGACCAGGGGGGGGATAGAGATGTCAGGATATAGAGAGAGGACCAGGGGGGTGATAGAGATGTCAGGATATAGAGAGAGGACCAGGGGGGGTGATAGAGATGTCAGGATATAGAGAGAGGACCAGGGGGGGTGATAGAGATGTCAGGATATAGAGAGAGGACCAGGGGGGTGATAGAGATGTCAGGATATAGAGAGAGGACCAGGGGGGTGATAGAGATGTCAGGATATAGAGAGAGGACCAGGGGGGTGATAGAGATGTCAGGATATAGAGAGAGGACCAGGGGGCGTGATAGAGATGTCAGGATAGAGAGAGGGGACCAGGGGGGGTGATAGAGATGTCAGGATATAGAGAGAGGACCAGGGGGTGATAGAGATGTCAGGATATAGAGAGAGGACCAGGGGGGTGATAGAGATGTCAGGGTATAGAGAGAGGACCAGGGGGGTGATAGAGATGTCAGGGTATAGAGAGAGGACCAGGGGGGTGATAGAGATGTCAGGATATAGAGAGAGGACCAGGGGGTGATAGAGATGTCAGGGTATAGAGAGAGGACCAGGGGGGTGATAGAGATGTCAGGATATAGAGAGAGGACCAGGGGGTGATAGAGATGTCAGGGTATAGAGAGAGGACCAGGGGGGTGATAGAGATGTCAGGGTATAGAGAGAGGACCAGGGGGGTGATAGAGATGTCAGGGTATAGAGAGAGGACCAGGGGGGTGATAGAGATGTCAGGATATAGAGAGAGGACCAGGGGGGTGATAGAGATGTCAGGATATAGAGAGAGGACCAGGGGGGTGATAGAGATGTCAGGGTATAGAGAGAGGACCAGGGGGGTGATAGAGATGTCAGGGTATAGAGAGAGGACCAGGGGGGTGATAGAGATGTCAGGATATAGAGAGAGGACCAGGGGGATGATAGAGATGTCAGGATATAGAGAGAGGACCAGGGGGGTGATAGAGATGTCAGGATATAGAGAGAGGACCAGGGGGGTGATAGAGATGTCAGGATATAGAGAGAGGACCAGGGGGGTGATAGAGATGTCAGGATATAGAGAGAGGACCAGGGGGATGATAGAGATGTCAGGATATAGAGAGAGGACCAGGGGGGTGATAGAGATGTCAGGATATAGAGAGAGGACCAGGGGGGTGATAGAGATGTCAGGATATACAGAGAGGACCAGGGGGATGATAGAGATGTCCGGTGGTACAGAAGCTTCTCCTTGGTTTCACCCGTTTCCCTCTCCCGTTTTCCGCAGGCTGCCGTATCATCCACCCCCCTCGGGATGGGGGGATCCGTTATCGGGGTCTGACCCTCTCGCAGGTAAAGGCCGTGGAATATCTCCCTGTGGATTATGAGATTGAGTTTGTTTGCCGCGGGGAGCGCGAGATCTCGGGGCCAAAAGTGCGAAAGTGTCAACGGGACGGAACATGGACAGACATGGACAAGCCGAGCCGATGCGGTAAGTACCTGCCCTGACCACCTACCTGGGACCTGCCCTGCCTGAGGAGACCCCACCCACTGCACTACTATAGAGGGGAGAGGGTGCTCCCCCTGCTGGAGGATGAGGGGGTGACACAGGAGCTTACAGTCTATGAGGATGAGGGGTGACACAGGAGCTTACAGTCTATGAGGATGAGGGGGGGACACAAGAGCTTACAGTCTATGAGGATGAGGGGGTGACACAAGAGCTTACAGTCTATGAGGATGAGGGGGTGACACAAGAGCTTACAGTCTATGAGGATGAGGGGTGACACAAGAGCTTACAGTCTATGAGGATGAGAGGAGGACACAAGAGCTTACAGTCTATGAGGATGAGAGGAGGACACAAGAGCTTACAGTCTATGAGGATGAGGGAGGACACAAGAGCTTACAGTCTATGAGGATGATGGGGTGACACAAGAGCTTACAGTCTATGAGGATGAGGGGGGACACAAGAGCTTACAGTCTATGAGGATGAGGGGGTGACACAAGAGCTTACAGTCTATGAGGATGAGGGGGAGACACAAGAGCTTACAGTCTATGAGGATGAGGAGGTGACACAAGAGCTTACAGTCTATGAGGATGAGGGGTGACACAAGAGCTTACAGTCTATGAGGATGAGGGTGACACAAGAGCTTACAGTCTATGAGGATGAGGGGGGTGACACAAGAGCTTACAGTCTATGAGGATGAGGGGTGACACAAGAGCTTACAGTCTATGAGGATGAGGGGGTGACACAAGAGCTTATAGTCCGAGGATGAGGGGAGGACACAAGAGCTTACAGTCTATGAGGATGAGGGGAGACACAAGAGCTTACAGTCTATGAGGATGAGGGGGTGACACAAGAGCTTACAGTCTATGAGGATGAGGGGGTTGACACAAGAGCTTACAGTCTATGAGGATGAGGGGAGACACCAGAGCTTACAGTCTATGAGGGGGGGACACAAGAGCTTACAGTCTATGAAGATGAGGGAGGACACAAGAGCTTACAGTCTATGAGGATGAGGGGCGACACAAGAGCTTACAGTCTATGAGGATGGGGGGGGGACACAAGAGCTTACAGTCTATGAGGATGAGGGGGGACACAAGAGCTTACAGTCTATGAGGATGAGAGGGAGGACACAAGAGCTTACAGTCTATGAGGATGAGGGGGGACACAAGAGCTTACAGTCTATGAGGATGAGGGGAGGACACAAGAGCTTACAGTCTATGAGGATGAGGGGGACACAAGAGCTTACAGTCTATGAGGATGAGGGGTGACACAAGAGCTTACAGTCTATGAGGATGAGGGGGACACAAGAGCTTACAGTCTATGAGGATGAGGGGGGACACAAGAGCTTACAGTCTATGAGGATGAGAGGAGGACACAAGAGCTTACATTCTATGAGGATGAGGGGGGACACAAGAGCTTACAGTCTATGAGGATGAGAGGAGGACACAAGAGCTTACAGTCTATGAGGATGAGGGGGTGACACAAGAGCTTACAGTCTATGAGGATGAGGGGGGACACAAGAGCTTACAGTCTATGAGGATGAGGGGGGGGGACACAAGAGCTTACAGTCTATGAGGATGAGAGGAGGACACAAGAGCTTACAGTCTATGAGGATGAGGGGGGGCACAAGAGCTTACAGTCTATGAGGATGAGGGGGGACACAAGAGCTTACAGTCTATGAGGATGAGGGGGGGCACAAGAGCTTACAGTCTATGAGGATGAGAGGAGGACACAAGAGCTTACAGTCTATGAGGATGAGGGGGGGGACACAAGAGCTTACAGTCTATGAGGATGAGGGGGGGGACACAAGAGCTTACAGTCTATGAGGATGAGGGGGGGACACAAGAGCTTACAGTCTATGAGGATGAGGGGGGGACACAAGAGCTTACAGTCTATGAGGATGAGGGGGTGACACAAGAGCTTACAGTCTATGAGGTTGAGGGGGGACACAAGAGCTTACAGTTTATGAGGATGAGGGGGGGACACAAGAGCTTACAGTCTATGAGGTTGAGGGGGGACACAAGAGCTTACAGTCTATGAGGATGAGGGGGGACACAAGAGCTTACAGTCTATGAGGATGAGGGGGGGCACAAGAGCTTACCGTCTATGAGGATGAGGGGGTGACACAAGAGCTTACAGTCTATGAGGATGAGGGGGGGCACAAGAGCTTACAGTCTATGAGGATGAGGGGGGGCACAAGAGCTTACAGTCTATGAGGATGAGGGGAGACACAAGAGCTTACAGCCTATGATGAGGATACTTGGTGCCTCCTAATATTATTGGGGGTTGTTGTAATGTTTCCTGATGTGGTGGGGTCCGTGTTGTTACCGGGTCTCTTCTCTCCGCAGTCCCCACCTGCCCTCGGATGCACCTGAAGCTGGAGAACGGAGATGTAGAACATAACGTGTTGGGTCGTGTTCCCATAGAGGGGACAAGTGTCCGGTTCAGATGTGACCCCGGATTCTTACTGGTGGGATCCAGCCACAGCATGTGCACAAAGTCTGGGAAGTGGGACCACCCCAAACCTACCTGCCAAGGTGAGGCCCGAAGAGGAAGGGTGGGGAGAGGATATGCAGGTTCTATATTGTCCGCGCTGTTAAAGGGAGAATAAGTCCTAAAACTTTTTGCTCTGTTATAAATGAGGTCTGGGCTTGAGGGCGCGACACCAAAGTGACTCTTGTCATGCTCCGCCCCTCACTCCCTATTTTAGTGAATGACATAACTGCCCTTTGTGCCTGTGAGTGGCCCCCGAATTTGTAGAGGCCCCGCAGTCACCAGTTACATCGCTCTGGGGATTCCTAGTGTTTTGCTGCCCTCTATTGCTGGGAGATGTGTATGTCCGGGGCCGGGAAAACTGCAACTCTCATCATCTCCCGACAGGCTCAGGGTAATGGATCGTGTATCACTGTCCCTGGAACGTTACAAGATCCATCATCTGAACCCTATAGGCTGCCGTCACATGTGGCGTTTTGACCAATCCATGTTGTTTTTAAGCAGTCCGTCAAAAAAGCATGCGTTTTAATTAAGATAATTAGTAAAACCTGTCAAAAACGGATGCCTTTTCTGCTTAAAAACGGGCCAAAAACAGGTTCAAACCGCCACCTGTGACCAAAGCCTTAATGACTGAACCTTATGTGGTCTTAAAGGGATGATCAAAACTACTTCACATTCGGCCCAGGTTGTCAAAATTAAACAAAATTAGTCATAACGAGGAGTCTGCTCTAACTGCACAGCCGGTGCACACTGCGAGCTGTCATTGGTCTCATCAGTGTCCGGCTGTGAGGCCAGTGAATGGTCTGTGGAGAGGACATCCCTGCTGCACACAACTGGTAAGTCTTACTATCCTGAGTCTTGATCCATTTTCTTTAATGAGGAATTACAATTTTACAACTCAGGTGGCAGAATGATTGTGGAAACAAAATCTATACAACAACAGTCCTGCTGCTACTCACTGCATAGACCGAGGAATGATTACACATCTCCCCAGGGGCAATTCCTAACACTGGCTGCACAGAGCAGTGTGTGTGAGCATAGACATAGCAGTGTGAGCATAGACATCTAGAGTAGTCTTGGGAATAAATCCATATCTCACACAGTCCTGCTGCTACTAACAACACATACAAACATATGTTTACACAGATTTTGACGCCCCAATATATAACGCAATACAGAGAGCACCACAGTGTAAGGAAACACCACCAGTATGCTTGGAGAACATTAATCCATATTTCACAGTCCTGCTGCTACTAACAACATACCCAAAGATGTGCATTGTCACTGGAGAGATGTGCAAGTATAACATAAGCTGTAGAGAGCACAGAGCACAGCAGTGTGAGGACACAGCCCCAGTGCACTTGGAGAAGCTACAATCCTGGAATATAAATGCATATGTAATAAATGTGACCAGGGGTAGGGGGGCCTTATCCTTCTCAAATTCTAAGAATTTCCCCAGTCACGCTGTCTCTATAGGCTCCAGCTGATTTTCACCCCAATTTTCAAACGGGAGACAAAGAGCCATAACAACTTTTAAACCAATAGGTTGAATAGGGACAGTTCTGGTCCATCTCAGCCCAAAGGCAACTACATATTTGGATATGTTATCTTCAGGAGATCACAGTGGTCCAATTCCTGGGGCTCTAGCACCCTTGGGTAGGGCCATAGCAAATGGGTCAGGTTTGGTATCAATGCGATCCAGAGATTTACCCGGATCCAATGATACCAGAACCACGACCCTAGGACTTCCCTTGAGGAGCTATGGCTTTTCCAGGGCTCTGGTTGTAGTACCAGGTAGGAGGGACCCATAATCCCTCCTGTTGGGTGGGCAGAGGTGTGTCTGCACCTGATATAATCAGGCACCTCTAAGGCCGCATCGTCTTTCACCTGGGGGAAACAATTTGCCATCACCAAGCGCAGGGAGGATCCTAAAGTGTGGACTATCCATCCCTATTAGGCCCACACACAAGGTAACTAACTTACTAAACTGCTGAGACTTGTAGTGCTACCTGTGTATTTGCAGTCTGTTTACTGTATATATCTATTGTGTGTAATATTAGTCTAGTCTGCCCTTAAGGCAATTAAATATCAAATTTAACCTGCATTGCTCTTTTATCTCGATACTGAACCCAAACGTCCCTGTTTTGCTCATATACATGCTACCGGGTTGGTTCCTCACCCTGTATAATCCCGTTACAGGCTGGGCTTATATTAAAGGAGAACTGGTGGCAGCTTCAATTGGGTTGATAAGGTTCTGTTTCACTGAGGCTGGTGAGAGGGATCTTATAGCCATTCCGGGCTGTGATTTATTGTTGGGCCGTATCCGGAAGTTGTGTGGACGACTTTAAATCACTTCCTGCGCCTCTCAGCACCCGTGCGTTCTGGGAGTGTCTATAAAAGGTTAACTAAGTGACATTGCGTACCCTTCAGGAGTCTGAAATGTCACGGTTTCCTTCACAGCATATATATCCTGCTGCTACTAAGAACATACACAAAGGTCTGATTACACATCCAGGACCTATACATAACTTAGACTCAGACTGTAGAGAGTTCAGAGCACAGCAGGGTGACACATTCCCTTTAAGCAGGTTGGAGGCTATGAACCCGCACTGATTATTACAAATTATCCTGATATTAGGGAGGTTTGGGTTCTGTAGCCCGGATACAACTGTAACAAATGCTCAGCTGTGGTAAGTATTAGCAGTTCCGGCAGTGACCACTAGGGGTCTCTCTTGTATAAGTTTTCTTCCCGCTCTGTGACCATTAATCCGCTTTGTATTTCCAGTGTAATCTACGGCTGCAGCAATAAAAGTGATTTCCATCCGCTGGTGTCGCGTCTTATTACATTATCTGATAAGTCACCCTGATATATACACTGCCAGGGCCTCATCCACACACTGTGCAAGACTACAACCCCCAGCATGCCCTGAGATGTGTAATAGCTGGAGAGCAAAATGTAATAATCCGCTGTGTGTGCAGCTGTGATCCTGACCTGATCGATTGGTCACGTCTGCTCCAGGAGTCCTCCTGTCCTGTCCACACACAACAGACATGACTAATCGATCCTGCACGGGGCCAGTGTAAATAATCACTGTCTCTCTGCAGCTGCGGTTACAAATGTCAGAAATGGAAGCCCTTTGTATTGTCAGTGTTTGTAGCTCTACTTATAGACCCCCTTTAAGGGGATGTACACTCACACGGGGGTCCTGTATCCGGCCTGTTACAGTACATACATGTCAATGCTTTGGTACACATATGAGCGAGCAACCAATCGGCTTCCAGCTCTCGATGTAACCCTGCAGTAAGTGCAATAATCTGATTGGTTGTTAGCATCCACTGTGGCACCCTGGTGTTTGGGGCCCCTGAGCTCTGGTCATGACTGTCACTAACGCTCTCATCTCTCTAACCAGCTGTCTCTTGTCTCTTTGGCTCACGCTGCAGTCAGACGCTCGGACACGTCACGTAAGTCTGCATGTCCCTCCGTGTGTGTGCCTCCATCTTGTGCCTCCTCCTCCTCCGTGTTGCGTTTCCCTTGTTCATTTTTCTGATATTTTGCTTCCCATTGTTTTTCATTCCGTGTCATTCCTGGACTGAGCAGAGTCTTGAGTGGCGCCATATTGTAGGACATGATGTCACATGACCTGCAGCTCGTTGCTGGAGGGTGATAGGTGTAGCAGAGCTGAGTTTGATGTTTGAGCCGTAGCCGGGTCACATGATGCACGTCCTTAAAGGGGTTTACCAGCTCCTCCTCTGTCTGTAGATTCTGTATAAGAAGTGCGGCATCATGGGGAGACTCCTCTAAAGTTTTTGCCCACTTTACCTAATTTGGCTCATTTTGCTGGCGTTTTAAGTATGTTAAGGTTGGGAGGTATTCTTAAAGGGGTTGGCCACTTTACCTCATGTTTTTTGTAATGTGTCTGTGTGTGGTGGGGCAGGATATTAGGTAAGTCACCACAATACATCTAGTAATAGTTTTGCTCCACTTTCTTGACCTGTTTAGTGAAACCTCCTGTCTTTTTGGTCACATGATCTCTAACTGTCCATGAGCAATCTCCCTGCCAGGACCTAATGATAGTATTCATGAATATAAGATTAAGGTCCTGGCAGGACCTGCAAATACCCACAAAATGGGCTGAACACTACATACATTGTATGCAAATACAGACGGTCCCCTACTTAAGAACACCTGACTTACAGACGACCCCTAGTTACAAACGGGCCTCTGGATATTGGTAATTTATTGTACTTTAGCCTTGGGCTACAATAATCAGCTATAACAGTTATCACAGGCGTCTGTAATGAAGCTTTATCGTTACTCCTGGTTCTAATGACAACCCAACATTTTTAAAATCCAATTGTCACAGAGACCAAAAAATTTTTGACTGGGGTTACAATAATAAAGTATACAGTTCCAACTTGCATACAAACTCAACTTAAGAACAAATCTGCAGGACTTATCTTGTACATAACCTGGGGACTGCCTGTATAATAAGCCCCACCCACTGAGTAGGCACAACAAGCAAAACTTGCAATATTCTAGTAAAACAAGTAAAAAGAACAAAAAAACTCATTAGGCCTCGTTTATCAATGTTGTCCATGGCAACCAATCAGAGCTTAGCTTTCATTTTCCACCAGCTGTTTATAAAATGAAAGCTGAGCTCTGAGTGGTTTCCATGGGCAACTAGGACAGTTTTACCTCAGACACTTCTGATAAATCCCCCTGTGTGTTCATTTTATAAACTTGTGAATAGTTTTAGTTTTTTTTCCCCCCCAAGGTTAACCAATCATTTCTGTTTTCACTTTTTCAGGACTAGAATACAAAATTAAAGCCGCGTTGTGATTGGTTGCTATTGATTTTTCTGATCTGCCGTTAACAACCAATTGCAGCGCAGCTTTTATTTTCCAATGGTAGAATGTGACATGTAAGCTTTGTTGTGATTGGTTGCTGTATATTTTTATAGATATATACTTTAAAACTTGTTAATTTTGTTTCACCCCTTTTACGGTTCCTCCTGTGATTTCGGGGCACAGCAGGGTGTAATACTTGTCAGCCATTGAAACCTCTGGGGGTGTATGAAATGTACGGCCAGCACTTGTCCTTTGGGGCTACAGTTCCCCCATCTTTTCGGAGGGTTATACTTTGGGGTCTATCGGTATAACAGAAGGTCCTGACAGTCCTGTCGTCCATTGCTGCGCTCAGTGTCAGGCAGCAGCTGCAAAAGCTCTTGACTTATAAGATGTATTTAAAAAAAAAATTCACTGTCTTTCCCCTTTCTAATAGTGATAAAGTAATGAACCTCCTGTATACAGGATATAGGGGGCTGCAGAGGGTTTAAAGGTGACTGACTGGATAATTAAAGGGATTTTATTACTAGATGATTGAGATACTGGGTTTTTTTTTGGCTCCGAATAAAACCTCCTCTTTAGAAGTGATTTTATTAATATCTAGAAATCTACACAAGGTCAATACGAATGACTGACGTGTAAATTATTAATATCCAGGCCCCATACGGCGAACCGGGGGATGTAATTTACCAGTGGAGGAAACTCATAAATATTCAATCGTGTTTTACAATTAGAAGGACATCAAACGGCGGACGAAACGCAACCACAAGAGGTCGTCATGGAAAAAAAACCACATTGACGTTATTTAATGAGACGAGATATAAGAGGCTGTGAATGGCGGTGAGAGCTGCAATACCAGGCACGGCCTGAAGGCAAAGGGGGCAGTGTGTCTGCTAGGAAGAGATATAAACCTAGACATCCCCTTTAACGTTCAGGGAAAATGATCCTATGTAAGGAGCTGTTTATGTTTTAGCTCGGTATTACCTTATCTACGCTGGGTGGCGTCGCAAATTTAGTGTCCTCCCTCCCAGTGGGGGGCGCTGTTTTATAGTTAATAATAAAGATCATAGAGTGTTGTACTCAAAAACTTCCAGAATATGTCAGAAATGTTACCTAAATAACAGCGTTCTACGCCGCGCCGCCATATACTGCAGAAATGTACAGACAAGGTCTTAAAGGGGTTGTCCGATGGAAGACAGGGTCTGACTACAGGGACCTGTGAATGCCTACATATGGCCGGCGCTCCACTTTCGGGCTGTTGTGAGATTGTTGTATGAGCTGCTCCAATGGAGTCTAGCGCCAATCATGTAAACGCAACAGTCACATATTCTCCTGATCCCTGAGGATCCAGGTGGTGGACCCCAAAGGATCAGGTACTTCTCCCCTGTCATGTGGATAGGGAATCAGTGTCTTCCACGAGACAACCCCTTTAAGTGGTTGACATTTTTGCAGAATATTCCGGTTGCAGTTGTTTCGGCAGTTTTGGGGCACAACACTTTTTGGTACTAATTGGGCGCTCTATGGTATGGATATTAGTAAACTGCGTAATGGTGCCCAATACTGGAAGGAGGACGCTATCCCTGAGGGAAAGAATCATATCCTGGACAATTCCTTTAAAATGTTCCCACATTTCTGATATCCGTATACAAGAGCTCCCCACTGGGTGTAATGAGCACCCAAAACTCTGTCCAGGCCCTGGGATCTCTACTTAACATTGGGTCAAAATTCCCATATACAAGGCGGTCCCCTACTTAAGGACACCCAACTTACAGGCGGACCCCTAGTTACAGACGGACCCCTCTGCCCCCTGTGACCTCTGGTGACCTCTCTGGATGTTACTATAGTCCCCGGCTGCAGTGATCAGCTGTAAGGTGTCTGTAATGAAGCTTTATTCATAATCCTTGGTCCCATTACAGAAAAAATTGAAAAAATCCAATATACAGTTCCGACTTACATACAAATTCAACTTAAGTACAAACCCAAGGAACCTATCTTGTACTTAACCCGGGAACTGCCTGTATGTTTCACGAGCAAGAAAATCCCCCCGAATGCCCTAAGGGGGTCAAGTAATTTTTATTAGCCAATGCCTCGCCCCCATGTTTTCGTGGGGTTCTCTGAGCCCCCCGGTCTGTGTACGTTTGACCTTGTTGAATGTTTGTTTGGACATTACGTATCTATAGGATGAAAAGAATGTCCCCGGTAGAGATTGTTTGTACATGATATCCATTAGTGGGTTCCTCGTCTCCTTGACTCGTCTGCAATGCCCTGAGCTCATTAGGTAGCGCTCCGCCGCGTCCTCCATCCGCCGCATCTATATATATGTGATTTATGATGCGTCACATGACGCTCCCCGGTAGTCCGTCTTCCTGCTGTATGCGCTCCTGGGCCGTGTATACACATGTAGACGCGGGCTGTGCTCCTCGATGATATAATTGGACGGGTTGATTCCCACCGGTGTCCCGCTCCTGGAGTGAAATGCAGCTCGGTGGACGCGGAGGAGATTGACGTTACTGCTCCCCCTCCCCCGCTGACATCCGTTCTATAACGGACCCAATGGAGCATTTCATTACTGCAATTCCATTCATTTTTCTTGTCGCGCTGCAAATTCTCCACAATATGTCAGTGCGCTAGGATATGACTTGTGCAGGGGCCTCTATATAATTCTACATTCAAAACTTTTTCTGCTGCTCGCATACTGTATGGTTAGATCACTGTGTAGCAACAAAAATAGGGTCATGCAGACCTCTACCATTGTGACAGAGGGTCCTCCGGCGGGCCCAGGCTCTGACCTACCAGTGTGACAGAGGGTCCTCCGGTGGGCCCAGGCTCTGACCTACCAGTGTGACAGAGGGTCCTCGGGTGGGCCCCAGACTATGACCTTCCAGTGTGACAGAGGGTCCTCCAGTGGGCTCAGGCTGTGACCTACCAGTGTGACAGAGGGTCCTCCGGTGGGCCCAGGCTCTGACCTACCAGTGTGACAGAGGGTCCTCGGGTGGGCCCCAGACTATGACCTTCCAGTGTGACAGAGGGTCCTCCAGTGGGCTCAGGCTGTGACCTACCAGTGTGACAGAGGGTCCTCCGATGGGCCCACAATATGACCTTCCTGCGTGACAGAGGGTCCTAATCAGGCCCATACTGTGACCTACCAGTGTGACAGAGGGTCCTCCTCAGGCACAGGCTGTGACCTATGGTATGGGGCAACAGAGTCTGATTAGTGTGTAATTTTTTGCTCCTAATGAGGGTCTAAGGGGAATGTAGATGCTAAAACTGCTGGAGACTCCCTTATAATGTGATTAGCTCAGATAAGACGTTTCGCTTCCCTTAGTGTTAGGACTCAGTGATTGTTGCATACAGAAACGTCAGACTGCAGCGCAGGGAACCCAGGGGCAGACTGTGCAGTGGGATATTTTTTCCGATGGACTTGCCCTTTAAGGCCTGGTGTGTATTGGCCTGACTTCACCTGCAGTACGGGAAGCGAGTCCCTGAGAAGACGGGGTTAAGAACCTGCGCTGTAATGTCATTACATTTGTTCTTACACTTGGATATTATGCAGTAAGTCCGGGAGTTTAAAGCTTTTTGCTGCAGTATCAGATGACGCGAGGAGAACCAATGAAATCCTGACGCTCATCACACGTCCGAGATCTCAGCTCTGAATCATAGAACTGCAGAAACACACAGACAGCACGAGTACGGGGTCCTTATAGAGAGAGTCCCTGCTACCGACCCCCCCCCCCCCCTCATCAAACCTGCACCCCAAATACCTAACATCACTGCTACCGACCCCCCCCTCATCATCAAACCTGCACCCCAAATATCAAGCATCAGTGCTACAGACCCCCCTCATCAAAATTGCTCCCAAGCATCACTGCTACCGACCCCCCTCATCAAACCTGCACCCCAAATATCAAGCATCAGTCCTACAGACCCCCCCTCATCAAAACTGCACCCCAAATACCAAGTTTCACTGCTACCGACCCCCCCCCCTCATCAAAACTGCTCCCCAAGCATCACTGCTACCAACCCCAAAATACCCCAAATATTTGCACCCCAAATACCTAACATCACTGCTACCGAACCCCCCTTATCAAAACTGCACCCTAAATACCAAGCATCACTGCTACTGACCCCCTTATCAAAACTGCACCCCAAATACCTAACATCACTGCTACCGAACCCCCCTTATCAAAACTGCACCCTAAATACCAAGCATCACTGCTACTGACCCCCTTATCAAAACTGCACCCCAAATACCTAACATCACTGCTACCGACTCCCCCTTATCAAAACTGCACCCCAAATACCTAACATCACTGCTACCAACCCCCTCATCAAAACTGCACCCTAAATACCAAGGATCACTGCTACTGACCCCCTTAGAAAATCTGCACCCCAAATACCAAGCAGCACTGCTTCAATTAGATGTTATTAAAAAAAATGTTCCTGTGTGAAGATAATTTCCCATAAATGTCGTCATGTTGTCCCTTAGAAACGAGATAGCTTCCTCGGATACGACCACCTCTGCTGGAGTGAGTACACAAAGAAACAAAAGGTTTTTGTATACAGAATGTCCGGGAGTTACTGCAGGTCCCACAGCCGTCCTGTGGTAATGATCGCTGAATCCTGGTGGTCCGGCAGGACTCTATAGCCCAAGTCTGGCCACTGCTGCCAGAGTGTGAGGTGGTCGTACCCGAAGAAGCTATCTGGTTTCTAAGGGACAACATGGCGACCTTTATGGGAAATTATCTTCACACAGAAACATTTTTTTTTAATAACATCCAATTGAAGAAATGTTTATATATGGAAGATTAATGAAACTGAATGTGTGTGCCCAGACAAGAATATCCCTTTAATACTGTGGCGCTTAGGCCCCTCCTGAAGACATCTATGATTATGGCTGCTGTACTACATGTACCCCTGACCCCTCCTATATCACTGCTATACTACATGTACCCCTGACCCCTCCTATATCACCACTATACTACATGGGCCCCTGACCCCTCCTATATCACCGCTATACTACATGTACCCCTGACCCTACTATATCACCACTATACTACATGTACCCCTGACCCCTCCTATATCACCACTATACTACATGTACCCCTGACCCTACTATATCACCACTATACTACATGTACCCCTGACCCTACTATATCACCACTATACTACATGGGCCCCTGACCCCTCCTATATCACCGCTATACTACATGTACCCCTGACCCCTCCTATATCACCGCTATACTACATGGTCCTCTGACCCCTCCTATATCACCACTATACTACATGTACCCCTGACCCCTCCTATATCACTGCTATACTACATGTACCCCTGACCCCTCCTATATCACCACTATACTACATGTACCCCTGACCCCTCCTATATCACCGCTATACTACATGTACCCCTGACCCCTCCTATATCACCGCTATACTACATGTACCCCTGACCCCTCCTATATCACCGCTATACTACATGTACCCCTGACCCCTCCTATATCACTGCTATACTACATGTACCCCTGACCCCTCCTATATCACTGCTATACTACATGTACCCCTGACCCCTCCTATATCACCGCTATACTACATGGGCTCCTGACCCCTCCTATATCACCACTATACTACATGGACCCCTGACCCCTCCTATATCACCGCTATACTACATGGACCCCTGACCCCTCCTATATCACCACTATACTACATGTACCCGTGACCCCTCCTATATCACCGCTATACTACATGGACCCCTGACCCCTCCTATATCACCGCTATACTACATGTCCCCTGACCCCTCCTATATCACCGCTATACTACATGTACCCTGACCCCTCCTATATCACCGCTATACTACATGGGCTCCTGACCCCTCCTATATCACCGCTATACTACATAGTCCCTGACTCCTCCTATATCACCGCTATACTACATGTACCCCTGACCCCTCCTATATCACCACTATACTACATGTACCCCTGACCCCTCCTATATCACCGCTATACTACATGGACCCTGACCCCTCCTATATCACCGCTATACTACATGTACCCCTGACCCCTCCTATATCACTGCTATACTACATGTACCCCTGACCCCTCCTATATCACCACTATACTACATGTACCCCTGACCCCTCCTATATCACTGCTATACTACATGTACCCCTGACCCCTCCTATATCACTGCTATACTACATGGCCCCCTGACCCCTCCTATATCACTGCTATACTACATGGTCCCCTGACCCCTCCTATATCACTGCTATACTACATGTACCCCTGACCCCTCCTATATCACCACTATACTACATGGTCCCCTGACCCCTCCTATATCACCGCTATACTACATGGGCTCCTGACCCCTCCTATATCACCGCTATACTACATGGGCTCCTGACCCCTCCTATATCACCACTATACTACATGGGCTCCTGACCCCTCCTATATCACTGCTATACTACATGGTCCCCTGACCCCTCCTATATCACTGCTATACTACATGTACCCCTGACCCCTCCTATATCACCACTATACTACATGGTCCCCTGACCCCTCCTATATCACCGCTATACTACATGGGCTCCTGACCCCTCCTATATCACCACTATACTACATGGGCCCCTGACCCCTCCTATATCACCGCTATACTACATGTACCCCTGACCCCTCCTATATCACTGCTATACTACATGTACCCCTGACCCCTCCTATATCACCGCTATACTACATGTACCCCTGACCCCTCCTATATCACCGCTATACTACATGGGCTCCTGACCCCTCCTATATCACCACTATACTACATGTACCCGTGACCCCTCCTATATCACCGCTATACTACATGGGCTCCTGACCCCTCCTATATCACCGCTATACTACATAGTCCCTGACTCCTCCTATATCACCGCTATACTACATGTACCCCTGACCCCTCCTATATCACCGCTATACTACATGTACCCCTGACCCCTCCTATATCACCGCTATACTACATGGACCCTGACCCCTCCTATATCACCGCTATACTACATGTACCCCTGACCCCTCCTATATCACCGCTATACTACATGTACCCCTGACCCCTCCTATATCACCACTATACTACATGGTCCCCTGACCCCTCCTATATCACCGCTATACTACATGGGCTCCTGACCCCTCCTATATCACCACTATACTACATGTACCCCTGACCCCTCCTATATCACCGCTATACTACATGTACCCCTGACCCCTCCTATATCACCACTATACTACATGGGCCCCTGACCCCTCCTATATCACCGCTATACTACATGTACCCCTGACCCCTCCTATATCACTGCTATACTACATGTACCCCTGACCCCTCCTATATCACTGCTATACTACATGTACCCCTGACCCCTCCTATATCACTGCTATACTACATGTACCCCTGACCCCTCCTATATCACCACTATACTACATGGTCCCCTGACCCCTCCTATATCACCGCTATACTACATGGGCTCCTGACCCCTCCTATATCACCACTATACTACATGGGCCCCTGACCCCTCCTATATCACCGCTATACTACATGTACCCCTGACCCCTCCTATATCACTGCTATACTACATGTACCCCTGACCCCTCCTATATCACCGCTATACTACATGTCCCCTGACCCCTCCTATATCACCGCTATACTACATGTGCCCCTGACCCCTCCTATATCACCGCTATACTACGTGTACCCCTGACCCCTCCTATATCACCGCTATACTACATGTACCCCTGACCCCTCCTATATCACCGCTATACTACATGTACCCCTGACCCCTCCTATATCACCGCTATACTACATGTACCCCTGACCCCTCCTATATCACCGCTATACTACATGTACCCCTGACCCCTCCTATATCACCGCTATACTACGTGTACCCCTGACCCCTCCTATATCACCGCTATACTACATGGGCTCCTGACCCCTCCTATATCACCGCTATACTACATGTACCCCTGACCCCTCCTATATCACCGCTATACTACATGGACCCCTGACCCCTCCTATATCACCACTATACTACATGTACCCGTGACCCCTCCTATATCACCGCTATACTACATGGGCTCCTGACCCCTCCTATATCACCGCTATACTACATAGTCCCTGACTCCTCCTATATCACCGCTATACTACATGTACCCCTGACCCCTCCTATATCACCGCTATACTACATGTACCCCTGACCCCTCCTATATCACCGCTATACTACATGGACCCTGACCCCTCCTATATCACCGCTATACTACATGTACCCCTGACCCCTCCTATATCACCGCTATACTACATGTACCCCTGACCCCTCCTATATCACCGCTATACTACATGGTCCCCTGACCCCTCCTATATCACCGCTATACTACATGGGCTCCTGACCCCTCCTATATCACCACTATACTACATGTACCCCTGACCCCTCCTATATCACCGCTATACTACATGTACCCCTGACCCCTCCTATATCACCACTATACTACATGGGCCCCTGACCCCTCCTATATCACCGCTATACTACATGTACCCCTGACCCCTCCTATATCACTGCTATACTACATGTACCCCTGACCCCTCCTATATCACTGCTATACTACATGTACCCCTGACCCCTCCTATATCACCGCTATACTACATGGGCTCCTGACCCCTCCTATATCACCACTATACTACATGTACCCCTGACCCCTCCTATATCACCGCTATACTACATGGACCCCTGACCCCTCCTATATCACCACTATACTACATGTACCCGTGACCCCTCCTATATCACCGCTATGCTACATGTACCCCTGACCTCTCCTATATCACCGCTATACTACATAGTCCCTGACCCCTCCTATATCACCGCTATACTACATGTACCCCTGACCCCTCCTATATCACCGCTATACTACATGTACCCCTGACCCCTCCTATATCACCGCTATACTACATGTACACCTGACCCCTCCTATATCACCACTATACTACATAGTCCCTGACCCCTCCTATATCACCGCTATACTACATGTACCCCTGACCCCTCCTATATCACCGCTATACTACATGTACCCCTGACCCCTCCTATATCACCGCTATACTACATGTACCCCTGACCCCTCCTATATCACTGCTATACTACATGTACCCCTGACCCCTCCTATATCACCGCTATACTACGTGGCTGCTTAGGTTATATCAGGAGGATCTGGTGTGGCTTTAGGTCAGTGAATGCTTTTTGGTTTTGAGTCCGGCGCCCGGAGCACTCAGAGACAACATACAGGCTGCTCCCAACCAGAAGCCATTTTACAGGACCAAGACTCCTCCTCCCGGTTATTAAACATGGCCGCCTGTGGTCTGCACCTCTCTGCAGTAAAGCAGCCTCAGCAACCCGCACAAGATATGTTTAGCTAATTAATTAGTAATTAACCCCTGCTGCTGTGTGACACAAGGGGGAACGGCCGACAATTCAGCGGAGCAGCTCTGCACAAGAGTAGACCAAAAGCCAAAGCCAACGAGAAATGTCTCCACTCCTGGAGTTCCCCTCTCAATGACCTAAAAGGCAATTCCTGTCATAGCTGAAATTAGTTTTTGGTACCTGCTAAATTTCTTAAGACTAGAGAACAGAATGAATTGATGTTCAAAATGTACAGGAATATAACTACTATAATTCTGCCCCCTATGTACAAGAATATAACTACTATAATACTGCCCCCTATGTACAGGAATATAACTACTATAATACTGCCCCCTATGTACAGGAATATAACTACTATAATACTGCCCCCTATGTACAGGAATATAACTACTATAATACTGCCCCCTATGTACAGGAATATAACTACTATAATACCGCCCCCTATGTACAAGAATATAACTACTATAATACTCCCCCCTATGTACAGGAATATAACTACTATAATACTGCCCCCTATGTACAAGAATACAACTACTATAATACTGCCCCCTATGTACAAGAATACAACTACTATAATACTGCCCCCTATGTACAAGAATATAACTACTATAATACTGCCCCCTATGTACAAGAATATAACTACTATAATACTGCCCCCTATGTGCAAGAATATAACTACTATAATACTGCCCCCTATGTACAGGAATATAACTACTATAATACTGCCCCCTATGTACAAGAATATAACTACTATAATACTGCCCCCTATGTACAAGAATATAACTACTATAATACTGCCCCCTATGTACAGGAATATAACTACTATAATACTGCCCCCTATGTACAAGAATATAATTACTATAATACTTCCCCCTATGTACAGGAATATAACTACTATAATACTGCCCCCTATGTACAAGAATATAACTACTATAATACTGCCCCCTATGTACAGGAATATAACTACTATAATACTGCCCCCTATGTACAGGAATATAACTACTATAATTCTGCCCCCTATGTAAAAGAATATAACTACTATAATACTGCCCCCTATGTACAAGAATATAACTACTATAATACTGCCCCCTATGTACAGGAATATAACTACTATAATACTGCCCCCTATGTACAGGAATATAACTACTATAATTCTGCCCCCTATGTAAAAGAATATAACTACTATAATACTGCCCCCTATGTACAGGAATATAACTACTATAATACTGCCCCCTATGTACAGGAATATAACTACTATAATTCTGCCCCCTATGTAAAAGAATATAACTACTATAATACTGCCCCCTATGTACAAGAATATAACTACTATAATACTGCCCCCTATGTACAAGAATATAACTACTATAACACTGCCCCTATGTACAGGAATATATATATGTACAGGAATATAACTACTATAATACTGCCCCCTATGTACAAGTATATAACTACTATAATACTGCCCCCTATGTTCAAGAATTTAACTACTATAATACTGCCCCCTATGTACAAGAATATAACTACTATAATACTGCCCCCTATGTACAGGAATATAACTACTATAATACTGCCCCCTATGTACAGGAATATAACTACTATAATACTGCCCCCTATGTACAGGAATATAACTACTATAATAATGCCCCCTATGTACAGGAATATAACTACTATAATTCTGCCCCCTATGTAAAAGAATATAACTACTATAATACTGCCCCCTATGTACAAGAATATAACTACTATAATACTGCCCCCTATGTACAAGAATATAACTACTATAATACTACCCCCTATGTACAGGAATATAACTACTATAATATTGCCCCCTATGTACAGGAATATAACTACTATAATACTTCCCCTCTATGTACAGGAATATAACTACTATAATACTGCCCCCTATGTACAGGAATATAACTGCTATAATACTGCCCCCTATGTACAGGAATATAACTGCTATAATACTGCCCCCTATGTACAGGAATATAACTACTATAATACTGTCCCCTATGTACAGGAATATAACTACTATAATACTGCCCCCTATGTACAGGAATATAACTACTATAATACTGCCCCCTATGTACAAGAATATAACTACTATAATACTGCCCCTTATGTACAGGAATATAACTAATATAATACTGCTCCCTATGTACAGGAATATAACTACTATAATACTGCCCCCTATGTACAGGAATATAACTACTATAATACTGCCCCCTATGTACAGGAATATAACTACTATAATACTGCCCCTTATGTACAGGAATATAACTACTATAATACTGCTCCCTATGTACAGGAATATAACTACTATAATACTGCCCCCTATGTACAGGAATATAACTACTATAATACCGCCCCCTATGTACAGGAATATAACTACTATAATACTGCCCCCTATGTACAGGAATATAACTACTATAATACTGCCCCTTATGTACAGGAATATAACTACTATAATACTGCTCCCTATGTACAGGAATATAACTACTATAATACTGCCCCCTATGTACAGGAATATAACTACTATAATACCGCCCCCTATGTACAGGAATATAACTACTATAATACTGCCCCCTATGTACAGGAATATAACTACTATAATACTGCCCCTTATGTACAGGAATATAACTACTATAATACTGCCCCCTATGTACAGGAATATAACTACTATAATACTGCCCCTCTATGTACAGGAATGTAACTACTATAATACTGCCCCTCTATGTACAGGAATGTAACTACTCCTCTTTTCTTAGTAACACTTCTTACTTCTCTCCATGAACATGAGATTGTGGAAGATTCTGCAAAAATCCCTTTGACCTAAATACAAACTGAGTGAAGGCAGGAGCTTGGGAGGGGATGACCATGTATGGGGCTTCTTTCATCTTCTGTACCTTCTGCTCTTGTGTTATTCTGGGGGTCACCCTCTGCTGCGGACCCTTCCCTCTATGTGTGACACCCATATCTCCGGGGTCTTAGAGGAAGTGTCACACAGGAGGACTGAGAGTCTCCTGGAGTCTTGTAAACTATCTGCTGACATCTGGCGTTTTCCCCGACTCGTTGCTTCTGGTGCAGATTGCGGAGCTGATGTTGGATGTGGAAGGAGGAGGGGACGGGATTTTCGGAACTTTTAGCTGATGACGTCTAGGATTCCATACAAACATCTCCAATACTAACCCCTAGCATTCCCTTCATCTCTCCTTCTTCATATCTCCCTCCATCCTTTCCTCTTCTTCTTTCTGTTTCTCGCATGATCTTGCCCGTATCCTTCTTATTTCCACCATCTTCTGTGTCATTGTTTCCCTCATCTTGTCTTCCTCTTCTTCTTATTATACTTGTTCTCCTTTTTCATCCCCTCTTTATGTCCCTCCCTCATCTGACTTTACTTCTTCACCATCTTGGCTTTCTTCTTTCTCTTCATGAGTATTTTGCTTTTCCCCCTTTCCTCCCCTTCATCTGTTTCCCTTTCCGTCCTTTTCCCTTTCTCATGTTTCTCTCTGTTTTTCCTCTTCTCTCCCATATCTACTTAATATCATGATGATTCCTCCATCACCTTCTTATTCCTTCTTTTTACTCCTGCTTTTTACTCATCTTCTTCTTCTCTTTCTCCATCCTCCTCGTTGTCTCCATCTCCTCCACCAGTTTTCTTTCCCTCTTCTTCCTCTTTTTCCTGGATGATCACCATGAGTATTTCCTTCATCCTCTATCACTCCTCTTCCTCTTTCTTTTCATCCTCTGCTTCTTCTCTTTCTTCTTTGTCTTACATTTAGCCTTTCTTGCTTTCTGTCTCCTTCATCATTTTTTGGGGGTTTCCACTATTTTCGCCCATCACTTCTCCTACTTCATGGTGTTTCTTCTCCACCACCTTCTTCATCTTCCACCCCTCCTCTATTTTCTCCTTTATTTTATCTTTATCCCCCCACCTTTCCTCTACCATTGTTTTCTTCCACTTTTCATCTTCTTATTCCACCTCTCCTCCTCTGCTCTTCTTCTCCACCACCTTCCTATTCCATCCTCCTGGATTCTCTTCGTTCTCTTCTTCTTCTCTTGTCTCTTTATCTTCTTCCTCTTTTTCCTTCTTCTTTTTCATCCCACCCTTTCCTCTCCACCACCTTCTTCATCTTCCTCCCCTCCTCTATTTTCTCCTTTATTTTATCGTTATCCCCCCACCTTTCCTCTACCATTGTTTTCTTCCACTTTTCATCTTCTTATTCCACCTCTCCTCCTCTGCTCTTCTTCTCCACCACCTTCCTATTCCATCCTCCTGGATTCTCTTCGTTCTCTTCTTCTTCTCTTGTCTCTTTATCTTCTTCCTCTTTTTCCTTCTTCTTTTTCATCCCACCCTTTCTCTCCACCACCTTCCTATTCCATCCTCCTGGATTCTCTTCGTTCTCTTCTTCTTCTCTTGTCTCTTTATCTTCTTCCTCTTTTTCCTTCTTCTTCTTTATCCCACCCTTTCTCTCCACTTTTATTCTTCCTACTCCACCTCTCCTCCTTTGCTCTTCTTCTATGATATTCTTCTACTTCTCCATCTTTTTCTTCATAATCTTATTCCGCTTTTTCCGCCCTCATGTCTTCTCTTTTCCTTATTATCCCTCTTCCTCAACGTCACCTTCCATCTCTCCTATATCTTCCTTATTCCCCCCATCCCTTCTGATTATTATTCAGTGCGTCCACATTGGTCCTGGTGACCATATGAATAGCGTTCCCCCTGAGTGTTCATTCATCCATTGTGGTCTTCAGGCTTCTCAATGGTCTTTTCACAATTCTATCTTTAGAGAGAAGCCACAATCCCTTCAACGTCTTCAGTGACTGCCGAGAATTTGATAGAAAATAGTTTGTAATTGTGGATTTCAGGTTCTAGAACCTGTAGAAGGTGACTTCATCTCTTCATGCCTTGTATCTTAGAGATATGTGGACAATCTTCTATCAATCAATGCTCCGTCAATTGGTTAAACTTGTGGAGTGTTGTATTGTATGGTGGAGATTTCTTTGAGGGTCTCCCCCTCTTGAACTTGGTTTCTTTCCAAAATGAGATAAAACTTGAGCCATGAGCGCAGGTTCCGTAGGTTCTCCTGGATCCTCTGGATCCATTCTATGGTCTAGTCCGTTCTCCAGGGGTGTAACATATGTTCATTGACACATACTTGTATATTTATGCTTGGTTTTTCTTAAAGTTTCCTAAACTCTTCTCCTTTGTGTCTGGGATTGAGTTTTGCTCCAAATGTATATTTTCCAAGGTTTTTGGAACTTTTCCATCTTGGTTTTTCTTATATGATAACTCTAGAGGGATCTAACGGAGCAGAGTTTGTAATTTGGTACAGCTCATCATGAAATCCTTGTGTTATCTTCCGTTCTTCATATAATTACAGATAATTGTTCAGCGTTTTCTTAACTTGGGGAAATATTAAGTCCACAATCAAGTGGTAAAGAGTTTGTTGAGTGCCTTGGCTCTGCTACATCCATCTCTGTGTCTGGTTTGATGGTATCGCGTTGGCACCTTCTCCATCAGCTGTCATTTGCTTGTCACCTCTGTCCTGTATCCATTGTATCTCCCCCTGCCCCTGTCACGGCCCCCTCCTTTCCCCTTCTCTCTCATTTCCTATTCTCTTTGTAATCCCTCGCTCCCTTCGGCGTGGGTGACATCATTGTGTCTCCTCCTCCTGCTCGCTCTCTCCATCTCTCTGTCGTTCTCTAGACTGCAGAATTAAATCAGGAATCGTGCAGATGCTGCGGCGCTCTCCTGCCACATCCATGGGCTGTCTCGCTGCACTAGCGCTGCCTGTCTAATTTAGTCGCTAGCTGTCTCACCGGATTCCTAATTTCCCATTCTTTCTGCATTCACTGATCCCTGTCATTCCCTGCTTCCCCGCATCTCTCCATCCTGACAGTCTAATTGAGCGCTCTCTCTCCATTCCACCTGTTCTCTCTGCGTCCTGTTGATCTTTGTGCTTTACAGTCTTTGCCATCTGTTTAATAATTTTTGGTGTATTTTGCCTGCGCCCTCCTGCCCCCAGCACTTGCACTCTCGCACCTTTTAACCCTCTTGCACTTCTTTCCCTTGTATCTACGTGTACAATGTCTCCATTTATACCTCGTCTCTCAGGCCTCCTGTTACCCCAGTTCTCCCCACTCCCCCAATGATGATGTCTCCCCCACTGGCCATGTCTCTGTCTCTCTGTGTGCCTGTGCTGACTCTTTTGCTATGTGATGCGGTCTCAGGTAAGAAAGCCTTGCACGTGGGCGCTCTCTTCCCCATGAGTGGGGGATGGCCTGGGGGACAGGCCTGTCACCCAGCCGCACAGATGGCCCTGGAAGACGTCAACAACAGAAGGGACATACTGCCGGAATATGAACTTCGACTTATTCACCATGACAGCCAGGTGAGTGCTGGTGAGGGGTTGGTGGTGGTAGTGGGAGCAGTGGTGATGGAGGTGGTGATAGTGGTGATGGTGGAGGCATTGATGATGATGATGGTGGTGGTTTTGGAGTCAGTGATGGTGTTGGTGGAGGCAGTGATGATGGTGTTGATGGTGGTGGTGTTGGAGGATGTAATTATGATGGTGGTGATGGTGGAGACAGTGGTGATGGTGGTGGTGTTGGAGTCAGTGATGATGGTGGAGGCAGTGATTACGATGGTGACAGTGGTGGTGTTGGAGTCAGTGATGATGGTGGTGGTGTTGGAGTCAGTGATTATGATGGTGATGGAGGCAGTGATTGTGATGCTGTTGGAGTCAGTGATAATGGTGGTAACAGTGGTGGTGATGATGGTGGAGACAGTGGTGATGGTGTTGGAATCAGTGATGGTGTTGGCAGTGATTATGATGGTGGTGGTGATAGTGCTGATGGTGATGGTGTTGGTGTCAGTGATTTATGATGGTGTTGGAGTCAGTGATGGTGGTGATTATGATAGTGGTGGAGCAGTGATTATGATGGTGGTGGTGACAGTGATGGTGATGACAGTGGTGATGGTGATGACAGTGGTGATGGCAGTGATTATGATAGTGGTGGAGCAGTGATTATGATGGTGGTGGTGACAGTGATGGTGATGACAGTGGTGATGGTGATGGTGTTGGCAGTGATTATGATGGTGTTGGAGTCAGTGATGATGGTGGAGGCAGTGATGATGTTTGTCGCACTTGGGGTATGGGCAAAGGGTTAACTAAATTTAGTGTTATTACAAATGAGGAGGTTTATGGGTTCCAGGGTTGCAGCCAGGACTGGGGGGTCTCAGGGCATGTGGGAGGGGGTACCTAGGCACTTTGACATAGTTAGATGAGGAGTAGGGGCAGTGATCTGAGCCGTTGCCCTAGGTAAAGCTCTGGAGGATACTACACCGGTATCTAACATCTGTCAGGTAGTAAGTGACAGCCACGGACACGGCTTTAATAGATGTCACCAGAGAGAGAGTAAGTGACAGTAATAATGTGAGACGACGCCTCAGGAAAAGCTACAAAACAAATAAGTGAGGGGGAAAGTATAAAAGATGCAAAAATAACAGTGAGAGGGGCGAAGAACAAAAGTGCAGGAGCGAGAGAAAGTGAGGAGGAGGCGAGAATGACAGCAGGGGAAAAGTGAGAGACGGCCATGACGGTGGAGGGGAAAGTGAGACCACCACGGGGGGCTCGGGCACAGCCGCTGTGACCTTTACTAAGATGATCTCTGAGGGGGGAGAGAGCGCAGGGGGTGCAGCCGGGCTCTCTCACAGGATTACCCCCTGCGCTCTCATTATTCCACTCAGCTCTCTCACTGTTACCACGGCAACGGAGGAAAGGGTAAAATATTCCGGAGAAGAGAGATAGACGGAGAGAGTGTGAGAGAGAGAGAGAGGAATGGGCAGAGAGAGGGGGGAGAGAAAGAGACAGATGGGGAGAGACACACAGGCAGGAGGCTGAGGGGGAGAGGACCTCACTGTCTACCTGTCTCCCAGTGTTGGTCAGGACTTACCTGATGACTTTCCCTCTGTCCTCTCTAGTGTGACCCCGGCCAGGCTACGCGCCACCTGTATGAGTTGCTGTACAATGACCCCATAAAGATCATGCTGATGCCCGGGTGCAGTAGTGTCTCCACTCTGGTGGCAGAGGCGGCCCGCATGTGGCATCTCATCGTGGTGAGGACATGTCTCGGGACCATGATGCTTGTCTCACTTTCTTTGTTTTTCTCTCCACCTCACTTGTTTTTGTAGGTCTTGTTGTCTTTTCTCCTCACATTCCTCCACTTCTGTCACTTCCATCTTCTCCTTCTCAGTTTCTTCCTCTCTTCTTGCTTGTACTTCTCCGCTCTGCCATTCCCATCCTTTGTTCCTTCTTCTTCTCATCCTTTTTCTTCTGACCTGCAGACCCCCGGTAACCCACCACTCGTCTTTCATTATCTCCACTTGCCTTCTAGTCATCCTCCCTTATAGCTCTTCATCTTCATGTTCTTATCCTACCTTTCTCTTACCCTCTTATCTCCATCCTCAATTCCTCTCCCTCCCATTTCTTATTGTTCATCTACCCTTCCTCCTTCCCTCTTTCATCCCTTTCTCTTCATGTCCTTCCATCTTCCTTCTCTGTCTCACTTTATCTGGTACAACCTCGTCTGTACTTTTCTTCCTCTCCTCTGTGCTATAGTTGCTTCTCTTATCCCTCCGATGCTTCTCTTATCCCTCCTTCCTATCGGCTGATCTTCTATCACTCTACGTTATTGCTCTTTTGATCACTCACCACCGTTCTCCCCTGACGTAAAATCTTTGCCCAATATCATTTTGCTCTTATCTTCCGTGATCACTGGGTAACCTCCTTGTACCCTTTTATGATGTTTCCCCCCTGATTCCATATCTCCGTGTTTGAAGACCTCTCCTGCCCATAGTCTTATATAATTCATCTCTTCACCTTTCAGCTTTCTTACGGCTCAAGTTCACCGGCGCTCTCAAACCGTCAAAGATTCCCAACCTTCTTCCGCACACATCCTTCAGCAACCTTACACAATCCGACCAGGGTCCAACTTTTCAAAAAGTGGGGATGGACTAAGATTGCCACCATTCAGCAGACCACCGAGGTCTTTACTTCTGTGAGTGACGAGTACAAAGAGATCAGAATGAATCATTGTGTAACCCAAAAATCTCACCATAGAACGTAATGGACATAAAAAAAATTGTTTATGTCTATTGTTCATGTTGCCAAATTGACGTGTACATCTTGGCCTGAACTCGAGGAGCTCCACCATCTCCGAGCACAGACCTCAGGGTTGACAAAAGGGCCATTCAAATAGCAAATAGACCATCATCTCCATGTAATGTTGTTCTAGATCCTCTCACAGTATTAAAAAATAATTAAGCCCAAATCATTTGACCACTAAAGTTCCTCGGTGTTTATACACTTAGATGAAGGATCGGTCTATCTCCCAAGCTTTAAAGCCAGGTGAGAGGATATGACGATGGCCGTCTTACAATATCCTCCAGCTCATTATCATCTTAATAATCCAGGACTCCTCCATGGCAATCCCAGAGCTCTCTATAATTATAGCACGCGTTCCACCTTTCAGTAGACCTCGTTGATTAATTCCTTCCCTTCCATCTAGACTCTGGATGACCTGGAGGAACGAGTGAAGGAAGCTGGCATCGAAATCACATTCCGCCAGAGCTTCTTCTCTGACCCGACCGTTCCAGTAAAGAATCTCAAGGTATGGACTAGTGTCGGCTTAGATGCCACTCGGGAGCTTCCTGCTGGTAGGAATTAGAATTGATTGAGCGTGTTGTCCTTCCCGGGAGACTCACCTTAGGACTGCAGCACGGTGATTGACTCCTTACATGGTCAATAAAGATCATTAAATGACTGTTCTCAGCTCCATTCCCCATGACGGTTTCTTCTCACTTTCCCTCCTTGCTTTTTCCAATATTCGGCTTCTCTGTTATTGTCCTGATCTGATTTTGCAGAGACAGGATGCTAGAATAATCGTTGGACTCTTCTATGAAACCGAGGCACGGAAGGTCTTTTGTGAGGTAAAATTAGACAGTCCTTATTTCCTGTGCGCGGCTCGTTTATTCTTAGATCCGCTTGTCTATTCTCTTCCTTCATGATATCTTTCTGTTCTCAGAGTCTACTATCAATTTTCATCAAATTTTTTGCCCAGCGTTTCCACTTTAAATGACAAAAATGTCCTCTTCCACCAGGTCTACAAAGAGCGCCTCTTCGGTAAGAAGTATGTGTGGTTTCTGATTGGTTGGTACGCTGATAACTGGTTCAAGACTCCGGACCCGGCTATAAACTGCACTGTAGAAGAGATGACGCGAGCTGTAGAGGGCCACGTAACCACAGAAATAGTCATGTTGAACCCTGAGAACACGCGTGGCATCTCCAATATGGTAACTTAGAGCTCTCTACGTTTCTCTGTCTTCCTATTAGTGATCTAGGGATTTCTTTGACATAAGCGGTTTCCTTCTGTTCCTTGTAGACATCCCAAGAGTTTATGGACAAGCTTCAAAAACGTCTTGGCAAGGACCCAGAGGGGGTAGGAGGTCTACAGGAGGCTCCTCTTGCCTATGATGCAATATGGGCACTTGCCCTTGCCCTCAACAAGACGGCGTATGAGTTATCGAAGAAAGCACTGCGTCTAGAAGACTTCAACTATAACAATGATAACATCAGCCGGGAGATCTACAAGGCCATGAATTCATCCTCCTTCGACGGTGTTTCAGTGAGTCTCCTGCATTCATCATTTGGTTTTTGATTTATTTTGACGAGTGGTTATTCCATGATTGACTCTCCTCCTCCTCCTCCTCCTCGCTTATCTTTTTGGTTTAATCATTTTTTTAGTCAGGAGAATGATGTCTCTTTCCTTGCGCTGAAGAACTGATTCATGATTAATCTGCAGGTGCCTTGTGAATAGACAAATCACTGCCTAATGTATGGCCTTTCGTGGCGTTACGTGGTGCCGCTATTGGGGTCACATTTCTATAGGGAGATCAGGAATCAACAGCATATACTAAGGCTCCATGGAGAAGACAATGGGGCACATTTACTTACCCGCCCTGTCGCGAATCCCCGAGGTGCGTTGTCCGACGAGGATTTGGAGCTGCCGCGATTGTGCGTCCAGTTCACACTTCTTCTCGGTGCATGTGACTGCTGATCTTGCGACACAATTTGCTTTTTCAATTCCGCGGTTTGTCCGAATCAGTTGGGTTGTCCAACGTCCACTCCCCCCGATTTGTGTCGCATGCACAATCCGATCACGTGCACCAAAAATCCTGGGGCAATTCAGCGCAAAACGGAAAAGGATCGCGAAACCCGACGGAAATTCGGCGTTTGGACCATAAGTAAATGTGCCCCAATATGGCAATATTCTCTATATGACTTCTCCATGGCGTTTAGGAGGCTACACTGACAGTTTTTGGATTTTTTGTTTTGGGTATATTAGTTCCATTCTTGGTAAATGAAGATAATAATAGATTGGTTTGAATAAAGGCAAAGGTCCATCAAGTCCATCCCATGCTCCAGAAGAAGGCACGTATCCCCTTTAAGTGGAGGGGTCTCATGAACTGTGTCAGTCCCTACATCGCACTTCCTTGTGTGTAAACCAAGCTAGAACATCCCATTGGCCGCAGGATTACAATCTCCGCATAGGAGTGATAGATGGCCGTGCGCTGAGCATGGAGAAGGCAATACTTTTTCCTCCGCACAATCTCCATGACGGACGGATCAATACGTCAGAAAAGCCGCATGTTCTGTGCTATTGATCTGTTTTTTTAGAACATGTATTTGCTGACTGTCCCTCTGTGCCGGGGGAATTTATCACTCCTGTTCCATGCGGAGACGCCGATCTCTGCCCCTCCGGGTGATGGTGGAGACGTGAGGCTGGAGATCATGTAGACCTGGTACATCACCATCCTTCATATATCTCCTTCTCTTCCTAGGGGCACGTAGTCTTTGATGCCAGTGGGTCTCGTATGGCCTGGACACTCATAGAACAGCTACAAGGTAGGAGACCACAGAGGAGCAGAAGGTGATAAGCGGCTAAGCCGAGGGGGGGATGGACACCTCAATATGAGACCTGGTGCTTAGGACAGGGGTCGAGGAGCACTCTGAGACCTGGTGATGGAAACGCATTAGGTTTCATGAACAGATGTAATTTATTTTGTATAACCAGAGAGATAAGCGGAGCCTCTATACATCTGTTGCCACTTATCGCTGCAGTAAAGACCATGGAAATCAGTTTGTTAGCCAACTAATGTGCATGGCCAGGCATCGATCAAGCTTCACGAATAAAGGGAATGTGTCAGCAGCTGTTACCTCTCCAAGTGAACTGTGTCCTCACACTGTTGCGCTCTGTGCTCTCTGCATGTGTCCCCTCCGCTCTGAGTGACCCTTATAGTCAGAAAAGAGGGGGGGGGGGACTGCTTAGCTAAGTGGCTCAATCCAGAGAGCTAAGAACACAGCAGTGTGAGGATTCACCTCCAGTGCACTTGGTACAATCCTGGAATATAAATCTATATATCACAGTCCTGCTGATTACACAAAGGTCTGATTACACATCTCTTCAGGGACAATACCCAAAACTGGATGCAGAGAGCACAGAGCACAGCAGTGTGAGAACACGCTCCTAGTGCTCCTGGAAAAATCCTGGAATATCAATCCATATGTCACAGCCCATCTGCATATGCAAAGGTCTGACTGGGTGCAGTCTGTATGGTCACAGCTGCTGACAGGTTCCCTTTAAAGACAATAATCAGACATCTTGACACCATTAAGGCCCTCCAGGAGGTCCCCTGCTCTAACCACTTAACCCCTTGTGTCCCCTAGGGGGTGTCTACAAGAAGATTGGTTATTATGACAGCACCAAGGACAACCTCTCCTGGTACAACAATGACAAGTGGATCGGTGAGCGTGTTCGCGCCTCCTCACGTTCTCGCACATATTTTATCACCTGGGATTATTTTCGTCCCTCTATATTTAACTCCTCGTGTTCTCACCCCTCCCCCTCCCTGTCTTTAGGTGGCTCTCCTCCCGCCGATCACACCAAGGTGATCATCACTTTCCGATACGTCTCTCAGAAACTCTTCATTTCCGTCTCGGTTCTGGCCGGGCTCGGGATCCTCTTGGGATTTGTCTGTCTGTCCTTCAACATCTACAATAGTCACGTTAGGTAAGTCGGGTGGACGGAGACATTCACTCATGATGCTCCTGATCCAACAAACTGTCCACTTAAAGGGGAGGTCAGAGATTAGGAAAACGTGGCTGCTTATTTCCTGAAACAGCGCCACACCTGTTCTCAGGTTGTGTCTGGTATTGCAGGTTCTTCATTAATAAAAGGGCTGTCTCAAGCTGAGATATTATCCCCTATAATATAGCTGATCGGTCGGACCCCCTACTGATCCTAGGTGGGACCCCCACCCTCTTTACTTGGGATTGGTGGGGTCCCAGTGCCCCTGCCCCTCAGCATGTCACTCACTGTCCTGACGATGGGGGGAAATGTTCACACTTGGGACAACCCCTCTACGAGTATAGCTGCAATACCACAAACCACCAGCGGACTGGAGTGGCGCTGTGTCTCACAGAAATCTAATTTTTTAACTCCTTTACACTGGCGGGTTTCACAGCACATTCCTAGGATACACAGGGTAATGGGACCCACAGTCATATAATTAGTCGGACCCCTATCAATTGGCAAGTTATCCCCCGTTATGTGTATGCGGTATCCCCTTTAAGCCACAATACCGCCCCAACATTTTCAACGGCTCTGCTTGCTGTTACTTTCTTGTTTAATGCTCCTCCGGTCCTAATACTTCTCGCAGCTGAGGCTTCGCTGCAGTTACATCGGAGCGTGATGACGGATCCAGCTCTGCTACATCCCTGGGGAGCAGCTCCTGACAGTAAGTGATTGGCAGCTCGTTGGGATCTCATGTGTCGTCCGTCTCTCCCCCTGCAGGTACATCCAGAACTCTCAGCCCCATCTGAACGACGTGACGGCCGCTGGCTGCATCCTGGCTCTGGCCGCTGTCTTCCCCCTCGGCCTGGATGGGCATCACATAGAGACGTGGCACTTCCCTCTGGTGTGCCAGGTAGGTGCATGAGGATGTGCCCTGCTCCGGGCTATGAGCGCCCCCCTCCCCTGTCTCCAAAATCACAGCAACAACCCGAGGGTCCGGCTGCAATGGAGGAGGGGCCTTTCCCGTTTCCCAGTTATCTGTCATTGTAGACAAAATTATCTCTTTATATTTATGCAAATTTATTTGTGGGCGGAGCTATGACTACTGGTGCCAGCGTTTTCTTCTTTTGATGCACCCCAAATATTGCATCTTACACAACTATTAAAAACAGCCATAGAAATAATGTGCTTGTAGGAGAAAAGGAGGCGCACTAGTAGTCACAGCCCCGCCCCTGGTGCGCTGAGAAGCTTAAAGGGTAAAAAATAATTAGTTTTCTACAAAATGAAAGATCTTAGGGACAGGAGCAGTAGTACGGGGGAGATTCATCAGAATCGGATGAATCTGATGTTCTTGTTGCCCAAATTTATTAGATGTGTCTGAGAGCAGAACTGTTCTTGTTGCCCATGGCAGCCAATCAGAGCTCAGCTGTCATTTTATAGACACCTGTGGGAAAATGAAAGCTGAGCTCTGATTGGTTGCCAGGGACAATTATACCAGTTCTAGCTCTCAGACACATCTGATAAATTTTCCCCGGTGACTCATACACTGCGCCCCGTAAAGCTGCTTTCACTTGTGGTGGAGCAGACACACTCCCTTTAAGTAACCAGATGTGTTATTCAGGAATGCAGGAAAGCTGGATATATTGGCGGTCACCCAGCTGTCACACTTTCGGAGGGAGTGTTATTGTTATTGGCAGATATCCCCATTGAATTGGGAGTACTTATAGTTGTCACCCAAGTTTTACTACAAGAGAGATTGTAACATTTAAAGGGGTTGTACATGACTTATAAACGCACCCGCTTTTCACATGTTTATGTGCAGTATTGCATCTCATCGCTGCAGTACCAGACATGACCTGCGCCCAGGGGTGGCGCTGCATGGGATAGAAAGCAGCCCTTTATTTCTAATCTTGTACAGCCCCTTTAACAGAAGCCAGGGCATGCTGGGAGATGTAGTTTGACAATATCTGTAGAGTCGCAGGGGTCAGACTACTGATATATAGATGATGTTCCCTCTAAGGTCGTCCTCTGACCTCCGCCATCTTCTCCTGTGCCCCGCAGGCTCGCCTCTGGCTCCTGGGTCTCGGGTTCAGCCTGGCGTACGGCAGCATGTTCACCAAGATCTGGTGGATCCATACGGCCTTCACCAAAAAGGATGACAAAAAGGAGAGAAGGAAGGTAAGAAAACCTGGACTGAATGATATATCCTCCTCCTCTGCGCCTGGGGCAGAGCCGGAGCCTTCTTTATACACGTCTCGTATGGTGGCGGCCGATAATCCAAATTGGAAAATAGAAATTTTTGCCGAAATTTGGACTCTAGGTGGCGCTGTTTTATTGCTGCTTATGTCTCTCATTGTCCAGTGTGTGTTTGCATGAGGAGTTTTCTCTTTGTGACTGTTACATTACTTTATTCCTGGATGTTTTGGTCACTGGAGGCTCCATATCTAATTTCGAGTTTTGTAAGAGCCGGTGGCTAGAGATTTGCTGTAATGATTTCTCCCCAAAAGTAGAGGAGAATCTGCTCTATAGCTTCCTCTGTCACTCAAAAGCATCACCGGGGTCATATAGGACATTATAGAGATATAGTGACCTGTACTGATGTGAATAAGAAACTTGGAGTTAGATATAAAACTTACTGTTTGCTCCACCTGTGTTTGTGTTTCTCTGCTCTAATGCAGAAGTATCCGCAGGGTCATGTAAGACATTATAGAGATGTAGTGACCTGTGCTGATGCGAATTAGGCACTTGGAGCTAGATATATAGCACTTACTGTATGCTGCAGCAGCCTCTGTCTGTGCTTGTGTCATTCCGCTCTCATGCAGATAGATCAGCAGGATAATATAAGACATTAGAGAGACGTATTGGCCTGCACTGATGTGAATAACGCACTTGGAGTCAGATACAAAACTTAGTATTAGTTGCAGCAGCCCCAATTTGTGTCTTTATCTTTCCTTTCTTTCTCAGAAGCATCAGCAGGATCTTACAGAACGCTATAGAGAAGTATTAACCTGCAATTGGGAGTGAGATAGAAAACTTACTCGGAGGCATCAGCAGGATCATATAGAACATTATAGAGATGTATTGACCTACACTGTTTTGAATAAAGCACTTGTAGTCAGATAGAAAACTCCCTATTAGCTGCAGCAGCCTCAGTTTCTGTCCTTTTCTTTCCTTTGTTATTCAGAAGCATCAGCAGGATCTTATAGAACATTATATTATGTTCTATTAACCTGCATTTGGGGGTGAAATAAAAAACTTACTATTAGATAGAACTGCCTCCAATTCTTCCCTTATCTTTCCCTCCTGCTCAGACACATCGGCAGAATCATATAGGACATTGTAGAGAAGTATTCACCTGCAATGATGTTAAAAAAAGCACTTGAAGTCAGATATAAAACTTAATATTAGCTGCAGCTTCCTCTAATTTTGCCCTCATCTTTCCTTTCTTACTCAGAAGCATCAGCAGGATCCTATAGAACAGTATAGAGCAGCACTGACCATTACTGATGTGAATAAAGCACATGGAGTGAGATAGAAAACTTACTATTAGCTGCAGCAGACCCTCTTTGTGTTTCTCTTTACTTGTACTTTTGATGTATGTAAAGTTTGTTGAAAAGTGAGTGACAAGCACAAGTATCGACTGCCATGGCCTTATCTTATCTTGTAACGCCACGTATCTAAATCAAGTATTGTTACATTTTTTTACACGTTTCACGGGTGATTGATGGATTTGTAATGAGCTCTGCACATTCTTCTCACTATGTGACGCTATAGGCGCCTGGTCTGATATACCAGTAACTAATGATACGCGGGAAGGTTGACACGTCGGCTAATTTTAATTGCATGAAGGTTCCTAATGATGGGCTCGCTGGTAATTATGCTAAATACATGGAAAATTGGTGTAATTTAATGGCTGGCAGAAAGACGTGTGACTGCGGGGACGTGATTATTTCATTATGTCACGCCTGTGGGGAGAATTAACCTGGTGGTGGTCTACAGCTCTTCTGAACCAGCGTTGTGCACCAAATAGAATATAAAGTGGGCTCCCGAGTTGGGCAAATTTAGGTAAGATCATCGACCATCAATGGTTGAGCAATGTGATAGGTTATGGGGGTGACAATCAAAGATTAACGACGTTGAGTCTAGGATGGATCCATGAGAGTGGAAAGATATCACTTTGGGCAGGGTCTCTTTGTTTGGGAAGGACCACTGTAGGGTGTGATGAAGACAAGACTAGAATTATTCCTGGTGTCTATCATCTTCTGATGGTGGTGGTCAATGGCTTTCCTGATACTGTCCATATGATCTTATCGTCTACATAGACCATAGGTTGGGATACTTCATAGTGTTGGACTTAGAGACCACCAGATTAAATGATTCTGGGGGCCCACCCTTCATCTACCTGTAGAAATGTAACCCATGGCAACCAAAAAGGGTTTCAAGGTTGGAGGGTCCTCTTGGGTTCATTATTGGGTAAGAGCCTTGTACAACTGGAGGAATATTTGGTTCTATGGTGGCCAATCGCTGCTTCCTCGATTGGGAATAGGGTGGAAAGTTTTCAGCCAAATGGTACACTGGTAATGGTGGTGTCCATCAAAATATGAAGACATAGAAGTGGTCCTTCAAATCCTTGAGAAACCAGAGTGCGAGCAATGCTTGGAAAGATATCACATGGGGTGGAGTCTCCCAAGAGGCTGTGATAAGGATTTACGCTGTGTTATGGTTCCTGTCGTGTTCTGTGGCTATCCTGATTTGTGGTTCTCTACATAGATCGTGGTTTGAGCTTCCTCCGTGGAACATAGTATGGAAATATTTAGGCAAAGTGATAGGCCAGTGGTGGTGATGTCCATCAGCATCTGACAATGCTGGATCTAGGACTGGTTCAGAAATTGGGATGGAACCCAAGAGGACGTGACCATGTGATAGGTGTTAGTGGTCCCCGCCACGTTCTGATGACATCATAGCGTGCTCCTTCAGGTTAATGTTTTGTTTGCAGTGGAGGACGAGTGGAGATGACAGTGGTGGATACAATTGCCTTCGAGGGATCTCAGATCATCTCTGGGGAACTTTTTGCATCTTTAGAAATACATATTGTTTTTGGCAATGTTTCAGCTGTTGAGATCAAAGCGGCGGCGAATGTTTATTCATTAATGAGATAAAGTATCGCTTACAATATATTATATTAATACCACCGATCCCCAGAGAGCTCCGACACCACGGGAATCACCAGGAAAGGGCTAAAGATACGGAAAGCAAGACACAAAGCCCCTCGACCCCCAAGTTCATCATCTGTGTCCACCAGATCTCCGGGGTTCCATAGTTCAGGTCATGTGCTGAGGGACTCCAATCATTCAAGAACGTCCAGTATATCAGTGCAGTATTGCTCTGGGTCCATAATTTGGTGCCCCAGATTCTGGTGTCCAGTTCTTGATGTCCATTTATTTTGTCCATTAATTGGGTACCTCACATTCTGGTGTCCATGTTGCTCTAGATCTTGGTCTTCAGTGGTTTAGTGTCCATTGCTTTAGTGTCATATTTCATGTTGTCCTTTGACTATGAACTTGTATCCATGGGTTTGGTTCTCCACGTTCTGTTATCGAGGGTTCTGTTTCTTCGTGTCCAGGGTTGCGGTGCCCCACATTCCGGTGTCTGGTTGTCTAGTTCCTTGGTTCTTGGTGTCCAGTAGGTGTTTGCTCCCTATTCCTGTCTTCATTGGTTGGGTGCCTCACGTTCTGGTGTCTAAGTTTAGTTTCTTGGTCTTCATTGGTTTAGTGTCTATTGCTCTATTGTCCTATTTACAGGACATCTACCACCAGGATCATTGTGAACCAAGCGCACTGTCATACTAGTGTGTCCCCCTCTGGTAGGATCCACTCTTCTTAAAGGGTCCTATGCCCTTGTTTTTAAGAAAAAAAAGACTGAAATAATTATGCAAATGAGCCTGAGGGGGCTCCAGGCTCCATTAACATCTATGGAGCATAAAGCCCCTCAGGCTTATTTGCATAATTTAAAAGAAGATAAAAGAAAAGCAGATCCTGCCGGAGGGGACACACTCTAGTACGTCAGCACCAGTGGGGGCGCACACCAGTATGTCAGTGTACTTGGTTTACAATCCTTCATCCTGATGGGGAGTTTTTTGTCCTGGTGTCCAGTGGTTTGTAAAAAAAAACCTTACACTGGGTTTGCATTGGGTATCCCATTTGTTGGTCTCCAGTCTGTTGGCCACTTACCTATTTTTTTTGGTTCCTCCCAAATAGATAGGAAGAGTGGATTGTGTGTCTCATCTCTGTAGGTTACGCTATAGGGAATATCACTGGATCCAGAACTGCATTTGCATATTACATTATAACGAATGATCTCCTTGGGTTGGTACAGGATGTCCCATAGGGTTTCCTCCCACATGCCAAAAAAAAACTGTAAAGTTAATCGACTTCATATAAATTCGCTTTCCAGGAGTGGGACGTGGGAGAATTCAATAGCGTGCTCCAGTGAGCCGGAGCCCATAAATCCCGCGCACGGGGCTGTCCATCCTACAGACATAAAGGGAGTTAATAGCAATTATTATTATTATAATATTAGTTGATGAAGCAGCCGCCCCCTCTCATTACATGCGGAGAGCGGCCATGGGAAAGTGGTTCTGTCTGTAAGGAGGCCTCTCCTGCGGAGAACCGCCAGAGCGCACCGTGTCAGCACATCCTGATGAGATGTCGGGGGGGGGGGGGGTTATAGACGAACGCCTTGGGTCAGGAGGGCAATAAGAGGAAAAATAACATTACAGCTGCATTATAAAGTTAGGCAGAGGAGAATGGACTGGTGGTGCTGGTAATGGTGCTGATCCAATGCAGGGTACAGAACTTTTTCTGAATGCCGCATTGTCACACGGATAAAGTGAAAGGGGCCAGACATTAGACCACCATCATAGAAGCTCCAGATACACAAAAAAACTAACCCCAGTAACACCAAGCACAAAGAACACAAAATACCACCCCAGCAGCATCAAACTACGTCACCCCCCCTAACCGCCCAAATACCACCCCGGCAGCATCAAACTCTGCCCCCCCCCCTAACCACCCAAATACCACCCCAGCAGCATCAAACTACATCACCCCCCCTAACCGCCCAAATACCACCCCAGCGGCATCAAACTCCGCCCCCCCCCTAACCGCCCAAATACCACCCCAGCAGCATCAAACTCTGCCCCCCCCTAACCGCCCAAATACCACCCCAGCAGCATCAAACTCCGCCCCCCTTACTGCCCAAATACCACCCCAGCAGCATCAAACTCCGTCCCCCTTACTGCCCAAATACCACCCCAGCAGCATCAAACTCCGCCCCCCCTAACCGCCCAAATACCACCCCAGCAGCATCAAACTCCGCCCCCCCTTACTGCCCAAATACCACCCCAGCAGCATCAAACTCTGCCCCCCCCCTAACCGCCCAAATACCACCCCAGCAGCATCAAACTCCGCCCCCCTTACTGCCCAAATACCACCCCGGCAGCATCAAACTCTGCCCCCCCCCTAACCACCCAAATACCACCCCAGCAGCATCAAACTCCGCCCCCCCTAACCGCCCAAATACCACCCCAGCAGCATCAAACTCCGCCCCCCCTTACTGCCCAAATACCACCCCAGCAGCATCAAACTCTGCCCCCCCCTAACCGCCCAAATACCACCCCAGCACCATCAAACTCCACCCCCCTTACTGCCCAAATACCACCCCAGCAGCATCAAACTCCGCCCCCCCCCTAACCGCCCAAATACCACCCCAGCAGCATCAAACTCTGCCCCCCCCCTAACCGCCCAAATACCACCCCAGCAGCATCAAACTCCGCCCCCCTTACTGCCCAAATACCACCCCAGCACCATCAAACTCCGCCCCCCTTACTGCCCAAATACCACCCCGGCAGCATCAAACTCTGCCCCCCCCCTAACCGCCCAAATACCACCCCAGCACCATCAAACTCCGCCCCCCTTACTGCCCAAATACCACCCCAGCAGCATCAAACTCCGCCCCCCCTAACCGCCCAAATACCACCCCAGCAGCATCAAACTCCGCCCCCCCTTACTGCCCAAATACCACCCCAGCACCATCAAACTCCGCCCCCCTTACTGCCCAAATACCACCCCAGCAGCATCAAACTCCGCCCCCCCTAACCGCCCAAATACCACCCCAGCAGCATCAAACTCCGCCCCCCCTTACTGCCCAAATACCACCCCAGCAGCATCAAACTCTGCTCCCCCCCCTAACCGCCCAAATACCACCCCAGCACCATCAAACTCCGCCCCCCTTACTGCCCAAATACCACCCCAGCAGCATCAAACTCCGCCCCCCCTAACCGCCCAAATACCACCCCAGCAGCATCAAACTCCGCCCCCCCTTACTGCCCAAATACCACCCCAGCAGCATCAAACTCTGCCCCCCCCCTAACCGCCCAAATACCACCCCAGCACCATCAAACTCCACCCCCCTTACTGCCCAAATACCAGCCCAGCAGCATCAAACTCTGCCCCCCCTTACTGCCCAAATACCACCCCAGCAGCATCAAACTCCGCCCCCCCCCAAACCGCCCAAATACCACCCCAGCAGCAAACTCCGCCCCCCTTACTGCCCAAATACCACCCCAGCAGCATCAAACTCCGCCCCCCTTACTGCCCAAATACCACCCCAGCAGCATCAAACTCGGCCCCCCCTAACCGCCCAAATACCACCCCAGCACCATCAAACTCCACACCCTTACTGCCCAAATACCACCCCAGCAGCATCAAACTCCGCCCCCCTTACTGCCCAAATACCACCCCAGCAGCATCAAACTCTGCCCCCCCCTTACTGCCCAAATACCACCCCAGCAGCATCAAACTCCACCCCCTTTACTGCCCAAATACCACCCCAGCAGCATCAAACTCTTCCCCCCCTTACTGCCCAAATACCACCCCAGCAGCATCAAACTCCACCCCCTTTACTGCCCAAATACCACCCCAGCAGCATCAAACTCCGCCTACCTTACTGCCCAAATACCAGCCCAGCAGCATCAAACTCGGCCCCCCCTTACTGCCCAAATACCACCCCGGCAGCATCAAACTCCGCCCCCCTTACTGCCCAAATACCACCCCAGCAGCATCAAACTCCGCCCCCCTTACTGCCCAAATACCACCCCAGCAGCATCAAACTCCGCCCCCTTACTGCCCAAATACCACCCCAGCAGCATCAAACTCCGCCCCCTTACTGCCCAAATACCACCCCAGCAGCATCAAACTTCGCCCCCCTTACTGCCCAAATACCACCCCAGCACCATCAAACTCCACACCCTTACTGCCCAAATACCACCCCAGCAGCATCAAACTCCGCCCCCTTACTGCCCAAATACCACCCCAGCAGCATCAAACTCTGCCCCCCCCTTACTGCCCAAATACCACCCCAGCAGCATCAAACTCCACCCCCTTTACTGCCCAAATACCACCCCAGCAGCATCAAACTCGGCCCCCCCTTACTGCCCAAATACCACCCCGGCAGCATCAAACTCCGCCCCCCTTACTGCCCAAATACAACCCCAGCAGCATCAAACTCCGCCCCCCTTACTGCCCAAATACCACCCCAGCAGCATCAAACTCCGCCCCCTTACTGCCCAAATACCACCCCAGCAGCATCAAACTCCGCCCCCCTTACTGCCCAAATACCACCCCAGCAGCATCAAACTCCGCCCCCTTACTGCCCAAATACCACCCCAGCAGCATCAAACTCCGCCCCCTTACTGCCCAAATACCACCCCAGCAGCATCAAACTTCGCCCCCTTACTGCCCAAATACCACCCCAGCAGCATCAAACTCCACCCCCCTTACTGCCCAAATACCACCCCAGCAGCATGAAACTCCACCCCCCTTACTGCCCAAATACCACCCCAGCAGCATCAAACTCCACCCCCCTTACTGCCCAAATACCACCCCAGCAGCATCAAACTTCGCCCCCCTTACTGCCCAAATACCACCCAGAAACATAAAGTAATCCAAAGAGAAGCCTGGAGCTCGGTGTCTGGTGGTTGCTGAATAACAGATGGAAGGAGGACACAGGACGGGTTGGTAAAGAGAGTTTAGACTTCATGCAGTTAGCAAGTGTTACAGGCTGCCTAAAGAGCTTGGGTGTTAGTCTGATAGTCCGGGGCAGAGCATTCCATAGAATGGGTGCAGCTCGAAGTCTTGGAGATGCGAGTGGGAGGTTCGAATTAAGGCCAACAGAGGCACAACATGATGCTGCGTCCGCTGTGCATGGGTGGGACTTACTTCTGCGCCCCCAGAGCTATGCCCCGCCCCTGCTTATCTGAGCAGCACAATCTGATTTGTTTGCACTGGTTGTATAGAAGAACCCATCTTATTTCTCCACAAATGGTTAGATCCTAAAATCAATGGATCTTAATTAAGAAAAGGCAACTAGGAAAAGTATGTGGAGTGATGACCTCTACACCCGGATAAGACGCTCCTACTCTGATACAGGAGCATCAAGAGGATGGACAAGTGCATGATGGGATAAGAGGGAGAGAACCTCCATAAAATAACATAAGGAAGAACAAAAATATCCTTTGTTTGCTATTTGTAATATAGATCCATATCATAATAATGTACATAAAACCTTAAAGGAACCTGTCAGGTGAAAACACTCAATATTAGATGATTCGTACAATGTCCAAGGCAATTACACTCAATAAACGACCCCTGAAGAGCCGTAAGAGCCGAGTACCCAACCTCATCCCGGACTCGTAGGGAGCAGAGCTTCTGGTGTTTCTAAGGAGCCAAGCAGCGAAGAGTAAATCACGTGAGCGAGCTCAGAGGGGGAAGCTATTTATAGTTCCCTAATTGGCACTTTGGGGGTCTCTATTTTGAAAGGTTATAATCCAAAGAGATGATAATGGCTCAGCTTTAAGAAAGTGGAAAGTGATCTCAAGAGTTTCCTCAAATATGGACCTGAACAATAACACCATATTATTAATTAAAATAAATAGAATAACTACTATAATACTGCCCCCTATGTACAGGAATATAACTACTATAATACTGCCCCCTGTGTATAGGAATATAACTACTATAATACTGCCCCCTATGTACAAGAATATAACTACTATAATACTGCCCCCTATGTACAAGAATATAACTACTATAATACTGCCCCCTATGTACAGGAATATAACTACTATAATACTGCTCCCTATGTACAGGAATATAACTACTATAATACTGCCCCCTATGTACAGGAATATAACTACTAGAATACTGCCCCCTATGTACAGGAATATAACTACTATAATACTGCCCCCTGTGTATAGGAATATAACTACTATAATACTGCCCCCTATGTACAAGAATATAACTACTATAATACTGCCCCCTATGTACAGGAATATAACTACTATAATACTGCCCCCTGTGTATAGGAATATAACTACTATAATACTGCCCCCTATGTACAAGAATATAACTACTATAATACTGCCCCCTATGTACAAGAATATAACTACTATAATACTGCCCCCTATGTACAGGAATATAACTACTATAATACTGCTCCCTATGTACAGGAATATAACTACTATAATACTGCCCCCTATGTACAGGAATATAACTACTAGAATACTGCCCCCTATGTACAGGAATATAACTACTATAATACTGCCCCCTGTGTATAGGAATATAACTACTATAATACTGCCCCCTATGTACAAGAATATAACTACTATAATACTGCCCCCTATGTACAGGAATATAACTACTATAATACTGCCCCCTGTGTATAGGAATATAACTACTATAATACTGCCCCCTATGTACAAGAATATAACTACTATAATACTGCCCCCTATGTACAAGAATATAACTACTATAATACTGCCCCCTATGTACAGGAATATAACTACTATAATACTGCTCCCTATGTACAGGAATATAACTACTATAATACTGCCCCCTATGTACAGGAATATAACTACTAGAATACTGCCCCCTATGTACAGGAATATAACTACTATAATACTGCCCCCTGTGTATAGGAATATAACTACTATAATACTGCCCCCTATGTACAAGAATATAACTACTATAATACTGCCCCCTATGTACAGGAATATAACTACTATAATACTGCCCCCTATGTACAGGAATATAACTACTATAATACTGCCCCCTATGTACAAGAATATAACTACTATAATACTGCCCCCTATGTACAGGAATATAACTACTATAATACTGCCCCCTATGTACAAGAATATAACTACTATAATACTGCCCCCTATGTACAAGAATATAACTACTATAATCCTGCCTCCTAGAGGTGAGGTTGTGTGTGGTGTGAGCTCTTGACCCTCCTCATGTCTGGAGCTAGCCCAGGGCGGGGCCACCCTGGGTGGGGAGATTCCCCAAGCAAGGCCCAGGCTTCCAGGCCTACACCGGGAGTGAACTCCCAAAAACTTTCTGTTAGGGATGCAAATCCCAAAGTCATGAACAGTGAAGATTGTGGACGTGATGTCGCTGTATTGGAGAAAGAGAAAGACTTGAACATGAATACTGCAGTGAAAGCAGCAAGTTCTATGACCAGCCAGCGTGGAGGAGCACAGGTGATGCAGCAGAGTGAGAGATCAGCAGCAGGTGCACAGCCCCCCACTCCTGCACCCAGACAGAGGAGAACGTCTCTGGAGAGACAGACCCTGCAAGAAAACCTGCAGCAGAGGGATGTGGTGTCCAGCATGGCCTGCACAGGCCGCACCAGGTCAGCAGTAAAGCCGCAGACTGTTACCATGAGCACTGCTAAGTGTGAACAGGCCCCTGCAAGTGCAAGCCACAAGCCTGGGAAGGAGACAGGTGCACCCAAACCATCTGGAGCTGCACCCCGACCAGCACAGCAGGGGAAGGAGACCGCACGGGCACCGGAGCTGCAGTTGGCGGAGGAGATACCGACTCTGGTAAGGAGGATGGGGGAGCTGACTAACCATAAGAAAATGCTGCAGATGCAAATTGACTGTATGTACTCTCTTAGAACTGCACACCCTGAGAGCAGCACCCTGTATAACTCCAAGCTGCAGGGACTAGGCATAGAGCTGGCACAGGTGGTCAGGGATATGGACTGTGTCCTGGAGAGGATGGGACCCCTGGCCGAGTCATACAGGAACCAGGAGCGCTTCTCCCAGCAGAGACAGAGCTGTGACTCTGGGCCCCGGGCCCCTACAGCACAAGCTGGTTCCGTTCCCCCAGATGTCTCCCCGCGTGTTACACAGGTTCTCAGGCCTGCGAGCTTCTCGTTCCAGAAAGGACAGAGACAAGATCAGCCGCAGAACTCTGCAGCAGTCCCAGAGCAGGTGCATGGACCTGTAGTACCACAAGTCCCAGCAGTGTCTGTTAATGGTGAACTTGCATCTATGGGTCAGGGTGATGCGGTGACCCAGGAAAACTCTGTTGTGCTAGGGACTGGGGACACTGTTGCTATACCTGAGGGGTCGGGGGATGGAGGGGACCCTCAGTCTATCTGGGATGTGCAGCCTCCGCAGGAAAACATGGATGGGGGGCAGAGGGTTATACAAGATAATGTGTGTGACTTCCCCCCTTTAACATCAAGCCCCTTAGTAGAGTCAGGTCCCTCTAGATCAGACCCTCCCCCCAATTCCCGTAGTGAGCCCCGTCAGGAACCTCCTAAAAACGCCTGGAGCCGCGGCGCTCCCTCCTTCACCTCCGGCGCGCACTACTCCGGGCAGGCGTTTAAGAGGAGGAACGTGGTGCGCTTTAAGACCCGAGGCACCAAGGATGATCTACCAGATAGGAGGTTTGTGGTGCGGGATCTCCTGTGCAGCCAGATGGGGTTCACGCCTGATGATATCCTGGCGGTCATTAACCTGCCAGACAGACAGGGCTACGATGTCAGCTTTAAGCTAATGTCAAGTCTGGATAGGTTCTGGGATAAATTCCCCCGGCTTAGGGACACCGACGGCTGGAATAAGTTTATTTTTGTCCCCATATCCAGGCTAGATACCGTGGTAGTTAATATAATATTCTGGAACGAGTCTGTTCCTCCCCAGGATATTCTGGTGTGGCTTAGGCGCCATTGTGATCTGCTGTCTGACCTCACTAAGAACAGGGACACTGACGGTATCTGGACTGGAGGGTGGAAGGTGCTGGTAAAACTGCGCCAATATAACAATATCACCCTGCACCTCCCCAACTCCTTCTATATAGGTAGAGAAAAGGGCGTCTGCTTCTATCCCGGACAACCACGAAAGTGCTTTAGGTGTGGTAAGATCGGTCACGTGGCCAAAATATGCACAGTGGCAAAATGCAACCTGTGTGGGGAGGTCGGCCATCTCAGTGCCACCTGTGAGACAGTCAGATGTAACCTCTGCGGAGAGATGGGCCACCCACACAAGGATTGCCCGGAGGCCTGGCACAACATCGCCAGGGACTTGTCAGATGATGAAATGGTGCAGGAGGCAGATGCCTTAGAGGAGGAGGCCTTGGTGTCAGGGCAAATTCTGACCAGGCGGGAGGTACAGGAGGGGTCAGGTGAGACAGTACTAGAACCCCAGCAGTCAGACAGCAATCAGGGGAATATGGAGATGGTCACTCGGGGCCAGCCTCAGGCAGCCACCTCTGTAACACTATCTGAATTTGAGGAGTCAAAGAAGAACAAGAGGAAAAAAAAAGATAAATCCTCTCGTAAACCTGAGGAAGATTGTAATTTAGGCCCAAAAACCAGGAGAAAAGCCAGTGGTGATGCCGGGGTCATGGTCCTATCTAACAGATATGATGCTCTGTCAGAGTCGGATGGGGATTATGAGAGAGAGTTACAGCGCATTCAAAATGAGTGTGAGGTGGACACAGGGGATCCTCCAACTAAAAAGAAGCCCCCTCCTGTAGAGGCTGCTGAGGAGTCAGACATGGAGACTGGTGGAAGACAGGGGGAGGATGACTCTGACTCATGATGATGGGGGTCGCTGCTTTGCTTATTTTGGTTATAATGGCTGGGTTCTCTCTAACAGTTGCTTCTAGCAACGTCAACAGCATTAAAGTAAGAAGGACCAGACACGCTGTATATGACCACCTAAGATATTTGGACGCGGATGTCATCTTCCTGCAGGAGACCCGTCTGACCACCTTGGGGCATCTCCGTGAGGCTGAGCGTGAGTGGCGGTCTGGTCCTTCTTACTGGTCACTGGCTGTGGAGCCGTACGCCGGGGTCGCCATACTGTTTAACACCACAGACGTGACGGTGCACAGGCTGACGGAGGTCGCTATGGGGAGGTGCCTGGTGCTGGAAGTGACCATCCATGGTAGGCGGCTCCGGCTGATCAACATCTATGGCCCACAGACAGTGACAGAGAGAATCCAGCTGTTCAATGAGGTGAAGCAGCATTTATTTACCTCGATCCCTGTAGTAATGGCGGGTGACTTTAATGTTGTAATGACTTCAGGTGACCGGTCCTCGGGCAGAGCAGTGCTTAGAGACTCCAGGGTCCTACAGAGCATAATATCACAGGCCCATCTACGTGATGTATTTACCTTGGACGGGAGGAAGCCTCGGTACACCTATACGTGTGCTGACAGGCACAGCAGGATCGATATGGCATTTGTGAGTCCCTCAGAGAATGTTAGTGGTATAAGCGAGAAGGTCGTCCCATATTCTGACCATCTTGTCCTACTGTTTCACCTAGGAGCCACTAACCGCTCTGATATTGGTCGGGGGTTATGGAGGCTCAATTCCAGCATCCTGGATGATATCTATGTCCAGAATTGTATCCACTCCCTTTTTCAGGACCAGCTCCAGAGAGTAGACTTCTATGATAACATATCTGACTGGTGGGAGAACGTCAAGGAGGAGATCAGGTCCCTCTTGAAGAGACTGTCAGTGAAGAAGGGTAAGAGTAAGTACAGCCAGTATCTCAAGCTGCGGAAAGAATTGGAGTCACTGTATTCGGCGGGCGGGGATGACAAACAAAATATTGACCGACTGAAATCTGAAATAAAGCAGTATCAGTACAGCCGCTACACGTCCCTGGTAATAGAAAGAGATTACGGAAAACTGGGCGTCCCTGATCCGTATGAAAATTGCCGGGAACGTGTGGCCAAGAAATTGATCACAGGTCTCACTGACTCCCAGGGAGTTTTACAGGAATCTCGGGAGGGTATCCTGGGGGTGGTGAGATCCTACTATGCTGAGTTATTTCAGAAGAAGGTTTTGGATAAAGAGAAAATGGCTCAATTCTTGGAGGCAACTCCAGGCCCTGACACTAGAGATTTGGACTTTTTTCCTTTGACAGCAGAAATAACAGAGGAGGAGGTTAAAGAGGCCATTGATAAGTTACATCTGAAGAAGGCACCAGGACCAGATGGTATTACAGCAGAATTCTATAAGAAGTTCAGAGACCTCTTGGCTCCAATCCTTGTGGATGTTTTTACTAATTGTTTAGAAAATCACCTGATGCCTCCATCCATGAGAGTGTCCTCCCTTATTCTGCTGTCCAAAGGTAAGGAGCCTAGTGACATCAAGAACTGGAGGCCGATCGCCCTCTTGAATGTTGATAGGAAAATTCTGGCAAAAATTCTATTTTCTAGGTTAGTCTGTTTGTCCCCGACACTGTTGGCAGGCTCTCAGTACGGCACAGTAAAAGGGCGGAACATCTCTGGAGCAGTCATCTCGATAAGGGAGATGTTTGAGAGATGTAAAGCTCTGAGGTGTGGGAGATATGTTGTAGGTCTGGACCAGGCTAAAGCCTTTGACAGGGTTGACCACGATTATCTATGGGCAACTTTGTCAAAGTACGGTATTCCGGGACAATTTATAGATTGGCTGAGAACTTTGTACAGAGAGGCTGAGAGCTTTCCTCTGATCAATGGTTGGCAGGGGGACACTTTCGGGGTAGAGGCTGGGGTGCGACAAGGTTGTCCTCTGAGTCCACTGCTGTATGTGTTTGCCATAGACTTGTTTCTGCGATCACTGCAGCGGTGTGATTTTCAGGGGGTGCCGGTCCCCCATTGCTTGCCTTTGAAGGTAGTCGCCTACGCGGATGATGTGACTGTGGTGATATCTGAACCTCGTGAGGTGGAGATGTTGTCTGCAGCCATCAGAAGTTACTCAGAGGCCTCCGGGTCTCTGGTCAACCTTGAGAAGAGTCAAGCTTTCTGGACATTGGATGCTGCTCCTGGCTTTGATCTGCCACAGTTCGCCAAGGCCTCCACCCATATTAAAATCCTTGGGGTGAAATTTGGGAGGGAAGATAATGCCAAGCTAAATTGGGAAGAGAAGTTGGATACCGGAAATGCAAAGGTTCAGCGATGGAAGAACTGGAGGCTGACCTATAGAGAAAGGGTTACTCTGCTGAAGACTTACCTGGTCCCTGTCTTCCTGTACGTCTCTGTCGTCTTTCCTTTGCCAGAATCTTTCTCCGCTAGGCTTTTTAGCCTGTTCTTCCAGCTTTTATGGGGGAACAGGTTGAACCCAGTAAAAAGAGGGACCACCTACCTGCAGAGGAGAGAGGGTGGGCTGGATATGTTAAATCCAAGGGTCTTTTTTGACTCCATGTTTCTGAAAGTTAATTTTGGCTGCCTGGACTCAAATAACAGTCTCCTGTGGGTAAGTAGTGTCAGGGACTGGATATTGCCTTTTGCAGAGTCTTGGATGCGAGGCGGCAGTCTCAAGAGGGGTCGATGGACTCCTGGCTTCCTCCCCCAGTATCTGGAGTATGGTCTCAGGTGCATGAAAAAGTGGAGAATAGATAAGACATATCTGGAGAGTAGGACCAGGAAAGACCTCTATACCAGTGTCTGTAGATCATTCTATACATTACAGCCAGCTCTGAGGGACTGCACAACGGCCACCCTGCAGGAGAGTCTGAGGTTCCTTAATGGACCGAGGCTTCCAGCCAAATTCTTTGACATCGCCTGGTTGTCTCTGCATGGGAGGCTTTTCGTCAGAGGAAATTTAAAATTCCTGAGCGTCTCTGACCGTTTGTGCCCCTTAGGATGTCAGCAGGAGGAGACTATGCAGCACTTTACCACCGAGTGCCAGGGAGGGAGGCGGATATGGCAGGAGGTGTCCCGCATGTTGAATATACCACGTCTGCAGTCTCTTAGATACCCAGATATAATCTATGGGGTAACATCACACATAACGGACATTGACCGGGGGACCATGTACCTCATTATCACCATCATAAAGTATTACCACTGGCACAACAGGACCCGAGTCTCCATCCACAATGAGACCTTCCAGCACATGACCGCAGTCACACTGATCATGTCTGAGCTCAGGTGGATCAGATACATAGAGATAGGGAAAAAAGATGAGAATAGGAAGTTATGGAGGAACATAAGTCTATACTGATGCATCATGTAATTCTGTTTATTTCTGACTTTTTTTTCCCTTAAACCAGTGATGGACATTTAAGTTATTACAAATGTAATTTTGATATATGATTTATTGTAAATTCTGATAATGTATAATGTATTTTGTTTGTTTTTACTAATAAAAATTGCCCCCTATGTACAAGAATATAACTACTATAATACTGCCCCCTATGTACAGGAATATAACTACTATAATACTGCCCCCTATGTACAGGAATATAACTACTATAATACTGCCCCCTATGTACAGGAATATAACTACTATAATACTGCTCCCTATGTACAGGGATATAACTACTATAATACTGCCCCCTATGTACAAGAATATAACTACTATAATACTGCTCCCTATGTACAAGAATATAACTACTATAATACTGCCCCCTATGTACAGGAATATAACTACTATTATACTGCCCCCTATGTACAGGAATATAACTACTATAATACTGCCTCCTATGTACAGGGATATAACTACTATAATACTGCCCCCTATGTACAGGAATATAACTACTATAATACTGCCTCCTATGTACAGGGATATAACTACTATAATACTGCCCCCTATGTACAGGAATATAACTACTATAATACTGCCCCTTATGTACAGGAATATAACTACTATAATACTGCCCCCTATGTACTGGAATATAACTACTATAATACTGCTCCCTATGTACAAGAATATAACTACTATAATACTGGCTCCTATGTACAGGAATATAACTACTATAATACTGCCCCCTATGTACAGGAATATAACTACTATAATACTGCCCCCTATGTACAAGATTATAACTACTATAATACTGCCCCCTATGTGCAGGAATATAACTACTATAATACTGCCCCCTGTGTATAGGAATATAACTACTATAATACTGCCCCCTATGTACAAGAATATAACTACTATAATACTGCCCCCTATGTACAGGAATATAACTACTATAATACTGCCCCCTATGTACAAGAATATAACTACTATAATACTGCCCCCTATGTACAGGGATATAACTACTATAATACTGCCCCCTATGTACAAGAATATAACTACTATAATACTGCTCCCTATGTACAAGAATATAACTACTATAATACTGCCCCCTATGTACAAGAATATAACTACTATAATACTGCCCCCTATGTACAGGAATATAACTACTATAATACTGCCCCCTATGTACAGGAATATAACTACTATAATACTGCTCCCTATGTACAGGGATATAACTACTATAATACTGCCCCCTATGTACAAGAATATAACTACTATAATACTGCTCCCTATGTACAAGAATATAACTACTATAATACTGCCCCCTATGTACAGGAATATAACTACTATTATACTGCCCCCTATGTACAGGAATATAACTACTATAATACTGCCTCCTATGTACAGGGATATAACTACTATAATACTGCCCCCTATGTACAGGAATATAACTACAGGCAGTCCCCGGGTTACATACAAGATAGGGACTGTAGGTTTGTTCTTAAGTTGAATTTGTATGTAAGTCGAAACTGTATATTTTATCATTGTAGTTCCCAACAATTTTTTTTTTTGCCCCAGTGACAATTGGAGTTTCAAATTTTTTTGCTGTAATAGGACCAATAATTATCAATAAAGCTTCATTGCACACAATTTTAAGCTGATTATTGCAATCTGGGACTATTTTAAAGCATCCAGAGAGCTTCACCAGAGGTCACAGTGGGCAGAGGGGTCTGTCTGTAACTATGGGTTGTCTGTAAGTCGGGTGTCCTTAAGTAGGGGACCGCCTGTACTATAATACTGCCTCCTATGTACAGGGAAATAACTACTATAATACTGCCCCCTATGTACAGGAATATAACTACTATAATACTGCCCCTTATGTACAAGAATATAACTACTATAATACTGCCCCCTATGTACAGGAATATAACTACTATAATACTGCTCCCTATGTACAAGAATATAACTACTATAATACTGGCTCCTATGTACAGGAATATAACTACTATAATACTGCCCCCTATGTACAGGAATATAACTACTATAATACTGCCCCCTATGTACAAGAATATAACTACTATAATACTGCCCCCTATGTGCAGGAATATAACTTCTATAATACTACCTCCTATGTACAGGAATATAACTACTATAATACTGCCCCCTGTGTACAGGAATATAACTACTATAATACTGCCCCCTATGTACAGGAATATAACTACTATAATACTCTCCCCTATGTACAGGAATATAACTACTATAATACTGCCCTCTATGTACAGGAATATAACTACTATAATACTGCCCCCTATGTACAGGAATATAACTACTATAATACTGCCCCCTATGTACAAGAATATAACTACTATAATACTGCCCCCTATGTACAAGAATATAACTACTATAATCCTGCCTCCTAGAGGTGAGGTTGTGTGCTAGTTGAGCTCCTGATCTCTCTGGATGTCTGGAGCTAGCCCAGGGCGGGGCCACCCTGGGTGGGGAAGCTCCCCATGCAAGGCCCAGGCTTCTAGGCCTAATCTGGTGAATACTACTCAGCCAGTGCAAGCAACCAATGTGATTTCAAAAGACTCCGTGAAAGGAACAAATGTGAACAGTTCCAGTTTTACAAAGAAATTTGATGTGGAAAAACCAGCAGTTTCAGGTGAGAACTTGGTGAAACAACCTGCAAGTATGATTGTAGAACCTGTGAGTAAAGCTAAAGTGCCTGAAAGTCCAAAAGCAAGGAACATGCAGAGTGAGCAGCAGCCTCCATCCCAGGCCTCAGGTGGACAATCCACCTCCACCCCGGGCAGGCAGAGGAGGACATCGCTGGAGAGACAGACCATCCAGGAGAACCTGAAGCAGCGAGTGATGTTACCAGCTGAGCGCACCAGGTCTGGGGGAATGCAGGCTGGGAAGGAGATGCAAGGCGGCCATGAGGAAAGACCCAAAGGTGCTACTAATGTTGTGTCTGCAAGACCTCTGGGACCCAGTCACCCAGCAAGAGATTGTGACCCACGAGCAGTAACAGCAGCTTCCAAACACCAGAAGTCACAGGACTTTGCACCAAAGTCACAGGGTCTGTTACCAGGAAAGAGTGGTGGTAGTGCGGCTACAGGATCCAGGCCTGCAACCAAGTCAGAACAACTCCAAAGCAGCAAACTGCAGCCCCCAGAGCCATCACCTGAGCTCCAGCTGGCCGCTCAGATCCCAGCACTGGTGAGGAAGATGGACGCTTTACAAAAACAAAAGCTGTACCTGCAAAAACAAATAGACTGTACATATATGCTAAAGACAGCAAACCCGGGGAAGCAGGCCCTGCTGGATAACAAGCTGGACTCCCTGGCCAAACAGCTCTCTGACATTGTGAGGGAGATGGAGTCTGTTATTGACCAAATGGGACCAGTTGGAGAGACCTACAGGAACCAGCAGAGGTTTGACAAGATGTCTGCGTCAACATCAAGGTCTGAGACCCAGCAGTCCCATGTAAGGCCAGTACTGCAGCCGGCAACTCTTCTTTTTGAGGAGGGAGAAGTATACAAAAGAAGATATCAACACGGTGAGGTACTACAAGACCCAGCAACCCTTGATGAGGCACCACAAGTCCCAGCAACCCTTGGTGAGGCACCACAAGTCCCAGCAGTAAGCAGACCTGATGACAGCAGTGAAGTTGTGCAAACACCACAAGGCAAACTGCAGGAGGACTCAGGACTCGCACCTGAAGGTAACACCATGGCACCTCAGGGTGTTTCTCCACAGGACTTTGCTGTGCAGGATGTTTCTGGGGAGGACATTCAGGACTGTGATGTGCAAGGGGTTAATGCTGATACTAATGATGCTGCTGATGTGCCTAATATTGTGGTTGGTGTTTCTGATATGTCTGATGTTTCTGTGCATAATAATGTCCCAGCTGAGGAGTCATCTCCAGTGCAGTCTATGGCAGCTAATGACGCAGATAGCACTGATGTTGTTGTGGAGGGTGAGGGACAATCTACAGCTGAGGAGTTCCCCCCACTAGTCACACCACAGGCAGCAGTGCCCCATGGTCCGGGTGGTCAGCAGGGCCCTAGTGCAGATGGTCCGCAGCCAACACATCCCCCACAGCAGGACAGGGGTCAGTCATCAGGGAATGCGTGGAGTCGGGGTTCCCCATTTTTCTCCTCCAGCACCCATTACACCGGCCAGGCCTTCAAGAGGAGGAATGTTGTCAGGTTTAGGCACAGAGGGGCGAAGGAGGATCTGCCTGACAGGAGGCATGTGGTCAGGGATATGTTGTGCACCCAGATGGGTTTCCAGCCAGCCGACATCCTGGCAGTAATAAATCTTCCTGATAGACAGGGGTATGACATTAGTTTCAAGCTGATGTCTAATCTGGACCGGTTCTGGGCTCAACAACCCCGCTACAGAGATACTGAGGGATGGAGTAAGTTTAGTTTTATTCCCATCTCCAAACTAGATACTGCAATTGTCACCATCATGTTCTGGAACGAGTCTGTCCCCCCTCAGGATATCATTACCTGGCTTAAGAGACATTGCACCCTCATGTCAGACATGACCAAGACCAGGGATGAGGATGGGATCTGGACCGGGGGGTGGAGGGTCCTGGTTAAATTACATCAGAACCAGAACGTCACCCATCACCTCCCCAATTCCTTCTTTATCGGTAGAGAGAAGGGTGTATGCTTTTATTTTGGTCAGCCCAGGTTATGTTTTAAGTGTGGAAGATCCGGTCATGTGGCGAGTAACTGCACCACAGTGAAGTGCACCCTGTGTGGGGACCTCGGCCATGTGAGCGCCAACTGCAAGACCATCAGGTGCAACCTTTGTGGTCAGATCGGTCACCCCCATAGGGACTGCCCTGATGCCTGGCACAACATCTGTAGGGACCTCCCCGATGAAGACCTGATGGAAGGGGCAGATGTACCAGAGGAGGAGCAGGAGGAGGAGGCCCTATTGTCAGGGTCAGTGTGCACAGTACCAGAGACCCCGGATATTAGTGGTGCTGCCCCGGACCATCCAGGGACAGGTAACACAGAGGGAGACATGGAGGTAGTGGAGCAGCCTATAGAGCAGCCAGCGCCCGTCTCTTCCCCTGAACTGATACCAACCACAAGGGAAAATAATAGTGTTAAAAAGAGGAAGAAGGATAAAAGCACCAGAAAACCTGAGAGTGCGTGGACCACCGTCCAAAAACCCTCAAAAATGAAAGTGCAGAGTCAGGCTGATGTTACTGTAACCACTAATAGGTACAGCGTACTGTCCGAGTCAGATGGGGAGGAGGAGATAGATCGAGAGCTGCAACGTATGATGGAGGAATATGATGACGACCCAGGGGGAGATCCTCCCACAAAAAGGAAACCGCTTAATGCCGAGTCTCAGTCAGTTTGGGATATGGAAACTTGTAGTCAGGAAAACAACTCTGACTCTGATCTATGATGATGGGGATGGTCTTTCTATTTCTTTTTATGATGGCGCACTTCCATCTTACTGTGGTCACCAGTAATGTGAATAGCATTAGAGCTAGAAGGACCAGGCATGTTGTGTATGATCATCTAAAGTATCTCAAGGCCGATGTGTTCTTCTTACAGGAGACCCGATTAAACACCTTGGGTCTCATACGAGAGGCGGAGAGAGATTGGCAGTCTGGTCCTTCCTTTTGGTCGCTGGCTGTGGAGCCTTATGCCGGAGTCTCCATCTTGTTTAACACCCACAATGTCACCGTCCACAGACTCACTGAGATATCGATGGGACGGTGCCTGCTGCTAGAGGTCACCATCAGAGGTAGAAGACTCCGGCTCATTAACATCTATGGCCCACAGACAGTGACCGAAAGGACTCAGCTTTTTAATGATGTGAAGCCATATCTGTTCACATCTATTCCTGTCATCATGGCTGGGGACTTTAATGCCACCACTACCACCAGGGACAGGAACAGTAGGCCCCTTACCAGGGACTGTAAGGTCCTAAATAGTATTATTCAGCAGGCTGGCCTGTCCGATGTTTTTGTAGAGGGTGGTAGGAGTCCCAAGTTCACTTACACCTGTGCAGGACGCAGCAGCAGGATAGATCTAGCTCTGGTAAGTCCTACTGAAGCCATAAGGGAAAGAAGGGAAAGAACGGTCCCATACTCCGATCACTCAGCTTTATATTTTTGTTTGGGTGCCTCTAAGTATCCTGATGTTGGTAGAGGGCTGTGGAGACTAAATTCTGGTCTGTTAGATGATGATTCTGTCCAAGAATACATTTCCTCTTTCTTTCAGCATCAACTGGACAGAGTAGATTTTTATAATAACATGGCTGACTGGTGGGAGGACGTCAAGGAGGAGATCCGATCCCTCTTGCAGAGACTGTCAATTAAGAAGGGGAGAAGTAAGTACAGCCAGTATCTGAGACTGCGTAAAGAATTGGAGTCACTCTATTCGGCGGGTGGGGATGACCAACAAAGGATTGACCGGCTGAAATCTGAGATAAGGCAGTATCAGTACAGTAGGTACACCTCCCTGGTAGTGGAGAGGGACTATGGCACCCGAGGGGCACCTGATCCATTTGAGAATTGCCGGGAGCGTGTGGAGAAGAAACTGATCGCAGGTCTCACTGACTCCCAGGGTGTTTTACAAGAGTCTCGGGAGGGAATCCTGGGGGTGGTGAGATCGTACTATACTGACTTGTTTCAGAAGAAAGCTTTGGATAAGGAAAAAGTGACCCAATTCTTGGAGGCAACTCCAGGCCCTGATACTAGAGATTTGGATTTTTCTCCTTTGACAGCAGAAATAACGGTGGAGGAGATAAAAGAGGCCATTGATAAGTTAAATCTGAAGAAGGCACCAGGTCCTGATGGTATTACAGCAGAATTTTATAAGAAGTTCAGAGACCTCTTAGCTCCAATCCTCATGGATGTTTACAGAAATTGTCTAGAAAATCACCTGATGCCTCCATCCATGAGGGTCTCATCGTTAATCCTGCTGTCCAAAGGGAAAGAGCCTACTGACATCAAGAACTGGAGGCCGATCGCCCTCTTGAATGTTGACAGGAAGATTTTGGCAAAAATTCTGTTTTCTAGATTAGTCTGTTTGTCCCCGGCACTGTTGGCAGGCTCTCAGTACGGCACAGTAAGAGGGCGGAACATCTCTGGAGCAGTCCTCTCGATTAGAGAGATGTTTGAGAGATGTAAAGCTCTGAGGTGTGGGAGATATGTTGTAGGTCTGGACCAGGCTAAAGCCTTTGACAGGGTTGACCACGATTATCTATGGGCCACTTTATCAAAGTACGGTATTCCGGGAGAATTTGTGGATTGGCTGAGAACTTTGTATAGAGAGGCGAAGAGCTTTCCTCTGATCAATGGTTGGCAGGGGGACACTTTCGGGGTAGAGGCGGGGGTGCGACAAGGTTGTCCTCTGAGTCCACTGCTGTATGTGTTCGCTATAGATCCGTTCCTGAGATCACTGCAGCGGTGTGATTTTCGGGGGGTGCCGGTCCCCCATTGCTTGCCCCTGGATGTTGTTGCCTACGCGGATGATGTGACTGTGGTGATATCTGAGCCTCATGAGGTGGAGATGTTGTCTGCAGCCATCAGAAGTTACTCAGAGGCCTCCGGGTCTATGGTTAACCTTGAGAAGAGTCAAGCTTTCTGGACATTGGATACTGCTCCTGGCTTTGATCTGCCACAGTTCGCCAAGGCCTCCACCCATATTAAAATCCTTGGGGTTAAATTTGGGAGGGAAGATAATTCCATACTAAATTGGGAAGAGAAGTTGGATACCGGAAATGTAAAGGTTCAGCGATGGAAGAACTGGAGGCTGACCTATAGAGAAAGGGTTACTCTGATGAAGACTTACCTGGTCCCTGTCTTCCTCTACGTCTCTGTTGTCTTTCCTTTGCCAGAATCTTTCTCCGCTAGGCTCTTTAGCCTGTTCTTCCAGCTTTTATGGGGGAACAGGTTGAACCCAGTAAAAAGAGGGATCACCTACCTGCAGAGGAGAGAGGGTGGACTGGATATGTTAAATCCAAGGGTCTTTTTTGACTCCATGTTTCTGAAAGTAAATTTTGGAAGCCTGGACTCAAATAATGGTCTCCTGTGGGTAAGTAGTGTCAGGGACTGGATATTGCCTTCTGCAGAATCTTGGGTGCGAGGCGGCAGTCTCAAGAGGGGCCGATGGACTCCTGGCTTCCTCCCCCAGTATCTGGTATATGGTCTGAGGTGTTTAAGGAAATGGGGGATAGACAAGTCTTTTATTGAAAGTAAGACCAGGAAAGATCTGTACTCCAGAGTCTGTAGGACTTTCTACTCTCTGCAGCTGGCACTTCCAGACTGTCCAACCACCACCCTAAAGGACAGTTTGAGGTTTATGAATGGTCGGAGGCTGCCCTATAAGTTCTGTGACATTGCCTGGCTCTCATTACAGGGGAAACTGTTTGTCAGGGGAAATCTAAAGTTCCTAAGTGTGACTGATCGTATGTGTCCCCTCGGGTGTCAGACAGAGGAGACTATGGTCCATTTTATCTCTCAGTGCTGGGGTGGACGGAACATCTGGCAGGACATTTCCAACAAGCTAAGAATCCCATCACTGCAGTCCCTCAGGTACCCAGAGATCCTCTATGGCGTGACACCTACTGTAAGTAACATCGACCGGGAGACCATGTACATAGTGATCCAGGTCATCAAGTACTATCACTGGCACATGAGAACCAGAGTGTCCATACATAGCGAGCCATTCCATCATAATAAGGCCATAAGCCTCATAATGTCCGAGCTCAGGTGGATCCGGTCACTAGAGGTCAGGAAAAAGGGGGAGAATATAACACTCTGGAGGAACATCCATCTAGACTGAAATATGTCCGATTATATAATGTGGATGCATTTGTTTTTGTTTTTTTTCTGTTTTTTCTTTGTTTCCCTTTCAGCCAAAATGGACTCTTAAGTTATATTTAATATACATTTTATTTTTATGAATATGTATGATTTATTTTGATGGAAAAAGTATTTCTGTATTTATGTTTGTTTTTTACTAATAAAAATTGCCCCCTATGTGCAGGAATATAACTACTATAATACTGCCTCCTATGTACAGGAATATAACTACTATAATACTGCCCCCTGTGTACAGGAATATAACTACTATAATACTGCCCCCTATGTACAAGAATATAGCTACTATAATACTGACCCCTATGTACAGGAATATAACTACTATTATACTGCCCCCTATGTACAAGAATATAACTACTATAATACTGCCCCCTATGTACAGGAATATAACTACTATTATACTGCCCCCTATGTACAGGAGTATAACTACTATAATACCGCCCCCTATGTACAGGAATATAACTACTATAATACTGCCCCCTATGTACAGGAATATAACTACTATAATACTGCCCCCTATGTACAGGGATATAACTACTATAATACTGCCCCCTATGTACAGGAATATAACTACTATAATACTGCCCCTTATGTACAAGAATATAACTACTATAATACTGCCCCCTATGTACTGGAATATAACTACTATAATACTGCTCCCTATGTACAAGAATATAATTACTATAATACTGCCCCTTATGTACAAGAATATAACTACTATAATACTGCCCCCTATGTACTGGAATATAACTACTATAATACTGCTCCCTATGTACAAGAATATAACTACTATAATACTGCCCCCTATGTACAAGAATATAGCTACTATAATACAGCCACCTATGTACAGGAATATAACTACTATAATACTGCCCCCTATGTACAGGAATATAACTACTATAATGCTGCCCCCTATGTACAGGAATATAACTACTATAATACTGCCCCCTATGTACAGGAATATAACTACTATAATACTGCCCCCTATGTACAGGAATATAACTACTATAATACTGCCCCCTATGTACAGGAATATAACTACTATAATACTGGCCCCTATGTACAGGGATATAACTACTATAATACTGCCCCCTATGTACAGGAATATAACTACTATAATACTGCCCCCTATGTACTGGAATATAACTACTATAATACTGCTCCCTATGTACAAGAATATAACTACTATAATACTGCCCCCTATGTACAAGAATATAGCTACTATAATACAGCCACCTATGTACAGGAATATAACTACTATAATACTGCCCCCTATGTACAGGAATATAACTACTATAATGCTGCCCCCTATGTACAGGAATATAACTACTATAATACTGCCCCCTATGTACAGGAATATAACTACTATAATACTGCCCCCTATGTACAGGAATATAACTACTATAATACTGCCCCCTATGTACAGGAATATAACTACTATAATACTGGCCCCTATGTACAGGGATATAACTACTATAATACTGCCCCCTATGTACAGGAATATAACTACTATAATACTGCCCCCTATGTACAAGAATATAACTACTATAATACTGCCCCCTATGTACAAGAATATAACTACTATAATACTGCCCCCTATGTGCAGGAATATAACTACTTTAATACTGCCTCCTATGTACAGGAATATAACTACTATAATACTGCCCCCTGTGTACAGGAATATAACTACTATAATACTGCCCCCTATGTACAGGAATATAACTACTATAATACTGCCCCCTATGTACAAGAATATAACTACTATAAAACTGGCTCCTATGTACAGGAATATAACTACTATAATACTGCCCCCTATGTACAGGAATATAACTACTATAATACTGCCGCCTATGTACAAGAATATAACTACTATAATACTGCCCCCTATGTACAGGAATATAACTACTATAATACTGCCCCTATGTACAGGAATATAACTACTATAATACTGCCCCCTATGTACAGGAATATAACTACTATAATACTGCCCCCTATGTACAAGGATATAACTACTATAATACTGCCCCCTATGTACAAGGATATAACTACTATAATACTGCCCCCTATGTGCAGGAATATAACTTCTATAATACTGCATCCTATGTACAGGAATATAACTACTATAATACTGCCCCCTGTGTACAGGAATTCAACTACTATAATACTGCCCCCTATGTACAGGAATATAACTACTATAATACTGCCCCTATCTACAAGAATATAACTACTATAATACTGTCCCCTATGTACAGGAATATAACTACTATAATACTGCCCTCTATGTACAGGAATATAACTACTATAATACTGCCCCTATGTACAGGAATATAACTACTATAATACTGCCCCTATGTACTGGAATATAACTACTATAATACTGTCCCCTATGTACAGGAATATAACTACTATAATACTGCCCCCTATGTACAGGAATATAACTACTATAATACTGCCCCCTATGTACAGGAATATAACTACTATAATACTGCCCCTATGTACAGGAATATAACTACTATAATACTGCCCCCTATGTACAGGAATATAACTACTATAATACTGCCCCCCTATGTACAGGAATATAACTACTATAATACTGCCCCCTATGTACAGGAATATAACTACTATAATACTGCCCCCTATGTACAGGAATATAACTACTATAATACTGCCCCCTATGTACAGGAATATAACTACTATAATACTGCCCCCTATGTACAGGAATATAACTACTATAATACTGCCCCCTATGTACAGGAATATAACTACTATAATACTGCCCCTATGTACAAGAATATAACTACTATAATACTGTCCCCTATGTGCAAGAATATAACTACTATAATACTGCCCCCTATGTACAGGAATATAACTACTATAATACTGCCCCCTATGTACAGGAATATAACTACTATAATACTGCCCCCTATGTACAGGAATATAACTACTATAATACTGCCCCCTATGTACTAGAATATAACTACTATAATACTGCCCCCTATGTACAAGAATATAACTAGTATAATACTGCCCCCTATGTACTAGAATATAACTACTATAATACCGCCCCCTATGTACAGGAATATAACTACTATAATACTGCCCCCTATGTACAGGAATATAACTACTATAATACTGCCCCCTATGTACTAGAATATAACTACTATAATACTGCCCCCTATGTACTAGAATATAACTACTATAATACTGCCCCCTATGTACAAGAATATAACTAGTATAATACTGCCCCCTATGTACAAGAATATAACTACTATAATACTGCCCCCTATGTGCAGGAATATAACTACTATAATACTGCCTCCTATGTACAGGAATATAACTACTATAATACTGCCCCCTGTGTACAGGAATATAACTACTATAATACTGCCCCCTATGTACAAGAATATAGCTACTATAATACTGACCCCTATGTACAGGAATATAACTACTATTATACTGCCCCCTATGTACAGGAATATAACTACTATAATACTGCCCCCTATGTACAGGAATATAACTACTATAATACTGCCCCCTATGTACAGGAATATAACTACTATAATACTGCCCCCTATGTACAAGGATATAACTACTATAATACTGCCCCCTATGTACAAGGATATAACTACTATAATACTGCCCCCTATGTGCAGGAATATAACTTCTATAATACTGCATCCTATGTACAGGAATATAACTACTATAATACTGCCCCCTGTGTACAGGAATTCAACTACTATAATACTGCCCCCTATGTACAGGAATATAACTACTATAATACTGCCCCTATCTACAAGAATATAACTACTATAATACTGTCCCCTATGTACAGGAATATAACTACTATAATACTGCCCTCTATGTACAGGAATATAACTACTATAATACTGCCCCTATGTACAGGAATATAACTACTATAATACTGCCCCTATGTACTGGAATATAACTACTATAATACTGTCCCCTATGTACAGGAATATAACTACTATAATACTGCCCCCTATGTACAGGAATATAACTACTATAATACTGCCCCCTATGTACAGGAATATAACTACTATAATACTGCCCCTATGTACAGGAATATAACTACTATAATACTGCCCCCTATGTACAGGAATATAACTACTATAATACTGCCCCCCTATGTACAGGAATATAACTACTATAATACTGCCCCCCTATGTACAGGAATATAACTACTATAATACTGCCCCCTATGTACAGGAATATAACTACTATAATACTGCCCCCTATGTACAGGAATATAACTACTATAATACTGCCCCCTATGTACAGGAATATAACTACTATAATACTGCCCCCTATGTACAGGAATATAACTACTATAATACTGCCCCTATGTACAAGAATATAACTACTATAATACTGTCCCCTATGTACAGGAATATAACTACTATAATACTGCCCCCTATGTACAGGAATATAACTACTATAATACTGCCCCCTATGTACAGGAATATAACTACTATAATACTGCCCCCTATGTACAGGAATATAACTACTATAATACTGCCCCTATGTACAGGAATATAACTACTATAATACTGCCCCCTATGTACAGGAATATAACTACTATAATACTGCCCCCCTATGTACAGGAATATAACTACTATAATACTGCCCCCTATGTACAGGAATATAACTACTATAATACTGCCCCCTATGTACAGGAATATAACTACTATAATACTGCCCCCTATGTACAGGAATATAACTACTATAATACTGCCCCCTATGTACAGGAATATAACTACTATAATACTGCCCCCTATGTACAGGAATATAACTACTATAATACTGCCCCTATGTACAAGAATATAACTACTATAATACTGTCCCCTATGTGCAAGAATATAACTACTATAATACTGCCCCCTATGTACAGGAATATAACTACTATAATACTGCCCCCTATGTACAGGAATATAACTACTATAATACTGCCCCCTATGTACAGGAATATAACTACTATAATACTGCCCCCTATGTACTAGAATATAACTACTATAATACTGCCCCCTATGTACAAGAATATAACTAGTATAATACTGCCCCCTATGTACAAGAATATAACTAGTATAATACTGCCCCCTATGTACTAGAATATTTCTACTTTAATACCGCCCCCTATGTACAGGAATATAACTACTATAATACTGCCCCCTATGTACAGGAATATAACTACTATAATACTGCCCCCTATGTACTAGAATATAACTACTATAATACTGCCCCCTATGTACTAGAATATAACTACTATAATACTGCCCCCTATGTACAAGAATATAACTAGTATAATACTGCCCCCTATGTACAAGAATATAACTAGTATAATACTGCCCCCTATGTACTAGAATATAACTACTATAATACTGCCCCCTATGTACAGGACTATAACTACTATAATACTGCCCCCTATGTACAAGAATATAACTACTATAATACTGCCCCCTATGTACAAGAATATAACTACTATAATACTGCCCCCTATGTACAGGAATATAACTACTATAATACTGCCCCCTATGTACTAGAATATAACTACTATAATACTGCCCCCTATGTACTAGAATATAACTACTATAATACTGCCCCCTATGTACAAGAATATAACTACTATAATACTGCCCCCTATGTACAAGAATATAACTACTATAATACTGCCCCCTATGTACAGGAATATAACTACTATAATACAATGTTCGGGTTTAGTGTTTCTCTGGTCTGGGAGCTCGGTGCCCGGGATGAAGATGACGGGGGAGAATCAGACTATTGAGGAGGTGGGGGGGGGGGGGGGCTGGGAGTTATATTTTCCTTTTGCATTGTGTTTCCATGGTAACAGACAGCGATGTAGGATCTTCACACGTGCTCCCCTCCCCCTCCTCCTCCTCTTCCCCGGGATCACACGTCGGGTGTATGGATTGAGGATCATTAGCATGGCACCTCATCATGAGGATGGATGGCGGAGGAGATGACGGTGATCAGACCTAATATAGAGGAACAATCCTGAGAGATGGAGTCTGACATATAACATCTGGCTGCAGCACCCGGTGCCTGGTGCGCTGCCATCATCTCATCCTATGTCTGTCCCCTCTGGTCATACCGGGGCCTCGTGTCTCCTTCTCCTCTCATCTCTGTGTCTCACATCCCTCCGAGATGCACTCAGCAGCATTAAAGTTCTGCTGCCTGCACCTTGGGGGGGGGTGATTTGAGGGCTTTGGGGGAAGCGCCTGTGCTTGGAGAGGATGGGGTGGGGGCCTGTGCTTGGAGGGATTTTGGAGGACGCTTTTGCTTGGAGGGGATCGGGAGGGGGGCACCTGTGTTTGGAGGGGATCGGGGGAGGGGGGCGCCTGCGCTTGGAGGGGATCGGGAGGGGTTGCCTGTGCTTGGAGGGCATCGGGGAGGGGGGCGCCTGTGCTTGGAGGGGATCAGGGGGGGAGCGCCTGTGCTTGGAGGGGATCGGGGCGCCTATGCTTGGAGGGGATCGGGGCGCCTGTGCTTGGAGGGGATCAGGGGGGGGAGCGCCTGTGCTTGGAGGGGATCGGGGCGCCTATGCTTGGAGGGGATCGGGGCGCCTGTGCTTGGAGGGGATCAGGGGGGGGGGGAGCGCCTGTGCTTGGAGGGGATCAGGGGGGGGGGGAGCGCCTGTGCTTGGAGGGGATCAGGGGGGGGGAGCGCCTGTGCTTGGAGGGGTTTAGGGGGGGGGGAGCGCCTGTGCTTGGAGGGGTTTAGGGGGGGGGAGCGCCTGTGCTTGGAGGGGATCAGGGGGGGGGGCGCCTGTGCTTGGAGGGGTTTAGGGGGGGGGGGAGCGCCTATGCTTGGAGGGGATCGGGCCCCTGTGCTTGGAGGGGATCAGGGGGGGAGCGCCTGTGCTTGGAGGGGATCGGGCGCCTGTGCTTGGAGGGGATCGGGGGGGGGGCTGCTTTGCTTGGAGGGGATCAGGGGGGGGGCGCCTGTGCTTGGAGGGGATTGGGGCGCCTGTGCTTGGAGGGGATTGGGGCGCCTGTGCTTGGAGGGGATCGGGGGAGGGGGGCGCCTGTGCTTGGAGGGGATCGGGGGAGGGGGGCGCCTGTGCTCGGAGGGGATCGGGGAGGGGGGCACCTGTGCTTGGAGGGTACGGGAGTGGGGCACCTGTGCTTGGTGGGGATCGCGGGAGGGGGGCGCCTGTGCTTGGAGGGGATCGCGGGAGGGGGGCGTTTGTGCTTGGAGGGGATCGGGGGAGGGGGGCACCTGTGCTTGGAGGGGATCGGGGAGGGGGGCGCTTGTGCTTGGAGGGGATCGGGGAGGGGGGCGCTTGTGCTTGGAGGGGATCGGGAGGGGGGCGCTTGTGTTTGGAGGGGATCGGGAGGGGGACGCTTGTGCTTGGAGGGGATCGGGAGGGGGTGCTTGTGCTTGGAGGGGATCGGGAGGGGGGCGCTTGTGCTTGGAGGGGATCGGGAGGGGGGCACCTGTGTTTGGAGTGGATCGGGGAGGGGGGCGCTTGTGCTTGGAGGGGATTGCACCAGGTTCTTGGGCTATTATTATCCATCTATGAAGCACTTGCTGAGCTGTTTCTTTCTATCGGAGCCTTTTGTGCTGCGGCATCTGTCACAATCTTTGCCATTGATAGATTCTGGCACAGTGGGAAAAACCCAGAAAACCAATTACTGATAATCAGCCTCCTAATTGTTACCCAGAGTGCACGGCTGCCCCTTTAAATCTTAATTAAAGTGCAGTTTCAGCCCGTGTTTCTTAACCCTTGCAGATGCAGTTGATATTCTGCATTCACTTTTTAGATTTGTGAACGTCACTCCCATCAAGCTCCAGGATGCAGCAGAAATTTACTGATTCTCTATAGCACAGGAGAATAACGCTGATGCTCTGTGGCGCCCCCTGCTGAGATATGAAATATGTATGAGCTGCCAAAGATGTGGAGGAAGGCAATTGGATCTGTCTATTGTGTCTGTGAGAACCTAAGCCTTATATATTACACAACTAGAATACCGGGCATATGAATGATAATAAAGTATATAATACTGCCCCCTATGTACAGGAATATAACTACTATAATACTGCCCCCTATGTACAGGGATATAACTACTATAATACTGCCCCCTATGTACAGGGATATAACTACTATAATACTGCCCCCTATGTACAAGGATATAACTACTATAATACTGCCTCCTATGTACAAGAATATAACTACTATAATACTGCCTCCTATGTACAAGAATATAACTACTATAATACTGCCCCCTATGTACAGGAATATAACTACTATAATACTGCCTCCTATGTACAAGGATATAACTACTATAATACTGCCCCCTATGTACAAGGATATAACTACTATAATACTGCCTCCTATGTACAAGGATATAACTACTATAATACTGCCCCCTATGTACAGGAATATAACTACTATAATACTGCCCCCTATGTACAAGGATATAACTACTATAATACTGCCTCCTATGTACAAGGATATAACTTCTATAATACTCCCCCTATGTACAGGAATATAACTACTATAATACTGCCCCCTATGTACAAGGATATAACTACTATAATACTGCCCCCTATGTACAAGAATATAACTACTATAATACTGCCCCCTATGTACAAGGATATAACTACTATAATACTGCCCCCTATGTACAATATTATAACTACTATAATACAGTCCCCTATGTACAAGAATATAACTACTATAATACTGCCCCCTATTTACAGGAATATAACTACTATAATACTACCCCCTATGTACAGGGATATAACTACTATAATACTGCCCCCTATGTACAGGAATATAACTACTATAATACTGCCCCCTATGTACAGGAATATAACTACTATAATACTGCCCCTATGTACAGGAATATAACTACTATAATACTGCCCCCTATGTACAAGAATATAACTACTATAATACTGCCCCCTATGTACAGGAATATAACTACTATAATACTGCCCCTATGTACAAGAATTAAATGTAAATCCATGAAGAAATTTTGGTTCAGTATCCAAAAGTAGTTAAAATCAGTTTCTTATTCAAGCATTGTTATAACGGTCCAGTAACAAACACCAACATGTTTCAGGAAAAAAACAATTCATGGCAGCCATAGAACTGCACTTACAGATATTGCCGTGACATGAGCCTCATGTTCCCCTCCTATAATCCTGGTGATGACAATCTCTGCATCTTGGGGTCTCCATGACTAATTTCGGATGACCTATACAATAGTGATAAAGATGGTGCGATGGACCATATAGTGCAATATTTGTGTTTTATTATAGGATATATATATGTCGGCTCGGAGCACTGTATATAACCGTCTTCATCTTCTCTTCCTTATCGCGGCGGCCATGTCTCCGGGCTGGAGCGCAGCATTCTAGGTTATTAGGATAGCGGTGATTTATAAGGGCTTATCTCACTAATGTCCTCATTTCCTGTACGACGGCCACTTTGTCTTGGACGGTTATTAATGTATTTCAGTAAGCGGCTTCCAGTTTGTTGCGTTGCATGCCGTGCCGCACCGCGCCGTTATAGGGTCATAAATCTCCAATTTTGCCTTTTTTCATTACACTGTAGTTGTCACCTTTAAGATAATGTTTTTTGGCTCTTTGATAAATCTCTGGGGAATGTAATCAGCAGTACATAATCCCAAGCGCGACTTCCTATAAAATTCAACTTTTGTCTCTGGCGCCCGAGTTTATATGATAAATAGTCCCTGCTATACAGAAAATATGTTCTCTGGATAGAAGGTTCCAGATCTGAGAAGGGTTGTAGGGTCTCTGAAGTTATTGTCCTTTGTCTATAAAGTTTTCATTTGAACTCCTACAGAAGGCTTGGTCAGGTGTAGTAGGCCTCGGTCATTAAAGTGGCCTTGTTACCTTAGCAACGGATGCCCACACAGCTGTCATGTTACAGAGTGGTGTATAACATGAAAGCTAATCTCTGATTGGTGGCAGTGGGTGACAAGACGATTAACTAAACCCAAAAATATAGACTCCGGGCTCTTGTTGTTAGATAACTGGCGCAAACGCTTTAATAAATGTGTCTATGGTAAAGACGATTACAGGGATGGGGACAGGGGACAAATAATCCCACAGTGCTCCTTAGTTCATGAATAGAATTCGAAAAATGCAGTAAAGACTGACAGACAGCAGCATATTAGGGCGGCGGCACACGTGACATTTTGAACCCATTTTTAGGCCGTTTTTAAGCAGTTCGTTAAAAACGCATGCATTTTTTGAAAACGCATCAGTTTTTTGACTGTTTTTGTCCTTTTCTAATTATCTTGAATAAGATAATTGGGAAAAACTGTCAAAAACGGATGCGTTTTTTAACAGACTGCTTAAAAACGGGTTCAAAACACCACGTGTGCCGCCACCCTTAGCAGACAGAGAGCAGTGGTGCCAATGTCAATCACAAAGATTACTTGGCAGTAATGAGTCAGGGACCAGCCCAAATAGGACAATGTACCCCTTTTATCCCATTGCAGTCAGTCACATAAGTAGTACATTGCGCGATCCATTCCGACAACGTAGACGCAGCGACTTTCCTCACAGCCTTGTGATTTCATATTAGCGAGGCGCCCAGACTGCCCCGATGTGACAGCGCACCTGGAATCGATGCTCCGGTCCCTGACACTTGTGTATGTCTCGTAAGGAAGCCCTAGGCCCGGTCTGTCCACAGAGATCCAGACGTAGCAGAGCGAAACTGTCCTGCCTGATCGCACAGCGCACTTCTTAACCTGATTCTGTCAGCACACCTCACGTAGGAGACGCGGCGAGATATCACGCCTGTCAGCAGCATGGCTAATATGTACTCATATACCGAGGGATCTCAGGGCAGAAATCATCATTAACAAACACTTCAGAATAAAATACAATTCCAATAGAAAAGATGAAATGACGGACAAATAATCTCTCCGCTCATAGCAATTCCCCTAATGGATTCTGGTGATTACTGAGAAAGAACGAAAGCCCCTAGAGATCCCCGAGGGTCATCACCGGGCCAGACAGACCCTCATCCCTCTCACGTCTAATAGGGATCATTTCCAGAAACAACCAGAGCCGCCATTAGAGGGCGACACAGGGCTCGCAGGACTCTCAGTATTGTAGTGCGGACAAAGGCGCCAAAATTATGTCATAAATTCTAAAATTACAGGCGGAGGTCAAATAAGTGTCAGGTTTCTAATTTAATAAGTCAGAGCTTGTGATAATTATCAGCACTCAGAGATCATATAAAAGTCCCAATATCTCTAAAGCTAAAGCTGTGATGGTAATTGTCCTCGTTATATTAAGGCTGTATTCACACGTTCCATCTGAGTTGTGCCTCAAAATGCAACCCAGACGGAACGGGGAGATGGGCCCGATCACAGAAAAGCATGTGATTGGCAACAAGCGCCTGGTGTGCTAAACACAGTTTGTTACAGATCCCATGCGTTTCTATTAAAACGTGTAAGCGATTCTGCCGAGCCCCTTCCCCGTTCCCCTGCATTTTCATGCCCAATCCAGATGGAACGTGTGATGCTGTGTGTAATTACTTCAAGCCCTGAGAAAATAAGGAAAAGTTGTAAATGAACACTTGAAGGTTCTGAGATAACAAGTCAGTGGCTTGAGATGATATTTAAGCACTTGGAGATAAATCAGAACTTCTACACCTTTCACGTAATAAGTCAACACTATGAAATAACTCAGTGATGCGCGGCGCTCAGCAATTTCCGTCAGCTCCATAGAGATGAATGGAGCAGAATGGACATGCACAGCCGGCTGCTCCGCTCACACCCATTCGACATCCCCCCTGTTCTTATGATCTTTGGGGGTCTCTTCACTGTGACCCCCACCGATAAACAAGTCAGGCCCTACATATAGGATAGGTCCTAACATGTTTCCTGTGAAAACCCCTTTAAAGGGAACCTACCACCACGAATCTACCTATAAAGGTAGATCGGGTGGTAGGTGGATGTAAGGGACGTGAGGATAGCTCTTTTTAGAGCTAATCCTCACGTCCCCGCTAACTTTTGGGAAACTTTATTGACCAAATATGTAAATTTAGTTATGCGGCTACTGGGGCGTGGAGTAGCCGGCACGAGGCTACACAGCGCGGCTACTCCACGCCTCAGTAGCCACATTACTCCTCCTACCCTGTTGTGTGCAGCGCGCAGCTCCTCGTAGCTGCGCGCCCTCGTCTGACAAGCCGGCTACTGCGCATGCTCAGTAGCTCCGACCTCGGAGCTGGGACTGCTCAGCCGGCGTTCTGCGCATGCGCAGAACGCCATCATATCGGGCGAGGGCGCGCAGCTATGAGGAGCTGCGCGCCGCACACAACAGGGTAGGAGGAGTAATGTGGCTACTGGGCCGTGGAGTAGCCGCGCTGTGTAGCCTCGTGCCGGCTACTCCACGCCCCAGTAGCTGCATAACTAAATTTACATATTCGGTCAATAAAGTTTCCCAAAAGTTAGCGGGACGTGAGGATTAGCTCTAAAAAGAGCTCTCCTCACGTCCCTTACATCCACCTACCACCCGATCTACCTTTATAGGTAGATTCGTGGTGGTAGGTTCTCTTTAAGCACCCATAAGTGCTGATAGCTCTCACTCTCCCATTGCTCTGCCCCTGTGTCAGTCCTCACCTTTAAATCTGGTATTCTATTTATGAACCACCAAGCTTAAACATTAATAGTCACTGTTTCCTTCTCTTAGAGCAAGGGATTGTGGGAGAGAATTGATGTACTTGCAGAGGTGATACTGACTGGAGTATCAGATACATTATAATGGAATACTGCTACTCCTGTCACATCCAGAGCTGCTGTCATGATACAAAGGTAAACAGATAGCAGCTCTTTATGTGACTGGAGTATCAGAATATCGCGGTGCAGATTCCTTTAGCGGACTAACCTACACACGCACATACACGCAGATTTATATATAAGATTGTATATTTTGTGTTTTGACAGCAGTCACAGACCCTGGAGCCCTGGAAGCTGTATAGTACAGTTGGACTTCTCCTGGGCCTGGATGTAATAACCTTTGGGATCTGGCAGATAGTGGATCCTCTTCAGCGTACTATTGAGGTAAGACCTTCACTTTCCCATACTCTGGCCATGCCTCCTCCACCAGAGCAGCTCCTATAGATGATAGCTGATCACAGGAGGCTTCAAAAGCCAAACTCACACTGATCAGCTGACTGTCCGGTCAGATGATAATCTAATAGGACATATGGGAAAGGGTGGTCGTCATTAGACATCCTCTCTGGAGAATAACCTTTAAGACTCCCTACTCTATCCTTCTAAAGGCCAACCAATCCGACGTTTTAAGAAGTCTTATATCTTCCACTTCTTTGAATATATATTTTTTGATGATAAATCCTAGGAGTTCACTAAAGAAGAACCTCGTGGAGACCTTGATGTCCTCATCTTACCTCAGCTGGAGCACTGCAGCTCCGTAAAGATGAACACATGGCTCGGTGGGTATATTGGGGGATCTCCACTCTCAGTCACTCATTTATTTGGATACATCTGAGGGGAAGGCAACTCGGATTAATATGGGGGCTACAAACCCAAAAGGCTAAACGAAGAAGCTGGTGGAGATACAATCTTCAGGTTGTGGGCCACGGTGCACCATAGTTTGGCACAGATATGTCACTTAGACACTGAGGTTCCTCTAGTCTTTACTCTTCATGTTCTCGATGTCTCACCTTGTGAATCCATTGTCTTCTATGCTTGTCTCAGGTATTGTCTACGGCTCCAAAGGTCTTCTGCTCCTCCTCGGTATTTTTCTAGCTTATGAAACAAAGAGCGTCTCCACTGAGAAAATCAATGACCACCGGGCGGTGGGGATGGCCATCTACAATGTTGCTGTGAGTATTGTGAAGAGGAAAAAGAGATGAGAGGAATTCTGCAGTTTTGGTTGAGATTAAAGGGTTTTCCCACAAAGACAAGATTCTTAAATGTACTCAGAATAACAAAATACACATTCTCGAATTCACTGTTATTAACAAAAATCCAGCATTTCACAGATATAATTCCAACCTGTCTCTGTCAGTCCTGGTGTATACAATCGGACGCCCCTGGGATCCGACTGTAAATCTTCTGACTATGGTCAGATTCTTCTCATGAATAGCTTCTCCTGTCTGCACACTGCAGTGCTCTCTGCCTTCTGCCCCTCCCCCCTACATTACAAGACCAGCTCAGACACAGGCACTTCCTGCCGGCAAGCAGCAGCGTGCAGAGACTTACTCTTCAAATTGCAAACAGATAAGGTCTTTATCTTGGAGGGGGGCATTTAGCAGAACTGACTGTGTGTGTTATAGGTGAGATAGCAGAGCTGATAGTGTCAATATGTGTTATATCCATCTCATGGACCTCATCTGACTCATCTCAGCTAAATAAAAGTGTATATAAACCCTGGACCCTGATAATCTAAGCACATTGTCAGCTCACAGCATCTCATAGCACAGAGGGAACTCTGCTCAGAGAGTCCCCACTCACACTCTGGAGTCTTACACCGACCATCACTCAGTGATAGGAGCAAAAACAGCAAATTGTAAAGTAAGGGGTTAAAAATTATCTTTATTGGGTTAAAATTTGAGAATTCTGTTTCATGGACAAACCCCTTTAAGCAAAGTTCTAGTGAGTGGAGAAAAGACGAGACAATTTATAGAGTGACACATGGGTCAGTGCCAAATCAACCACCTCAAACCTGCATATAATACGCAGAGACGGAGGAATGTGGAGGATACAACCAAAACTGAATCCTGAAGAGCAGAGGATATTAAAGGAAACCTGTCACCAGAATTTTCATCATTGCTCTTACAAACCCCTCTGGTCGAGAAATATAGATAATCTTTTATAAAACACAACATATAATATAACATAAACATAAAAATCACCGCTAACCACATATGCAAATGAGCTGGAAAGGGTCATGTATTGCTTGAGATGAGTCAGGCGCAGAGGCTGGAGGGGAACGTCATTTCGGGTGCTATCTTGGACTTTACAACACCTAGATCCCTGAGATTCTCTCACTGTAAAGGAGAGAATCTCAGCTTTGAAGACACATCAGCATTTCTTCTCTGGGAATGAGCTTTAGATTCAATTTCAGGTAATTTTTGCAAACAGATCCTCTTGCGTATGGAAAGTTGAGTTTCTCATCTTTAAAATTACACAGGGAGCATGGTTATAGTTGCTATAGAGTCCAAAATAAGCAGCATCATAAGTGATGCCTTCCCAGCTACTTAGTGTGACTTACCTCAGCAAAAAAGTGACTCTTCTCTGCTCATTTGGAGGCAATTTTTCTATAGGCGAGAAAGAGGAAATGCTAGAAAGAATATTTTATATTTAGCTTGAGGGAGCTGGTAGTTTATTGTTGTAAGAGCTGATGACAGGTTGGAAATCAACCATGAAAATCCATCATGATAAACTAGGGGCTCTTACTCATTGATCCAGATAGCACCTTGACTGTGGGAATCTTATATTTGTTATCCATGGCCTCCTCCCTTCTAAAATCAACTTTTAAAATTATGACAATGAGCCTGAAGGGCTCCTGGGGTTGTACCAGGGACCCTCTTTCCTGTAGCTTCAAGGCTATTATACGGTGCAGGAGCGCTTCCCCCTACAGCAGATAAGGGGAGGGGGAAGTGCTGAGGGAGCAGGAGGGCAGACAGTGTAATAGCCTGTGAAGCTACAGCACGGAGAGACTCTTGTAATGCCCCTCAGGAACCCTTTTGGCCTATTCGCTTAATTGTAAAAGTTGATGTTAGAAGGACAGAGGCCATGGATAACAGATATAGGAAGATCCCACAGTCCCGGTGTCGGGATCTATGGGTAATGTCCCTGGTTTATGGTTGTGGATTGTGCTGGTAAATTTCCTTTAAGCTTCTTGTTGTGGATTTGCGCTTTATTGTGCTTGTCCTCACTAGATACATTGTCACGACACGGGGATTGTCCTCAGAAACTTTTCACTTCCTTGTGTCTCTGAATGCGCTCACTAAACATTACTCAGCTTCTTGTCCTACAATAGCTCTTTGCTCGTCTCCTGAATCGCTGACGCTCGTGACTCATTTTTTAAAAAAAACAAATGTTGTTTTTGTCTTAAATCTGCAAAGAAAAAAACAATGTCTGACCTTAAGCCGCTGACGACCGACCTGACAAGACCTGACATAACCGGGTTAATAACAAACGTAATGAGGTCGAGGTGAAGTGCGACAAAATAAAAAAATTTAAAGGGAAACCGTCAGCGGGTTGGACCATGCAAAAAGTAAATTCCATAGGTATCAGCCCTTTACAGTAACCTATATATATCGTATAGAGTAACCTATAGTGTAACAATACTGCACCTTTGTCTATATTGTCGGTAGCAGCAAGATTCCAGGATTGTTGCTTCTTCATGTGATTTGGAGGCGCGTCCTCACCCTGCTCTGCTCTTGGCTCTCTGCATCCAGCAACTCCACGGCCACTTAGCTCAGAGTAAAAGCCACTAAGCTCAGAGTAAAAGCTGTATCTGGCTCTCGTTTAAATTGTACAAAAATCACTTGGAGCAGAGGAGAGAGAGGCAGTGGAGCAGCTCCGTGCACAGAGCTTAGAGCACAGCAGTGTGAGGATACAGGGCCATATATGTATGTGGCATGAATGATCGTATCCTGCTGTTTCTATTCTGCAGGTCTTGTGCCTGATAACTGCGCCTGTCACCATGATCCTCAGCAGCCAGCAGGACGCCTCCTTCGCTTTCTCGTCTTTAGCCATTGTCTTCTCCGCGTACATCACTCTGGTGGTGTTATTTGTTCCTAAGGTAAGAGACATTCGAAACGTGGGTGATTATACGCAGGTTATACACTGCTTGTAATAAACTTCAGAGCTGCAATCACAATTCTGCTTATTGACAAGTTTGTCATTGGATTAAGTAATGTCATGTTTGTACATTATGGGGCTCATTTACTTACCCGGTCCAGTCGCGATCCCGCAGCGCGTTCTCTGACGAGGATTCGGGTCTGTCGGGATTCACTAAGGTCATGCGCCCCATATACAGTAGGTGTTACTGCTGCACCGAGGTCCGCTGGAGTTCATCTTCTTCTTCCGGATGGATGTGAGTTCTTGATCTTGCCGGGGCCCAGAATACTGGAGTGTCTGGCGGTTGCGGCCTAGGCACGCTAGTGTCACGGTGCTTGGTATGGGGACCGGAGGACTGTCCTACAGCCTGGCAGCTCTCCAGCAGGTGGTGTGTGCAAGAAATATGGAGGGAGAGGCTGAGGTACTGGATCTCCCTGGGGCAACCCCTTAGTGTCTGTAAGATAGGGCCCTGGGTGATGGATGGGGAAGCCCGTGGTGGTGACAGCCGTATCCAGGGATCAGACAGAGGCAACGTTGTGCAAAATAACTCACAATTCTTTATTAAACAACTGCAGGCAACGGGCCTAAATGGTTAACAGTAGATCTGGTATTGGAGTGGTCGTGGAGAGGGTCCTCAGGAATAGTGCACCGGCCCGGTGGCAGATGCAGCTAGGATGCAGATCTGACTCTGCTCTGTGGAAAGACCATGAGCTCTGGACCATGTGCTCCCCCTGCACAGGGGTTTTATACACACCCCCCCTGGTCAGGTGGTTGCTCCTCTCCAATCACACTCCAGTTTACAATACAGACACATGATTGGTTAACATCTTACACCCATTTAACTATTGCCTGTCCAGGCAGAGGCTACAGCTGCTATTACATACTGACCCAGTGCTAAACACTTACAAGAGGGTTCATGACTCCCTCTGACAGCTCCTAACCTGGAGAGGGCGCTATGCGCTACTAATAGCCAGCCTATGTATTGGCGGGGGTGTATCACCCGATCCCCTCCGTGTTGGTATTAGCAGTACGCTCCAGCACATCTATGGTTACACATCACTTACCTATCAGCCAGATAAGTGGTTGGGAATGTGAGGCCTGGAGACCACAGGAGGGTTGGGGGAAGATTGATGGTCCTGGAGGGAGGAGGAGACGGCAGCTTCTTCTCCTTATATCACCCGATCTCCTGCCAGACACATTTAACTCTCGCTTCACCGGTGTCTTGATGCGACAAATGAACTGAGAAGATTTTGGCTTCATGTCGGTTACAGCTGGAGAAAGTATGTGAACCCCTTAGTTATTACTCGGCTCAATGCCAGGTGTAGGCTGAAGTGGTGTAAAGTCATTAGAGTCTGGAGCAGTTCTCATCTCTTACTGTGTGGATGAAGGATCTGGGTTAGGCAGATGCCCGGAGAACGCACGCGTCTACTGAGGGGATCGGACCACTTCTCAGGGTGTCAGCATTATTTAAGGAGCATTGTCTCCTTCTGCAGTGATGTGACCATACAGACTGCAGCCGGTGCACCTGGGGTGTGTCCTCACACTGCTGTGCTCTGTGCTCTCTGCAGCCAGTGCTATGTATTGTCCCTGGAGAGATGTGTAATCAGACCTCACACTGCTGTGCTCTGTGCTCTCTGCAGCCAGTGCTATGTATTGTCCCTGGAGAGATGTGTAATCATACCTCACACTGCTGTGCTCTGTGCTCTCTGCAGCCAGTGTTATGTATTGTCCCTGGAGAGATGTGTAATCAGACCTCACACTGCTGGGTTCTGTGCCTTCTATGTATTGTCCCTGGAGAGATGTGTAATCAGACCTCACACTGCTGGGTTCTGTGCTTTCTATGTATTGTCCCTGGAGAGATGTGTAATCATACCTTTGTGTATGTCGTTACTAGGATTGTATCTTCTCTTAGAGCGCTGGGGATGTGTCCTCACACTGCTGTGCTCTATGCATTAAACTCCAGTGCCCCTCCGATGATTAAAGTAGTATTTTTAAAAAAACCTGTTACAGGGGAAGTCTAAGTTTAAGAGCACAGCAGTGTGAGGATATGCCCCCATTGCATTTCGACAAAATAAATAAATTGTCATTGTTTTTCATGCCTGCACCTTGTGCTCTGTGGGCGTATCCTCACACTGCTGTGCTCTTGGCTCTCTGCAATGAGGTGCTCCACACCTCCCTCCCCTCTAGTAAAAGCTTTGTCAGGTGTATTCTATAGCAGTGTCTCAGGACAGGGGGAGGGGCCATCTAGCACTGCAGTGCAGAGCACTCAGAGCACAGCAGGGTTAGGGTCTTTACCCAACACTACACAGTCCCTCTAATTTTAAGGAAAGTCCTTCCACTAGAGGAGAAATCCCTCCATCGCCGGGTGTGGGGGTCTCACCATGTCCCTTGTTCTCTGTAGATGAGACGTCTCATAACGAGGGGGGAGTGGCAGTCGGAGCAGCAGGACACCCTGAAGACGGGATCATCCACCAACAATAACGAGGAGGAGAAGTCCCGACTGCTGGAGAGAGAGAACCAGGAGCTGGGCCGGATCATTGCCGAGGTGACCTCCTGGACCTCCTGGACCTTCTCCAGTGGTGGCTTCTAGGGTCATCATTGATGTTCTCCTTTAATGATGTCCATGGAAATTCCCCGGAATACGACCTAGAAACCAGTCAGGAGTAACAAACCTACAGCTGTGCGGCCTGCAATGGGCCTGGGGGTGTCACCTTGATGACTTCAGGTCTTCAACCCTTCTCCCCTAGACCATCTGGAGAGCAGCTGAGCTTTAACATTTCCCTACACTTCTAAAGATGGTGTCTGTAATTTATTTTTCACTGCTCTAGACCACCAGGGATACTAACATCATCCCTTTCTCTCCCCTATACCACCAGGGACTGCTATCTACTAAGGACCACCACTATCTCTTTATTACATAACCAAGGATCATGGCGGTAACATTTACTATGCCCCAGACCACCAGGGATGTAGATATTCACATTTCAAGTACATCAACAATACAAATATTAATTCACTGCTCTAGATAAGCAAGGATCCTGGCAGTTATCTCTTAGCTGTAGACCACCAGGGATGTAGACATTCACATCTACCTGGCGATAGACCACCAGGGATGTAGACATTATCCTCTTCATTACCCTAGACCTCCAGGTTGGATGACAGTAATCTCTGCACTGCCTGAGACCACCAAACATTCTTTTCTCTAGATAGTATACAACTCTAGACCACCAGGGATATAGACATTCACTGTTACCCTGCTTTGGACACCTGGGATGCAGACATTAGTGTCTGGAATCTTCACTGCACTAGACCACCAGGGATGTAGACATTCACATCTACCCAGCGATAGACCACCAGGGATGTAGACATTCACATCTACCCAGCGATAGACCACCAGGGATGTAGACATTCACATGTACCCAGCGATAGACCACCAGGGATGTGGACATTCACATCTACCCAGCGATAGACCACCAGGGATGTAGACATTCACATGTACCCAGCGATAGACCACCAGGGATGCCCTTTATATTACCATTGTCATATAGTGTAAGCAATCTCTTCGCTGCCCTAGACCACCAGGGATGCAAACATTAACCCTTTCCCTCTTCTGGACCAGGCAGTAACCCTTCTCTGCTAAGGACCCCAGCAACACACATATCAATCCCTTTACTGCTGTAGATACCCGAGGCTCCTCTCTCCCCTAGACCACCAGGGCTGTTTTTAGAAACCCTTCTCTACCTGCTGTAGAGTTAGTAGTTACTGTTTCCTAAGGATTAGTGGTCGGTATAACATAGGGATTATATGGTAATATTCAGTCATTATAGTAAAAGGGGCGGGGCCGTGACAACGGCATTATGGTAATTATGCATGTGGGCGGAGATTTATTGTGGATATTTTCCTCTCTTGTAGAAAGAAGAGCGGGTCATGGAGTTGCGCCAGCAGTTGCGGTCTCGTAAGAAACAGTCTGTGACGACGCGAGAAAACTGCTCCGACAATCACTACCCCAATTCCTCCGGGGGCGTCTCCTCCCTGTACCAGCCCGGACTCCCCCTGGCCAGGTGCCTGGTGGCTGAAGGGGGCGACAAACTGGGCAGGAACAGCTGTGACGGCAGCCGCGTGCACCTGTTATACAAGTAGTCGCCCTCCGGGGGGCGCAGTCTCATATCTACTGTCTATACACTGTGTGCCCCCCCCAGGATGTCTCTCACTCTGTCTCTGTCTGTCTCTTCCAGCACTCTCTTTCTGTGTCTCTGGATGTCTCATGTATTAGGCACCTTATGCTCCCCCCATGATATACACCTCCCCCCCGAGTCTGTCCCCCCTCAGGGATCACCCAGTGTCACCCGCACTCACCGGCGACCCCCCCCCCCCCCCCGCACTTACAAAATGTTTTCTAAACTGTGATTGGAGATTGCAATAAATAAACGAGAGGAGATTTTATTTCACTTTGTCTCCCATTACTCCAGACACTACAGGCTGAGAGGTATGTATAGGGTTAACCCTGTATACACTGCCGGTATATACAGGATAGACGTGCACACTGCCGGTATATACAGGATAGACGTGTACACTGCCGGTATATACAGGATAGACGTGTACACTGCTGGTATATACAGGATAGACACTGCTGGTATATACAGTATAGATGTGTACACTGCTGGTATATACAGGATAGACACTGCCGGTATATACAGGATAGACACTGCTGGTATATACAGTATAGATGTGTACACTGCTGGTATATACAGGATAGACACTGCCGGTATATACAGGATAGACGTGCACACTGCCGGTATATACAGGATAGACGTGCACACTGCCGGTATATACAGGATAGACACTGCAGGTATATACAGGATAGACGTGCACACTGCCGGTATATACAGGATAGACATTGCTGGTATATACAGGATAGACAATGCCGGTGTATACAGGATAGATGTGTACACTGCCAGTATATACAGGATAGACACTGCTGGTATATACAGGATAGACATTGCTGGTATATACAGGATAGACGTGTACACTGCTGGTATATACAGGATAGATGTGTGCTCTGCAGGTATATATAGGATAGATTTGTACACTGCTTGTATGTACAGTATAGACACAGCTGGTATATGCAGTATAGATGTGTGCACTGCAGGTATATACAGGATAGATGTGTGCTCTGCAGGTATATATAGGATAGATTTGTACACTGCTGGTATATACAGGATAGATGTGTGCTCTGCAGGTATATATAGGATAGATTTGTACACTGCTTGTATGTACAGTATAGACACAGCTGGTATATGCAGGATAGACACTGCTGGTTTATACAGGATAGACATTGCTGGTATATACAGGATAGACGTGTACACTGCTGGTATATACAGGATAGATGTGTGCACTGCTGGTATATACAGGATAGATGTGTACACTGCAGGTATATACAGGATAGATGTGTGCACTGCTGGTATATACAGGATAGATGTGTACACTGCAGGTATATACAGGATAGATGTGTGCACTGCTGGTATATACAGGATAGATGTGTACACTGCAGGTATATACAGGATAGATGTGTACACTGCAGGTATATACAGGATAGACGTGTACACTGCTGGTATATATAGGATAGACGTGTACACTGCTGGTATATACAGGATAGATGTGTACACTCCCAGTATATGCAGGATAGACGTGTACACTGCAGGTATATACAGGATAGACGTGTACACTGCTGGTATATATAGGATAGACGTGTACACTGCTGGTATATATAGGATAGACGTGTACACTGCAGGTATATACAGGATAGACGTGTACACTGCTGGTATATACAGGATAAATGTGTACACTGCCGGTATATATAGGATAGACGTGTACACTGCCGGTATATATAGGATAGATTTGTACACTGCTTGTATGTACAGGATAGACACTGCAGGTTTATACAGGATAGATGTGTACACTGCTGGTATATACAGGATAGACACTGCTGGTATATACATGATAGATTTGTACACTGCCAGTATATAGAGGATAGATGTGTACACTGCTGGTATGTACAGTATAGACACTGCTGGTATGTACAGTATAGACACTGCTGGTATATACAGGATAGACACTGCTGGTATATACAGGATAGACATGTACACTGCCGGTATATAGAGGATAGACACTGCTGGTATATACAGGATAGACGTGTGCTCTGCCGGTATATATAGGATAGATGTGTACACTGCTGGTATATACAGGATAGACATTGCCAGTATATAAAGTATAGATGTTTACACTGCCAGTATATAAAGTATAGATGTGTACGTGTCATTATCATTCTATGACATCACTTCCTGCTTCCTCTCGGTGGGAGATACGTTGTGATACATTGTATCTCCTGTCCGTGTGTCTGCTCTGTGATTCCATATTAGTCGCTGACTAATGGCTGAGAATTGTTAATCATTGAGCCCCGTCTGCCCTTGTGTCACACCACGAGCGCCAATCGCTGAGGATCGGCCTGGGGGTAATTGGAGATAATTTGTGTGATTACGTTTTGACTAATGACATTTGTGTATTGGACGTCGCGGATGGATCCGATATAATGTGGGATCTGGGAGACTGATTTATGGTATAGCTGAGGCCTGAGTCACTCACTGCCAGGGATTTGCTGACACACGGGAAGGCGACGCAAATCCTCCACGTGCAGGGAAGATCTCTGCTTGCTGACAGTGAATGGACACATCAATTCCATTCATTTCCAGCAAGCAGAGAGTTTAAGGTGAGAAATCAATACCCCATAAGTATATTAGAAACTTGCAGGGCTTCTCCTTTCACTCGGTGTTATGGATCCTGTATGGACCGGATCTCGGTGTACGGGCGGCCGCCCTGATGGTCTGGGAGATAAGCGGCGCCATCCCAGAGGGAAATGAAGATAGTTCCCCTTTCTATGGGAACACGGAGGGAGGGTTATATATATATATATATATATATGTATACAGTCCCTGGTGTTGTAAATGTCTTCTCAGTAATAACAGATGAGTCGCTTTAGGGAGCTGATCCCTACACGGCCCCCGATACAGGATTACACAATGGTGGGGGGCCCCTGCATAAACTGGGGATCCACAATGTAAGAGCCGAGACTCCTCAAGTATCCTCCTAATTTCTCACACTGACCTGCGTCTAGGATTGCACTGGTCCTCCCTGTGGCCTCGTCACAGCGCCATACATCCCATAGTGGCTGCACCCGGTATTACATCAAGCAACTAATTGGTAACGGCTTTAACTATACGAAACAAAAAGATGGGGAGGGGGTAATGTGATGTATCCTCGATCATATGGAAGCAATAGCTACTACTACCACCATCGTTTAGAGCAATAAAGAAGAACTAATACAGACACAGAAAGGATATTGTAACATTTTTGGCTTTATTTTTTTATATTGAGACAGACATGACTGACAGAACCACTGAAGGCTCCTTCAAAAAGATTTCAATATGGCTTCCCCCAACACCAATCAGAATCAAGCTTTCATTTTGAGTGTGGCAGTCAGAACACTAAAGCTAGCTTCTGATTGGTTGCCACAAGGAGCAGCCCCATTTCCCCTCCGTACAGGTTGTGGCCTAAATTTTATTGTAGGCGACTGACCCCAATGACAAGATATTGAGGCTCTGATGTTTGATCACAGCTCCAGATGTTCTGATACCAAGTGCAGCAATTTTCAGGGCTGGGGATAGAGGGAACCCCCAAAACAACAAGACCTGGACCAAATATACATCCATTTACTCCACCCGCCCCATGACTTTATTCACAGTGTAGGCAAACTGGGCACATGCGTACGGTAATACAGTCAGCGGGGGGCGAGAGGCCAACAGGACATGGACTACATGTAACGACAATATGTATGGTTCACCTAGACCACCCTTCACCCCATACTATGCTCCCCGAAAATAGTGACCACTACTGATAAATCTCTAGGGCCATGGACCCTCAGCCTTTTGACCTGCTCCATCACCTCCTCGAGGTTCTTTCCATGGTTTCTCTTGATTGCTCCCTAGACCACTCTTCACTATCATCTGGGAGCACAGTATGGGGTGACCACTACTTACTAATCTCTGGGGCCATGGACCCTCAACCTGTTGACCTGCTCCATCACCTCCTCGAGGTTCTTTCCATGGTTTCTCCTGATTGCTTCCTAGACCACTCTTCACTATCATCATGGAGCATAGTATGGGGTGACCATTACTTACTAATCTCTGGGGCCATAGACCCTTGACCTTTTGACCTGCTCCATCACCCCCTCAAGGTTCTTTCCATGGTTTCTCCTGATTGCTCCCTAGAAAAGTCAATAGCCGGGGCTCTAGGTGCCTCACAGTCATTTAGGCTGTAAACCCGTAAGTTTATGGGTTGACCCTGAGATGGTTGTAACTATGACCTCCTAATGTTGTCTACCAGTAATGTGTCCAGCAGAGGTGAGGGCAGAACGTTACACTATGAGGTAGTGAGTTGCATTTGAAATTGCAAATATTTTACCTGTTTCTTGTACTTCTGTCTGTAGGACAATTATACGATTCCTGAACTAACATGTGGCCATAATACCCGCAACTATTAGCCATCACTTGTAGAGTAACGTGGACCTCTGGAGCAGAGTAGTGTCTCCTTTAGGTTTGCAGACCTTCTCTGTTAGCCTAGACGTGGCCTCCTGCTCTACATGCTGTGTGACATGATATTTTTCAGGCTGGTCTACAAAGCAGATGAGGCGACCACCTAAAGCCTACACAGGGGTCCTTGGCTTGGCTCAGTGTAATTTAGACATCTCTGACATCTTCTGTGGGAACACAAAGTGGACCTGATGAATATCCTTATAGCCTTATGTGATATACTGACTGCCCCCTAATGTGTCCTGACATCTATAGGACACCTATAGGACCCTCAGAGACTATTGTAGGGCTGATGGAGAAGGAATGTCCCCTTAAAGGTCAGTTTCTCCAACCTCTATGACTTGTATGGGGCTTACTAACTCCACACGCCTTGAGGAGGGGAAGAACTTGCCGAAGTTTGTGGAAAGCAGGTATCACGTCCCTGTGTCCCATCACCCAAACCAAGATGGGGTCTTCTTTTTTCCTGACTTAGAACAATACCAATTCCTAGTTCTAGATCGTGATGGCCATAGCAGCAAGTCATACACTTGTAATATAACTACAAACGGCTTTCCCCCGAAGCCAATGCTGAGAAGGTAGAAGTTCTTCACGGAACACATGGAGGGTCCAAAGTCTATGATTTGTGGCCTGAATTAGATGCTTAATTTGAAGCAGGAATTCTTCATTACGAGGCAGGAGGTTATTAAGGAGAGAGTGTCTCAGCCCTTGGCTCGTCGTGGCTCATCCATGGCACCGTGCCTTGTTACACAGTGGTGTCCGCATGAGGAATACTTCGATGGGACACGTAGGAATGTCTGAAACGTTGTACATCATTACTTACTAATTATAGGAGTCAGAAATTACTGTCAACAGTGCAAGAACGAAGAGATTATCTCTCGTGATACATCAGCAGACCTGAGGCGCGAGGAAGACTCCACAAACACATGCTTCATACAGATGCCCGACGATCCTTCCTTCAAAAAGTTGGACATCCCACCATATCGAGACACCACGAAGAGTGCAAGTTTGGTTTTTCAAGGATACACAGTCCTATTTATACTCATGACGAAATGTATTCCCTGGTGGAGACTTTTATGGCCTATAGTTGCTTGTGGTATTTGTTGTGTACGTTTGATTGTAGCCACCGGGCCCCGAAGGTGTCACTGCAGAATTATTGTAACGCCATGGAAGAAGGTAGAAAATATAGACTCCAGCCAGGATCAGGGCAATCGTAAGGGCCACAATTAAAATGATTGAGCCATAGAAGACGCAACCTCCCGACCTCATGAGCTGGCAGAGTCTTCGAGGTGAATGAGGGTCCGGTGGTGGGCGCCCGAGGTCCACACTTAGACTGACGGAGCTGACGTTGACCGAGTTGTTTTGTGGCACATACAAGCGCCCCTTTTTGCGACTGAATCTCAAAGAAGGTGCAGGACAAGTAAGGGATCTGTTGAGTCTTCTCAGTAAGTCCTTGTCGGTGGACAGTGCCGGTGGACCCTTCTTCGGTGGCACTGATGTCGGCACCCGACATATTGGGCAAGGAAGAGATTCTGGTTCTGTGGAGCCTACTGTGATTCTAGACAGACATTCCAGGCAGAAGACATGGCCACAGGTGAGGACCTTGGGAAGATGGAAGAGGGTGTCATAGGGTGTGAAGCAGATGACACATTCTGAGATGCCATCACCATCAAAGCTGGAAGATGGGGGGTCGTCCTCCATGGTAAAGTGAAGTCATACGTGATCTGGGGAGAGATCAAACATCATAAATTACCATGAAAAACTTTCATTTCGTTATTCATTTCGATAACATATTCTAAGTAGCAGTTTGTCACTGGGGTTCCTTGTGCCCAAAAGATTAAATTCTTCTTCTCATCCCCTAAGAAAAAAGACCCCACCTGCCTCCAAAGTAGGTTCTGCTGTAACTATGGGGTCCAGTACGAGGTTAGAGTCTGGGCCCAACGGAGAATCCTCTGATCCCCTGGTGGGCCAGTCCGACAAGGCTAATTACAGTGCAGATCAGATTTAAAAAAACTCTCCAACTGTTGCAAAACTACAACCCCCAGCATGCCCTGACATCAACAGGTATATATTAGGCTTTCTCTATGTATATAAGTCACATCTATTACTGCCACAAACTAATAATTGGATGAGCTTCCTGAAGGTGTGAGGTAGATAGCGCCACCCTTCTATGTAGGCTGTGTCTGGTATTGCAGCTTATTTTAATTCCTTTATACATTATAGGCAGCACATCCAGCAACATTGGATATCAGTACTAACAGATTTACCTGCAGTCCCATGTAACTGCACAGTGTGACCAACCACAAACTGCTATGTCTGTATGTATATCATGTATCGTCTTATCATCTGTGGGCAGAGGATCGCCCTTTCTGTACATAGCTCTATACATATACATAGATGGGTGTGTCTAATGTATGGCTAAAAAATATGAACCTAAATCACAAATTATATAAAAATATTAAAAAAAAATCCAATTAAAAAAATAAAACAGAAAAATATAGATTTTTTCAAGTAATAAAATAAAGTGACAACAATGTAAAAATGACGGTAAAATACCGAAAAGCGTAAAACAAAAATCATAAGTATAAAAAACATGAATAATATTGAAAAGATTAAATAACATTATTTTAAAAATGATAAAATAATAATAATAAACCCAACACGGGATCATCACAATCGTATAAAAGAACTAATTAAAAAAAAATGTCATATAAAGAAAACGGGAAATCCTCAAAATTACGTGAAAGAATAAAACTAAAATAAGATCAAAAAATAAAAAAATAAAAATGCAAAATTAAATAATGATATATATATTTTTTACATGTTGAGCCCCCTGTGTGGGTCATCCAGTCCGTGGAGGATGTGGCGGGCCGCTCTCTATTTGCAGATGGCGTTGGGTGCTGGTACCGGCCGCTCCGATCTCTCTTATCTCCTTCCCTCTGATCCTTTCTATTGTCGTCTCTCACCTTTCGCTGTCTCCGGGTGCGGATGTTACATTGCTGTATGTTTGGCCGCGCTCATCTCTCAGGTGTCCTCGTCCCGCACTGCGTCTCCTCCGTGTGACTGTCTGTTAGCTTTTACGGACAGTTTTTCAGGCTGTCTAATCTGGCCCAGTGCAGCTGAGGGAATCTCGCCCAACCTGTCCGTCTGGAAGTCTCACCTAGTGCAGGTTCTGCGCTGTTCCGCGTTCACTCCCTCTCCTGGCAGGTGCATTGATAAGGGACTTGTCACCTATAGCAATTGTCCCAGTGACGCAGGCACGGTACCGCCCCTGGCCCACGGACCTGGACCTCCCACTTATATCCTGGATCTGCAGCACTCACATCCAATGCAGAGGGGCACTACAAGTCTCAGGATGTCTATTATACTGAACGGTTCCTTCTATTAAGCCGTATGAAGCTTTACTACAATTGTATCCGGTCCAGGGAATCTTAACTCCAGACTGATACAGTGTAACAAAACTTTCCAAAAGTTGGAGCTGATAATGCGTTTAACTTGCACAAGAAGGAGACAGTTGGAACAAACCCTCAGCTGTGCCCAGTATTAGGTTTGGGGCAGATTTTTGGCCTCGCAGTGAGAGCAGAGACCTTGATAACGGGGAAGAATACAAGCACAAACCTACATAGGGTGGAGGGTTTTAGGACCCAGCGCTGGGGGGAAGGTGATGGGGTCCACTACCCGGTGGGGGCCACAGTGATTATTTTGATTCTAGAAGGATTTGTAGTGCATTTCAATTTTTTTGGTTCACCAAAAGTCACCAACAAAGTAGGACAAAATGTGAAACTGACACACTGTGCCGCAGCTGCAGCTGTGTAATGTCATGTAGGTGATGGTGTGAACGTGGCTCCTGCGTCACTCACTGTGTTATGTTCCAGTTTACTCAGGTGGGAGCGTCCGACTGGTCAACGCACAGTACAAATCCCACCCTGTACTGTATAACTCCCATCATACACAGGACAACTCCCATCATACACAGGACAATTCTCATCATACACAGGACAACTCCCATCATACACATCTCAGCCTGCACAATGTAACCTCCATTCCGCTTACTATTACTCTCAACCGGTAAAATACAACTCTCATCCGCTACAATGTAACTCTCACAGGTTTTGCAGAATTGCACTCCCGGTGGTCTGGGGTGGTACTACATTAGTAATAATTTTGGTAAATTCCCCAGAATTACCTCTAAGCCCCCGTGACTTCCCTAAATCCCTAGAGCGCTGCACATAAGTGTCCGCGAGTATTTACCCCCTCCCATCATTACAGGAGGCAGCTGGGCACAATGTCTGGTAGGAATGTATTATATTCTGGAATCTCCAGCTCTTAATCACTGAGGAGTTAAATGTTTTTTAAGTTAGTTTTTGATGCAATGTTTTAATTTCCCAAAAACTACAAAAAAAAAATCCAAAAAGCAAAAACGTATCATCTACATCACTGACCCTGACATCAGGACCATCAGTAGGAATTGGCCAGTCAGGGGCCTGGAATCCTAGTGGGGGCCCGGAATCCTAGTGGGGTCCTGATGCTGGGGTCAGGGGTGCAGCCTCCCCACCAGCCCTGGTCCCTCAGATGCACATGAGATGAGGTCAGGAGTTGTAGGAACATCCGGAAGCATCTTATCACCGGTTGTGAGCAGAATATGAGCCCCGGGCTCAGGACACAGATATGCAAATATATGCAAAGTGAGTCTTCTGCTGTAATTCTCCTAATTAGGCATTTGTTTATAAGATCTTTGTCTCGGGGCCCGACTCTTCCTGAATAACCGGAACGGTCTGCTACGTATCTGCTCAGGGATCTAGTGATTTGCTGCTGTGGGATGTGACATCCGGCTGTAGGCAGAGCCTCAGGTACGTCTTGGACGTGACAATGCAGATTGCTCGACAGTCATCGAATCGGAAATGCCTCAACTTGGGATTAAGAAGACGTTATCTACACGAGGCTGATAAGAAGAGGATGTCATACGTGATATGGATACACAATGTATTACACACCGGCTGTGACATCACAACAACCTGATGATATCACCCGCTGAGTCTACAACCTTCAGATCTGGCTAATATAAGGGGCTCACACGTGACCTCTGAACCCTCGGAGGCTTCCAGCCATCAGTCTAGATATTCCACCAACAATCCTGATACATTTGTCCAATAGCAGAAAACCTTATTGAAAGTGGGCAGTCCCCAGAGGGGCAGGGGAGGTTCTGGGGTGGGATCTAAATTCTCTGACAAGATGGCCGCCCCTGTACACACGAATAATACGACAGTATACAATCAGGAGATAAAAAAACAGATTAAAAAATAAGGAATAACATAAGATTCCAAAGTGTTACTGAAAACTTTATTTAAAATACACAATGTCGGTGACACATAATATTTCTGTCCTGTGTAATGTCGGATAATTCACAGCATATTTTATATATATAATGTGTAAGTAGAGGAGTCCTTTAATCCTGGAGTTATTGGGCCTTAGTGTAACTGTACAGAACTGGGCCCCTTCATATCACCTTCTTATTTAACATCAGAACCCAAATATTTCTGGGCCGTAGGGAGCAGTCGTGACCCTGATGAAATGTTTTCATTCACTAACAACAAATTCCTTGTATTACAAATCTTACAACTGTTACAACCTCAATAGATTTTGTAGGAATTCCACAGCTCTCTTTATAGTACTGGATGGCAGCAAACTAGGGTCCCAACCCCAAACTAGGGTCCCAACCCCAAACTAGGGCCCCAAACTAGGGTCCCAACCCCAAACTAAGGTCCCAACCCCAAACTAGGGCCCCAACCCCAAACTAGGGCCCCAACCCCAAACTAGGGTCCCAACCCCAAACTAAGGTCCCAACCCCAAACTAGGGTCCCAACCCCAAACTAGGGCCCCAACCCCAAACTAGGGTCCCAACCCCAAACTAAGGTCCCAACCCCAAACTAGGGCCCCAACCCCAAACTAGGGCCCCAACCCCAATCTAAGGTCCCAACCCCAAACTAGAGCCCCAACCCCAAACTAGAGCCCCAAACTAGGGTCCCAACCCCAAACTAGAGCCCCAACCCCAAACTAGAGCCCCAACCCCAAACTAGAGTCCCAACCCCAAACTAGGGTCCCAAACTAGGGTCCCAACCCCAAACTAGAGCCCCAACCCCAAACTAGAGCCCCAACCCCAAACTAGAGCCCCAACCCCAAACTAGAGTCCCAACCCCAAACTAGGGTCCCAAACTAGGGTCCCAACTCCAAACTAGAGTCCCAACCCCAAACTAGAGTCCCAACCCCATATGTACATGAGAATATAGAAGATGGCACTCGGTCCAATTTGATAAATGCTTTTATTCCACTTTAATACATGACGTTTCGGTCACATTGACCTTCCTCAGATGCGGATTGTACTGAATAGCGCTTGTTGGTTCAAGAGATGGAAGCGGTATCCATCGCTTCGGACCCAAAGGCACAGAGACCAGAATATGGCTGACAGCCAGCAGGGTCCAATACTGCTTCCATCTCTTGAACCTACAAGCGCTATTCAGTATAATCCGTATCGGTCAATTATCAATTTGACCGAAACGTCATGTATTAAAGTGGATTGGTACAAGAATAAAAGCGTTTATTATCAAATTGGACCGAGTGCCATCTTCTATACAGAGACAACCTCAATAGAGACACAAGTCTCTTAGATAAGGTACCAGCCTTAAGGTACAGACCTAAAGCACCTCCATCCTCATTATCATGGTCCTGCTTTTTGGTCTAGTGCAGTGATGGCAAACCTTTTAGATACAGAGTGCCCAAACTACAAACAAAACACACTTTTATGTTGCAAAGTGCCAACATGACAATTTGAGCAGTAATCTATTGATCTCTGCTGTGTCTTGGACTGCAGAAGGAAGCTTTGAGTCCTATCTGGTAAATTCTGTGCTGGGTGCCCACAGGAAGGGCTCAGAGTGCCACCTCTGGCACCCGTGCCATAGGTTCGCCACCACTGGGCTAGGGACTACTCCCCATCACTGAGTTATCCTTTTAGTTCCAACCCAATAACCCTTTTTATAACCTCATCCAACAAACCCTATGGCAAAAGGCCTTGGTACAGTGACCCAAAGTAACAGAACCTCATAATGATAAGACTGCTTGGAAATAGAAGCTATGACTACTGACTCCATTGGTTCCTATGGCTATGCCCTAAATTTGTCTCCCGGGTCGACCCTTTCATGGGACACGGGCGCCATTATTTGATACATCAGTGCAATATAGTAGAACACATCAACAATGTGGCATCAACATAACCAAAACGTTGTCCCTCTGGGGGCTTATTTTTCCCAAACGGAAGTCATGATGAACTTTCCAAATGCTGAATTTCAATTCAAAAGTCACAAAGTTTCACAAAACGTCAATTTCCTTTTTCTTCTTTTCATCCATTTAGTTATGTGCAATTCTAGTTTATATTGCAACAAACCTTCCAGTTTGTCTGTAGATGTGATGTCCATCTTAGAGTTCCCCTTCCCATCATCCCCTTCTTGGACCTATCGTTTGTCTCGACTCGTTAACTTCACTCTGTTTCCATTTTTGCCCAACCAGAAAAAGGGTAAGACCGTCCCGCTGGTTCGTCCAACGTTTGTAAATGTATAAAGTTTCTCCCAATTTCTTGGATTATAGAAAGTAATTTCCCGGGATCTGGAAAGGTTTAGGTAGACCCCAACCCGGTCCATTTGTGCCACCCCCTCTGGAAGAGAAGCTTCTGGAGTGTCGAGAGCTTTAAAGTCTTGCATGAAACGGGAAATACACCAAATATGTTCCTCTGGACTAAACATGTAGGCATGTCCTCTTCTCCGCACCTCAGGTGAAGCCACGCCGACTGCCCACTCAAGGCAACCACCTAACTCAACTTCCCAGTAATGGCAGCCACTGGAAAAGGCAGGAAGGCCAAGGCAGCTACGCTCGGTCTCGAAACGGGAGTTACTTGGAACAGGATCACCCCCTGGTGGTTCATTTATCAGTGTTGTTAGGTCGGAAGAAACGGATAGCTCCGGGTGGGCAGTCTCAGGGCATAATGTGATGTATTCTAAAAAAAAGAGTGTGAAATTCAAGTAAAATTTTAATGGGTCAAAAACCACCAGAGGTGAATATGCCCACTTACCTGGAGTCATAACTGCTGTTCGCCAGGCTAAAATGGAAAAAAGGAAATACTTGGTAGATAAGATAAAAAATAAACAAGTGAGCACAATTTTTATGGGGGGACAAATTGGGCAGAGTGCCCAGTCCAGGAACAGGAAACCAGTGCAAGGACTGAAGACCAGTGCAGGAGCAGGAGGAACAGGAGACCATTGCAAGGAGAGGAGACTAGTGCAGCAGCAGGAGACCAGTGCAGGAGACCAGTGCAAGGAGAGGAGACCAGTGCAGGAACAGGAGACCAGTGAAGGAGCAGGAGACCAGTGCAGGGAGAGGAGACCAGTGCAGGAGCAGGAGACCAGTGCAGGAGACCAGTGCAAGGAGAGGAGACCAGTGCAGGGAGAGGAGACCAGTGCAGCAGCAGGAGACCAGTGCAGGAGACCAGTGCAAGGAGAGGAGACCAGTGCAGGAACAGGAGACCAGTGAAGGAGCAGGAGACCAGTGCAGGGAGAGGAGACCAGTGCAGCAGCAGGAGACCAGTGCAGGAGACCAGTGCAAGGAGAGGAGACCAGTGCAGGAACAGGAGACCAGTGAAGGAGCAGGAGACCAGTGCAGGGAGAGGAGACCAGGGCAGGAGCAGGAGACCAGTGCAGGAGACCAGTGCAAGGAGAGGAGACCAGTGCAGGAAGAGGAGACCAGTGAAGGAGCAGGAGATCAGTGCAGGGAGAGGAGACCAGTGCAGGAGCAGGAGACCAGTGCAGGAGACCAGTGCAAGGAGAGGAGACCAGTGCAGGAGCAGGAGACCAGTGCAGGAGCAGGAGACCAGTGCAGGAGACCAGTGCAGGAACAGGAGACCAGTGCAGCAGCAGGAGACAAGTGCAGGAGCAGGAGGAACAGGAGACCATTGCAAGGAGAGGAGACCAGTGCAGGGAGAGGAGACCAGTGCAGGAGCAGGAGATCAGTGCAAGGAGAGGAGACCAGGCAGGAACAGAAAGAACAGACCACTCCAGGAATAGAAGGATCAGGAGACCAGGCAGAAACAGGAGACCTAGACCACTTGAGTAGGTCAACAAGCTTCACGTATTACAATATGCAGATGGGAAGTTAGTTGTGGTATAATAGATCATCACAGGAATTATGGAATTATTCTATAGTCACACAGATTTTTTTGAAAATTTTAAAACTATTATCTATGTCTTGTAACAAGAGACTTACCGACTTCAGAGGCCAGATCACCTATGTACAAACATAGACCACATTAGGTAGGTACCCGGCTACATACCAGGGATTATACTGGAATTCTATCCTACAATGAAACATCATATCAATACTCACCTATGGTCCTAGTGAGTTCCTCTACAACAGAGGGAGAAAACAAGATTAGGCTTCATAAATTGTCAACAATCTTATCTTAAAGCTACAAGTATGAGATTAGAATGAATGTTGCTATAAGTGTGGTCAGAGTCAGAGAATGCAGTCAGACCGATGACTAGTGGACTAGGATTTCCTTAATTAGATAATACCCATGGCCACTAATGATTATGGGACCTGATTGCTCTCCAGGAATATCTTTGGATGGCAACGTGATATGCACCTGGTCAGCCCACAGATCATGACTATTTATCACAGACATCATGTCCCTCCTATTACTCCTACAGCGCCACCTCTGGGAGCAGGTAGAATTACACGTTGCCTGTTATCAGTGAGTGGTCTGTGGAAGACCTGAGGGTTCTTGGTTCTCCAGAGTAGAAGATCCTCTTTGTATTTGCTCTACACCGTGAGAGGAAGATCCAGAACATGAGGTTCCCACCACTAAGGGACCTGAACAGCCACAACAGGGTATTTGAGAATTAGAACCAGACAACAGCCTTAGGCCCCACCTCTTTGACTCTTCTGCTTCCAAAGGTAAAAAGAAGAAAATATGGCTCCGGCGGTCAATATCACCAGGATGAAGACGAAGGCGAACAACCACGATGAAAGGCGCGGGAACACGTCACCTGGAGACACAAAGACGGATTTGTACAATGGAATAAATCAAAAACTGTGACGGTAACAAGAAAAAGAGTAACAAAGACTGACGGGTGGTGACTGGCTGTGACCTACCAAGAAGATGAGACCTACCTGCAATTTCCATATGGACGCCCACTTCCTTCCCAGTGACTGGATGCCGCACGGCTCCGTAGACATGTCCGTCGCTGGAGCGGTTCAGTAAGATTCTGCTCCTGACCTGGTAGAGGCCATTGGTCTGGTTGTGTATCTCCAGGTCATAGGTCTCCACTTTGCCACCATTAATGGTCCAGCGCATTACCGGGAGTGGGAACCAGTCTGACGTGTCGAAAGAGATTGCAATGGAATCATCTTCCAAAGAAACCCCCAAGACAGGGACGGAGCCTAAGCCTGAAGAACATGGAAAGCGAAGAGGTGAGATCCAATGAGAAGAGGAGAAGAGGACAAACACATAGAAGGAGCATAAGGACTACAATACACACAGTGCGACCCACATGTAGAAAGTGAGAAGAAAATAATATCCTCTTCCCCATTTGAAGACATCCTATAAGACTTCCTATAAAACTTCCTATGAGACTTCCTATAAGACTTCCTATAAGACTTCCTATAAGACTTCCTATAAGACTTCCTATAAAACATTCTATAAGACTTCCTATAAGACATCCTATTAGACTTCCCGTAAGACATCCTATAAGACTTCCTGTGAGACTTCCTATAAGAGATCCTATGAGACTTCCTATAAAACTTCCTATGAGACTTTGTATAAGACTTCCTATAAGACTTCCTATAAGACATCCTATAAGACTTCCTATAAGACATCCTATAAGACTTCCTATAAGACTTCCTATAACACATCCTATAAGACGTCCTATAACACATCCTATAAGACGTCCTATAAGACTTCCTATAAAACTTCCTATGAGACTTCCTATAAGACATCCTATAAGACTTCCTATAAGACATCCTATAAGACTTCCTATAAGACATCCTATAAGACTTCCTATAAGACATCCTATAAGACTTCCTATAAGACATCCTATAAGACTTCCTATAAGACTTCCTATAAGACATCCTATAAGACTTCCTATAAGACTTCCTATAAGACATCCTATAAGACTTCCTATAAGACTTCCTATAAGACTTCCTATAAGACATCCTATAAGACTTCCTATAAGACTTCCTATAAGACATCCTATAAGACATCCTATAACATATCCTATAACACATCCTATAAGACTTTCTATAAGACTTCCTATAAGACATCCTATAAGACTTCCTATAAGACATCCTATAAGACTTCCTATAAGACTTCCTATAAGACTTCCTATAAGACATCCTATAAGACTTCCTATAAGACATCCTATAAAACTTCCTATAAGACTTCCTATAAGACTTCCTATAAGACTTCCTATAAGACATCCTATAAAACTTCCTATAAGACTTCCTATAAGACTTCCTATAAGACATCCTATAAGACATCCTATAAGACTTCCTATAAGACTTCCTATAAGACATCCTATAAGACTTCCTATAAGACTTCCTATAAGACATCCTATAAGACTTCCTATAAGACTTCCTATAAGACATCCTATAAAACTTCCTATAAGACTTCCTATAAGACTTCCTATAAGACATCCTATAAGACATCCTATAAGACTTCCTATAAGACTTCCTATAAGACATCCTATAAGACTTCCTATAAGACTTCCTATAAGACATCCTATAAAACTTCCTATAAGACTTCCTATAAGACTTCCTATAAGACATCCTATAAGACATCCTATAAGACTTCCTATAAGACTTCCTATAAGACATCCTATAAGACTTCCTATAAGACTTCCTATAAGACATCCTATAAGACATCCTATAAGACTTCCTATAAGACTTCCTATAAGACTTCCTATAACACATCCTATAAGATATCCTATAAGACATCCTATAAGACTTCCTATAAGCCTGAATTTTCCCTTTCTGCCTGGGATTCATGGAGGAGTCGCCCGCGGAGGCGCAGCGCTTGGTGGTTCCTGCATTATTGATTTTCGCTCATCACGTTGTGTTTTTGGAGGAGAGAACCTTTACATCTCTTTAGCATGAACTACGCGTCTTGTGAGGAGGTAAAATGTCACGTTAAATATTTATTGCTGATTTTCTGCTTCTTCCGTCCATCATACACCAGGAATATACAGAGAGGGATTTCTAAGGCGAAATCATAAATTCTGCTCAACTTTCTGCAATGTTCCTAAACCTCAATGTAAAATAACAAACCCCCGACCAGCTGCCATATAACGCGGATAGTTTCTTATATGGCTTTTTCTCCCTCGGACACCAGGACCATGGGAAAGAGCTTTTGTCTGTTCTATGGGATCTTTACATCTCATATTAGTCTCGCTTGAAGCCGACGCATCCTGCGCCGTACAGTAATAGCTGCTTCTTGTGTGTCACCAGGATCAGAGTGCTCCTATAGCTGTGCATCCTATAACTGTGCATCCTATAGCTGTGCATCCTATAACTGTGCATCCTATAGCTGTGCATCCTATAGCTGTGCATCCTAGAGCTGTGCATCCTATAACTGTGCATCCTACAGCTGTGCATCCTATAACTGTGCATCCTATAGCTGTGCATCCTAGAGCTGTGCATCCTATAACTGTGCATCGTATAGATATGCAACCTATAGCTGTGCATCCTATAGCTGTGCATCATACATCTGTGCACCTTATAACTGTGCATCCTATAGCTGTGCATCCTATAGCTGTGCATCCTATAACTGTACATCCTACAACTATGCATCCTATAGCTGTGCCTCCTATAACTGTGCACCTTATAGCTGTGCATCCTATAACTGTGCATCCTATAGCTGTGCATCCTATAACTGTGCACCCCTATAGCTGTGCATCCTATAACTGTGCATCGTATAGATATGCAACCTATAGCTGTGCACCCTATAGCTGTGCATCCTATAACTGTGCACCCTATAGCTGTGCATCCTATAACTGTGCATCCTATAGCTGTGCATCCTATAACTGTGCATCCTATAACTGTGCATCCTATAGCTGTGCATCCTATAACTGTGCATCCTATAGCTGTGCATCCTATAACTGTGCATCCTATAACTGTGCATCCTATAACTGTGCATCCTATAGCTTTGCATCCTTTAGCTGTGCATCCTATAACTGTGCATCCTATAGCTGTGCATCCTATAGCTGTGCATTCTATAGCTGTGCATCCTACAGCTGTGCATCCTATAACTGTGCATCCTATAGCTGTGCATCCTATAACTGTGCATTCTATAACTGTGCTTCCTATACCTGTGCATCCTATAACTGTGCACCCTATAGCTGTGCATCCTATAACTGTGCATCCTATAACTGTGCATCCTATAGCTGTGCATCCTATAGCTGTGCATCCTATAACTGTGCATCCTATAGCTGTGCACCCTATAGCTGTGCACCCTATAGCTGTGCATCCTATAACTGTGCATCCTATAGCTGTGCATCCTATAGCTGTGCATCCTATAGCTGTGCATCCTATAACTGTACATCCTACAACTATGCATCCTATAGCTGTGCCTCCTATAACTGTGCACCTTATAGCTGTGCATCCTATAACTGTGCATCCTATAGCTGTGCATCCTATAACTGTGCACCCCTATAGCTGTGCATCCTATAACTGTGCATCGTATAGATATGCAACCTATAGCTGTGCACCCTATAGCTGTGCATCCTATAACTGTGCACCCTATAGCTGTGCATCCTATAACTGTGCATCCTATAGCTGTGCATCCTATAACTGTGCATCCTATAACTGTGCATCCTATAGCTGTGCATCCTATAACTGTGCATCCTATAGCTGTGCATCCTATAACTGTGCATCCTATAACTGTGCATCCTATAACTGTGCATCCTATAGCTTTGCATCCTTTAGCTGTGCATCCTATAACTGTGCATCCTATAGCTGTGCATCCTATAGCTGTGCATTCTATAGCTGTGCATCCTACAGCTGTGCATCCTATAACTGTGCATCCTATAGCTGTGCATCCTATAACTGTGCATTCTATAACTGTGCTTCCTATACCTGTGCATCCTATAACTGTGCACCCTATAGCTGTGCATCCTATAACTGTGCATCCTATAGCTGTGCATCCTATAACTGTGCATCCTATAGCTGTGCATCCTATAGCTGTGCATCCTATAACTGTGCATCCTATAGCTGTGCACCCTATAGCTGTGCACCCTATAGCTGTGCACCCTATAACTGTGCATCCTATAGCTGTGCTTCCTATAGCTATGCATCCTATAGCTGTGCATCCTATAACTGTGCATCCTATAGCTGTGCATCCTATAGCTGTGCATCCTATAACTGTGCATCCTATAGCTGTGCACCCTATAGCTGTGCACCCTATAGCTGTGCATCCTATAACTGTGCATCCTATAGCTGTGCATCCTATAGCTGTGCTTCCTATAGCTGTGCATCCTACAGCTGTGCATCCTATAACTGTGCATCCTATACCTGTGCATCCTATAACTGTGCATCCTATAACTGTGCACCTTAAAGCTGTGCCTCCTATAACTGTGCACCTTATAGCTGTGCATCCTATAACTGTGCATCCTATAGCTGTGCATCCTATAACTGTGCATCGTATAGATATGCAACCTATAGCTGTGCATCCTATAACTGTGCACCCTATAGCTGTGCATCCTATAACTGTGCACCCTATAGCTGTGCATCCTATAGCTGTGCATCCTATAACTGTGCATCCTATAGCTGTGCATCCTATAGCTGTGCATTCTATAGCTGTGCATACTATAACTGTCCATCCTATAGCTGTGCATCCTATAACTGTGCACCCTATATCTGTGCACCCTATAGCTATGCACCCTATAACTGTGCATCCTACAGCTGTGCATCCTATAACTGTGCATCCTATAGCTGTGCATCCTATAACTGTGCACCCTATATATGTGCACCCTATAGCTATGCACCCTATAGCTGTGCACCCTACAGCTGTGCATCCTATAACTGTGCATCCTATAGCTTTGCATCCTATAACTGTGCACCTTACAGCTGTGCCTCCTATAACTGTGCATCCTATAGCTGTGCATCCTATAGCTGTGCACCTTATAGCTGTGCATCCTATAACTGTGCATCCTATAGCTGTGCATCCTATAACTGTGCATCCTATAGCTGTGCATCCTATAGCTGTGCTTCCTATAGCTGTGCATCCTACAGCTGTGCATCCTATAACTGTGCATCCTATACCTGTGCATCCTATAACTGTGCATCCTATAACTGTGCACCTTAAAGCTGTGCCTCCTATAACTGTGCACCTTATAGCTGTGCATCCTATAACTGTGCATCCTATAGCTGTGCATCCTATAACTGTGCATCGTATAGATATGCAACCTATAGCTGTGCATCCTATAACTGTGCACCCTATAGCTGTGCATCCTATAACTGTGCACCCTATAGCTGTGCATCCTATAGCTGTGCATCCTATAACTGTGCATCCTATAGCTGTGCATCCTATAACTGTGCACCCTATAGCTGTGCATCCTATAACTGTGCACCTTATAGCTGTGCATCCTATAACTGTGCATCCTATAGCTGTGCATCCTATAGCTGTGCATCCTATAGCTGTGCATTCTATAGCTGTGCATCCTACAGCTGTGCATCCTATAACTGTGCATCCTATAACTGTGCTTCCTATACCTGTGCATCCTATAACTGTGCACCCTATAGCTGTGCATCCTATAGCTGTGCATCCTATAACTGTGCATCCTATAACTGTGCTTCCTATACCTGTGCATCCTATAACTGTGCACCCTATAGCTGTGCATCCTACAGCTGTGCATCCTATAGCTGTGCATCCTATAGTTGTGCATCCTATAGCTGTGCACCCTATAGCTGTGCATCCTACAGCTGTGCATCCTATAACTGTGCATCCTATAGCTGTGCATCCTATAACTGTGCACCTTACAGCTGTGCATCCTATAACTGTGCATCCTATAACTGTGCACCTTACAGCTGTGCATCCTATAACTGTGCATCCTATAGCTGTGCATCCTATAACTGTGCACCTTACAGCTGTGCATCCTATAACTGTGCATCCTATAGCTGTGCATCCTATAACTGTGCATCGTATAGATATGCAACCTATAGCTGTGCATCCTATAACTGTGCACCCTATAGCTGTGCATCCTATAACTGTGCATCCTATAGCTGTGCATCCTATAACTGTGCATCCTATAGCTGTGCATCCTATAACTGTGCATCCTATAGCTGTGCATCCTACAGCTGTGCATCCTATAGCTGTGCATCCTATAACTGTGCATCCCATAGCTTTGCATCCTTTAGCTGTGCATCCTATAACTGTGCATCCTATAGCTGTGCATCCTATAACTGTGCATCCTATAACTGTGCTTCCTATAACTGTGCATCCTATAACTGTGCACCCTATAGCTGTGCATCCTATAACTGTGCATCCTATAGCTGTGCATCCTATAACTGTGCATCCTATAGCTGTGCATCCTATAGCTGTGCATCCTATAACTGTGCATCCTATAGCTGTGCACCCTATAGCTGTGCATCCTATAGCTGTGCATCCTATAACTGTGCATCCTATAACTGTGCTTCCTATACCTGTGCATCCTATAACTGTGCACCCTATAGCTGTGCATCCTATAACTGTGCATCCTATAGCTGTGCATCCTATAACTGTGCATCCTATAGCTGTGCATCCTATAGCTGTGCATCCTATAACTGTGCATCCTATAGCTGTGCACCCTATAGCTGTGCATCCTATAACTGTGCATCCTATAGCTGTGCTTCCTATAGCTGTGCATCCTATAACTGTGCACCTTAAAGCTGTGCATCCTATAACTGTGCATCCTATAGCTGTGCATCCTATAGCTGTGCATCCTATAACTGTGCATCCTATAGCTGTGCATCCTATAACTGTGCACCCCTATAGCTGTGCATCCTATAACTGTGCATCGTATAGATATGCAACCTATAGCTGTGCATCCTATAACTGTGCACCCTATAGCTGTGCATCCTATAACTGTGCACCCTATAGCTGTGCATCCTATAGCTGTGCACCCTATAGCTGTGCATCCTATAGCTGTGCATCCTATAACTGTGCATCCTATAACTGTGCATCCTATAGCTGTGCATCCTATAACTGTGCATCCTATAACTGTGCATCCTATAGCTTTGCATCCTTTAGCTGTGCATCCTATAACTGTGCATCCTATAGCTGTGCACCCTATAGCTGTGCATTCTATAGCTGTGCATCCTATAACTGTGCATCCTACAGCTGTGCATCCTATAACTGTGCATCCTATAGCTGTGCATCCTATAACTGTGCATCCTATAACTGTGCATCCTATAGCTGTGCATCCTATAACTGTGCACCTTATAGCTGTGCATCCTATAACTGTGCATCCTATAGCTGTGCATCCTATAACTGTGCACCTTATAGCTGTGCATCCTATAGCTGTGCATCCTACAGCTGTGCATCCTATAACTGTGCATCCTATAACTGTGCACCCTATAGCTGTGCATCCTATAGCTGTGAACCCTATAGCTGTGCACCCTATAGCTGTGCATCCTATAACTGTGCACCCTATAACTGTGCATCCTATAACTGTGCACCCTATAGCTGTGCATCCTATAGCTGTGAACCCAATAGCTGTGCACCCTATAGCTGTGCATCCTATAACTGTGCACCCTATAACTGTGCACCCTATAGCTGTGCACCCTATAGCTGTGCATCCTATAACTGTGCATCCTATAACTGTGCATCCTATAGCTGTGCATCCTATAGCTGTGTATCCTATAGCTGTGCATCCTATAGCTGTGCATCCTATAACTGTGGTAATGGGAAGGGTCACATCTGTTTCCAATGCCCGGTATTTGTGGTGATTAAATTTCATTCACCTAAATCCTACATACAATGTGCCTCATAATGCAGGTAGGTTCTTGTGTGTTAGTGACATTTGTTTCCCCCAGACACCAGGACCAGAGTGTGCCTGCTACCCCTGCACCCCTACAGCTAAATTCCAGCTGTTTCCAATGTCTGGGTTCATTAAATGTAATTTTAGGCTCAGCTTAACCCTCATACCATGTGCCATATAATATTTGTTGCTTCCTAAATGACACTTGTTTCCCCCTCCAGACAGCAGGACCAGCAGGCGACTGCCCCCACTCCTCCCCCTATAGCTACAGCCTGTGTCCTGTGCTCAGTATCCGGGGTCATTATATCTCATTTCTGGCCCAAAGCCTTTAATCTGAGGCTCTTGAGACCAAACGACCAAAGTCGAGGAAAGTGGCCGAAAGTAACAAATGAGTCTAAAGATTATTGTCAATTATTCTATTTTATGCTGTTTATAGGGTGATTCCAGGTAGTGACAGTGAGATCACTTTATATCATATCCTCAGCTGTTCTGTTACCAAAGTGTGGGACCTGCTGTCACGAGGTGACACCTGTACAGGGGTTAAAGTGTCTATACCATGGGGCAACTCCTTTAGAAGTTTCTCAGGTCAAATACAATTCATGGTCCACAGAAGGTCCACACCCCTGGTTCTTTCTATTCTAAATTGACGCTGTAGAACAACTATTACTACAATGTAAGGAGCCTTAGCCGTAGCCTCATATCTCTGCTTCATTAATGACAAAGAATTAGAGCCGGATCTTTAGATTGAATGTAGTCATCTGCAACACCCTCGCCGATGCAATGGCGAGGTAGTGCTTGCGAATACGTCCCATCTGTAGGTAACACCACATTACACTACATGGTCCTTATAGGATCAAGGGGAAATTGCAGTGGTTAATCCTGCCTGGCAAGGCAGATGTTAATCTGTGATGTAATTATGTCCACCAATGTCTGTGTTACATCCTGTCTTTGTGCACTGAGAGGTAATTGGAGGAGCAGCCACCACCTGACCAAAGGGAGGTAATAAAACCTCTGGCCAGGAATGTTCTGGAGGATTCCAGTATGAGTTCTTAGAGAGAAATCTCTCTCAGGAGAGAGACCGGTCCTAGTCAGGCCCTCTGGGTCTGTAGGACACAAGCAGAGAGCAGTTAGCTGAGCAGCAGCTCAGAGACTCTAGCACACCAGACCAGTGCAGGAAGAGCCTAGCCCCTGCCTGAAGTGGAGCAATAAGACTAGAGTTAGTGTAGTGAGGAAAGGGGTACCATCCTACCTTCAAGGGTGATACCTGAAGAGATCCAGGACCGAGCTGAAGCATCCTCTAGGACACAGCTGCCTCCCAGCCTGCCCTATACATCCAGGCTGGTGAACTACATCCTGTGGCTCCCTCCAAATACCTCTCCAGTACTCCACCTGTTAAAGGCACGTTTCTGCAGTTCCTGCCGGTTGCAATAAACGAACTGTAAGTTGTTTTCTTCAACTTCTGCCTCCGTCTGGTCCCAGCTACTACCCCTGCCTTCATCACCGGCACCCTGTCCATCACCCAGAGACTCACACTCGGGACATTAAGGGGTTGCCCCAGGGAGATCCGCTATAGCAGCCTCTCCCTCATCATTTCTTGCCAACACCACCCTGCTGGAGACCTGCCAGGCTGTAGGACAGCCCTCCGGTTCCCCTGTACCAAGCACCGTGACAATAGCGTGCTTAGGCCGCAACCGCCAGCCACTCCGGTACCGCGGGCCCCGGCTGTCTCCAGGCCTCACCTCAAGGGCTAGGCCCCGGTGGGGGATGTTGCAAGTGGCGTCACGAACAGGATATAGACTTCTGTGCCTTATTACGGCATTAAAGACTTTCCTTTATTAAAAGACTGTGCTGCCTAACCCTGCTGCCATCCGGGTTTAGGCCCAAGGACTTGTGTGTTTCTGGAATGAACTGTGTTATACTGCTGCCACGTGCTGTCGAGCGCCGCTCCCGCACTCCAGAGGTTAATCCTGGCAAGAACTGTACCAGCTCTGCTACATCCGGCGCTGCCGCGCCTGAAGATTTTTACCTCAGGAATTGTGGCGCAGCAAATAATTCCAGCCCGCCAAAACCTTCACTGGCGGGAAACCCAGATGACGCATCAAGCTCCACCCACGCGCGAAGCGCGCGAACCCCGCCTCCTGTGGCGCAGGAAAAATTAGAGCCCGCCACAGCTCTTGGCGGGAAGGACTCGGGCTCCTCCCACTGGCTCGAGGCGGACTTCCTGCCCTGCCTCAGAGAAGCGCCAGAACTGGAGTGGACTTTGGACAGAGAGGACAACGCTATGTGGGGTCCTCCGCCTTTCCCTCCTGTGGAGCGTCCGGAGTTTTATGACGTCCTAGAGACTATGGTGGTGGTCTCTGCGCAGCCCGTCCGAAGACCTTCCGCTGGACATCGGCTGCACCGAGGATTGACTCGGGCCTTCGTCACCAGGACATGTTACCAAACGGTGACGCAGTATCAAATCCCACCCGGGCGGTTCCTCGTCCCTATCCCGGCTACCATCCCGGTACCGCGGGTCCACGTGGAGGCGCCACGTGGGGAGGCCCCGACTCCTGCTGAGCCAACGCCTGGGCCTAGTGTTGCCGCTCCACCTGCTCCGAGGCCTACTACTCCGGCCGCGCGGCCTGCTAGCCCCGATGTGGTGGTTCCTGACCCTCCGGTGGTTCCTGCTCCTGTGCCGGCACCTACCTGTTGCCCAAGGAGATCCGAGCCTGAACCGGAGCCACGAGCCCCAGCAACGAAACCTCCGCAGCCTCAAGGCCGAGGTGAGGCCGCCCGCCGGCGACTCCGAGACGCTGTCTCGGACCAGCGACGCAGAGAGAAGGAGGCCCAGCGGTATATGGCCGGTCGATCTACAGCTGGAGCTTGGGTCGAGAAGAATCGCACCACCGGCATGGTCCGGTTCTTCGACAAACGGAAGGGCTATGGCTTCGCCACCCAGGACTACACCGGACGGGAAGTATTTATACCCCGCCGGTCCGTCAAGAGGCCTGATCTGCCGGAGAGCCTGCACAACCTGAAGCCGGGAGAGTGCATCGAGTTCTCCCTGCAGGAAGGACCTCGAGGACCCTGGGCGGCTGGCGTGATCCGGATCCCCGACTCCGACGGGGACCGTTACTTCCCGCAGGACGACTGGTATGAGGACGACGAGTGGCCGGAGTCTCCGAACACCTCTTCCTCCTCGGCTGCAAGTCCCCGGGCGGTGACCCACGTGAATGCCCCATCCACAGTAATTGTGAGTACGGGTCCCATTGCCATCCATGGGCCGGGCATGATACAGGGCGCCACCCCCACCGGCTCCCCTGCCGGGAGCATTGCCAGGTCCCGCGGCTCTTCTGTGGGAGAAGACATCCCGGCTAGCGAACCTTGTCCGGAGGTTCCGTCTAGGCCCACATCCCCCCTTGCCGGTTACCAATGGGGTGATGACCCGGCCCCGGAAGAACCGGAGCTGGAAGGAGCCGCGGCGCGGCCGCTGGACTCTGTTTATTTTTTCCTGGACCCCTCTGTGGTCCCTGGCTCAGTTGAGCCCCCGGCTGGAACAGCCGACACCCCGGGCGACAGCGCTCCTCCCCCTGAAGGTCCGGAGGATGTTGCTGCACCTGCAGCACCCACTACTGCCACTGGGTGTCCCCAGCCGGCACCTACTCCCGCTGAGGATGCACAGGATTCCCTGCAGGAGCTGGATCCTGTCTTTGCTGAACCCAGCGATACTGACTAATCCCTGAAGGGCTGTCGCCCTCTCCAGGTACTATGTCCATTGTAAATATTGTGTATATCTCCATTTTCCCCAAAGAGCCAGAGACAGTCCTGAGACTCTTACCCTTATTTATCTCAGTCAAGAGATTATACATTGTCATGTGCTATGATAGCACCCTTCCTCTGCCACAGCAGAGAGTTTCTTCAAAGGACTCTGTCCCTCTCCAAAAAGAGGAGACCCTTTGCTTCTTCATTGCACTTTTCCCCCACATCAAGGGCTGTACCCAGAAGATGGACTTTGTCATTAGAGACCTTCTGAGAGACTTTTGCCAGATACTACCAGGGAAAAGTTGCTATGTCTATTGACTTATCATTTTGCACTTAATGCCTTCCTTTTTAGGTATGGACATTCTGCTTGCACTTTTTATGCCTTTTCTTTGCAGGAAAAGAGACATTTGCTACCGTGCTACCCTGAGTAGCCTATCTATCTGTAACGTTATGTTATAAGATGTGTACCCATTGGGCTGCTAAGCCAATGTGATTTTGCTAACCTGTTGCACACTGTCATATCTGCCAGTAGTCTGCATTAACCCTTTCATAGGCTTTTCAGGTTGTAGTGTGGCTGTGTCGGACCGTCTTTCTATGTTAAACACTGACCGCTACCTGATCCCTCAAACTGAGGTTTGCACATGGGGGTAGTCCGTAAACTGCGGGTCTTTAGGGGACCGGGGGTGTTACACAGATAGCACCTGGATGCCACTCATACATGGGTAAGGTTGTCAGTCAGGAGGTACTCGTGTCGCATATGCTCATGCAATGCAGATAGACACCATATAATTGCCGCCAGGGAAGAAGCGTTGATCAAGCAAATATACAGGCCTTGGTGCAAGGAGTGGATTACAGGACATGACACCACACCTTTCCTACTGTACAGTTCGGTTTAATGGCGTCAGCGACCAACTGTCATACAGCTACATTTTTGTCTTAGTCCGACACCAACCCAGGTGCCTGTCTCCAGGACCATGGGCGGTTTGTCCCTACACCTCACATAGCCTGCACTTCCCAGAAGTGCCCTTAGCCCCCTCTGTGCCCCAAAACATCTATAGTCGAGCCGAGGGCGGCTCTTTCAATTGCCCCCGGGGTATGCAACACCCTCGCCGATGCAATGGCGAGGTAGTGCTTGCGAATACGTCCCATCTGTAGGTAACACCACATTACACTACATGGTCCTTATAGGATCAAGGGGAAATTGCAGTGGTTAATCCTGCCTGGCAAGGCAGATGTTAATCTGTGATGTAATTATGTCCACCAATGTCTGTGTTACATCCTGTCTTTGTGCACTGAGAGGTAATTGGAGGAGCAGCCACCACCTGACCAAAGGGAGGTAATAAAACCTCTGGCCAGGAATGTTCTGGAGGATTCCAGTATGAGTTCTTAGAGAGAAATCTCTCTCAGGAGAGAGACCGGTCCTAGTCAGGCCCTCTGGGTCTGTAGGACACAAGCAGAGAGCAGTTAGCTGAGCAGCAGCTCAGAGACTCTAGCACACCAGACCAGTGCAGGAAGAGCCTAGCCCCTGCCTGAAGTGGAGCAATAAGACTAGAGTTAGTGTAGTGAGGAAAGGGGTATCATCCTACCTTTAAGGGTGATACCTGAAGAGATCCAGGACCGAGCTGAAGCATCCTCTAGGACACAGCTGCCTCCCAGCCTGCCCTATACATCCAGGCTGGTGAACTACATCCTGTGGCTCCCTCCAAATACCTCTCCAGTACTCCACCTGTTAAAGGCACGTTTCTGCAGTTCCTGCCGGTTGCAATAAACGAACTGTAAGTTGTTTTCTTCAACTTCTGCCTCCGTCTGGTCCCTGCTACTACCCCTGCCTTCATCACCGGCACCCTGTCCATCACCCAGAGACTCACACTCGGGACGTTAAGGGGTTGCCCCAGGGAGATCCGCTATAGCAGCCTCTCCCTCATCATTTCTTGCCAACACCACCCTGCTGGAGACCTGCCAGGCTGTAGGACAGCCCTCCGGTTCCCCTGTACCAAGCACCGTGACAATAGCGTGCTTAGGCCGCAACCGCCAGCCACTCCGGTACCGCGGGCCCCGGCTGTCTCCAGGCCTCACCTCAAGGGCTAGGACACGGTGGGGGATGTTGCAAGTGGCGTCACGAACAGGATATAGACTTCTGTGCCTTATTACGGCATTAAAGACTTTCCTTTATTAAAAGACTGTGCTGCCTAACCCTGCTGCCATCCGGGTTTAGGCCCAAGGACTTGTGTGTTTCTGGAATGAACTGTGTTATACTGCTGCCACGTGCTGTCGAGCGCCGCTCCCGCACTCCAGAGGTTAATCCTGGCAAGAACTGTACCAGCTCTGCTACATCCGGCGCTGCCGCGCCTGAAGATTTTTACCTCAGGAATTGTGGCGCAGCAAATAATTCCAGCCCGCCAAAACCTTCACTGGCGGGAAACCCAGATGACGCATCAAGCTCCACCCACGCGCGAAGCGCGCGAACCCCGCCTCCTGTGGCGCAGGAAAAATTAGAGCCCGCCACAGCTCTTGGCGGGAAGGACTCGGGCTCCTCCCACTGGCTCGAGGCGGACTTCCTGCCCTGCCTCAGAGAAGCGCCAGAACTGGAGTGGACTTTGGACAGAGAGGACAACGCTATGTGGGGTCCTCCGCCTTTCCCTCCTGTGGAGCGTCCGGAGTTTTATGACGTCCTAGAGACTATGGTGGTGGTCTCTGCGCAGCCCGTCCGAAGACCTTCCGCTGGACATCGGCTGCACCGAGGATTGACTCGGGCCTTCGTCACCAGGACATGTTACCAAACGGTGACGCAGTATCAAATCCCACCCGGGCGGTTCCTCGTCCCTATCCCGGCTACCATCCCGGTACCGCGGGTCCACGTGGAGTCGCCACGTTGGGAGGCCCCGACTCCTGCTGAGCCAACGCCTGGGCCTAGTGTTGCCGCTCCACCTGCTCCGAGGCCTACTACTCCGGCCGCGCGGCCTGCTAGCCCCGATGTGGTGGTTCCTGACCCTCCGGTGGTTCCTGCTCCTGTGCCGGCACCTACCTGTCGCCCAAGGAGATCCGAGCCTGAACCGGAGCCACGAGCACCAGCACCGAAACCTCCGCAGCCTCAAGGCCGAGGTGAGGCCGCCCGCCGGCGACTCCGAGACGCTGTCTCGGACCAGCGACGCAGAGAGAAGGAGGCCCAGCGGTATATGGCCGGTCGATCTACAGCTGGAGCTTGGGTCGAGAAGAATCGCACCACCGGCATGGTCCGGTTCTTCGACAAGCAGAAGGGCTATGGCTTCGCCACCCAGGACTACACCGGACGGGAAGTATTTATACCCCGCTGGTCCGTCAAGAGGCCTGATCTGCCGGAGAGCCTGCACAACCTGAAGCCGGGAGAGTGCATCGAGTTCTCCCTGCAGGAAGGACCTCGAGGACCCTGGGCGGCTGGCGTGATCCGGATCCCCGACTCCGACGAGGACCGTTACTTCCCGCAGGACGACTGGTATGAGGACGACGAGTGGCCGGAGTCTCCGAACACCTCTTCCTCCTCGGCTGCAAGTCCCCGGGCGGTGACCCACGTGAATGCCCCATCCACAGTAATTGTGAGTACGGGTCCCATTGCCATCCATGGGCCGGGCATGATACAGGGCGCCACCCCCACCGGCTCCCCTGCCGGGAGCATTGCCAGGTCCCGCGGCTCTTCTGTGGGAGAAGACATCCCGGCTAGCGAACCTTGTCCGGAGGTTCCGTCTAGGCCCACATCCCCCCTTGCCGGTTACCAATGGGGCGATGACCCGGCCCCGGAAGAACCGGAGCTGGAAGGAGCCGCGGCGCGGCCGCTGGACTCTGTTTATTTTTTCCTGGACCCCTCTGTGGTCCCTGGCTCAGTTGAGCCCCCGGCTGGAACAGCCGACACCCCGGGCGACAGCGCTCCTCCCCCTGAAGGTCCGGAGGATGTTGCTGCACCTGCAGTACCCATTACTGCCACTGGGTGTCCCCAGCCGGCACCTACTCCCGCTGAGGGTGCACAGGATTCCCTGCAGGAGCTGGATCCTGTCTTTGCTGAACCCAGCGATACTGACTAATCCCTGAAGGGCTGTCGCCCTCTCCAGGTACTATGTCCATTGTAAATATTGTGTATATCTCCATTTTCCCCAAAGAGCCAGAGACAGTCCTGAGACTCTTACCCTTATTTATCTCAGTCAAAAGATTATACATTGTCATGTGCTATGATAGCACCCTTCCTCTGCCACAGCAGAGAGTTTCTTCAAAGGACTCTGTCCCTCTCCAAAAAGAGGAGACCCTTTGCTTCTTCATTGCACTTTTCCCCCACATCAAGGGCTGTACCCAGAAGATGGACTTTGTTATTAGAGACCTTCTGAGAGACTTTTGCCAGATACTACCAGGGAAAAGTTGCTATGTCTATTGACTTATCATTTTGCACTTAATGCCTTCCTTTTTAGGTATGGACATTCTGCTTGCACTTTTTATGCCTTTTCTTTGCAGGAAAAGAGACATTTTATCTTGCTACCCTGCGTAGCCTATCTACCTCTGTAACGTTATGTTATAAGATGTGTACCCATTGGGCTGCTAAGCCAATGTGATTTTGCTAACCTGTTGCACACTGTCATATCTGCCAGTAGTCTGCATTAACCCTTTCATAGGCTTTTCAGGTTGTAGTGTGGCTGTGTCGGACCGTCTTTTATGTAAACACTGACCGCTACCTGATCCCTCAAACTGAGGTTTGCACATGGGGGTAGTCCGTAAACTGCGGGTCCTACGGGGACCGGGGGTGTTACACAGTTAGCACCTGGATGCCACTCATACATGGGTAAGGATGCCAGTCAGGAGGTACTCGTGTCGCATATGCTCATGCAATGCAGATAGACACCTTATATAATTGCCGCCAGGGAAGAAGCGTTGATCAAGCAAATATACAGGCCTTGGTGCAAGGAGTGGATTACAGGACATGACACCACACCTTTCCTACTGTACAGTTCGGTTTAATGGCGTCAGCGACCAACTGTCATACAGCTACATTTTTGTCTTAGTCCGACACCAACCCAGGTGCCTGTCTCCAGGACCATGGGCGGTTTGTCCCTACACCTCACATAGCCTGCACTTCCCAGAAGTGCCCTTAGCCCCCTCTGTGCCCCAAAACATCTATAGTCGAGCCGAGGGCGGCTCTTTCAATTGCCCCCGGGGTATGCAACACCCTCGCCGATGCAATGGCGAGGTAGTGCTTGCGAATACGTCCCATCTGTAGGTAACACCACATTACACTACATGGTCCTTATAGGATCAAGGGGAAATTGCAGTGGTTAATCCTGCCTGGCAAGGCAGATGTTAATCTGTGATGTAATTATGTCCACCAATGTCTGTGTTACATCCTGTCTTTGTGCACTGAGAGGTAATTGGAGGAGCAGCCACCACCTGACCAAAGGGAGGTAATAAAACCTCTGGCCAGGAATGTTCTGGAGGATTCCAGTATGAGTTCTTAGAGAGAAATCTCTCTCAGGAGAGAGACCGGTCCTAGTCAGGCCCTCTGGGTCTGTAGGACACAAGCAGAGAGTAGTTAGCTGAGCAGCAGCTCAGAGTCTCTAGCATACCAGACCAGTGCAGGAAGAGCCTAGCCCCTGCCTGAAGTGGAAGATAAGACTAGAGTTAGTGTAGTGAGGAAAGGGGTATCATCCTACCTTCAAGGGTGATACCTGAAGAGATCCAGGACCGAGCTGAAGCCTCCTCTAAGGACCCAGCTGCCTCCCAGCCTGCCCTATACATCCAGGCTGGTGAACTACATCCTGTGGCTCCCTCCAAATACCTCTCCAGTACTCCACCATCTTGTTAAAGGCACGTTTCTGCAGTTCCTGCCGGTTGCAATAAACGAACTGTAAGTTGTTTTCTTCAACTTCTGCCTCCGTCTGGTCCCTGCTACTACCCCTGCCTTCATCACCGGCACCCTGTCCACCACACAGAGACTCATACTCTAGACACCAAAGGGTTGCCCCAGGGAGATCCGCTATAGCAGCCTCTCCCTCATCATTTCTTGCCAACACCACCCTGCTGGAGACCTGCCAGGCTGTAGGACAGCCCTCCGGTTCCCCTGTACCAAGCACCGTGACAATAGCGTGCTTAGGCCGCAACCGCCAGCCACTCCGGTACCGCGGGCCCCGGCTGTCTCCAGGCCTCACCTCAAGGGCTAGGCCCCGGTGGGGGATGTTGCACATCCATGAATGTCCAGGAGTGAATCTATACAAAGTATCGGCAGAGGTGAATGACCCCATGACTGCAATCATCATTATGGATCTTGATCCCTTTAAAGGACACCTGTCATCAGGTCTCTGCCACTAGTCCTGTCACCTCTACCTGTTGGATCAGCTCACAAGGATCCCATCCCAGCCTTTATCTAGTTATTTCATACATTAATCATTGTAAAATCATCTATTTTTTATCATGTAAATGAGGCTGGTCACATGGTCAGAGGCAGTGATGTCACCCCTGTTACCCCTCCCCTCTCCTCCCCCTGCTCATGTCTGTGTGTAATGTATAGTAAAGCATTGCTAGTGTGTGTGCTGCATCTGCTGACATGCTGCATCCTCCTAATATACAGGTGAGAGACACAGACATCAGCTACACATGAATCTGACATGTTCTGCTGTAACATGGCTGCCTGGAGCTGCTGTATCTCTCCTATACACACACACACAGGCTGCAGGGGGCGCCAGCACCAGGAAGCACATCATTATACAGCCTCACATCATTATACAGGCTGTCAGTCATGCACTGGGGGTGTGGCTGTGCCTCCCACTCATGAATAGAGTGGACAGCTTGAACATGCTAATGACTCATTGGACATTTCACAGGTCATTTGCATACAGCTTTAGGACCTCATTGCTTAGGGTTACAGGCATGTAGAGGGACAATGAAGGGATAGAGGCAATGCTCTCTAATGGCAGTTTATGAAAATATATTTAGTTTAGGGGGGTTATTTTGCATGACGGGTTCTCTTTAAGTGGATGGATTATGGTGCATTGAGGAGATGGGAGGTTTGTGTGGAACAAGATGATTATGTTAAAGCTCAGTTCTCAGCCACAATGTAGCATCACTGGAGTAACATCAGCACCGGAGCCTGGAGTGGGAAGAAGCCCCCAGAAGACGATCCCATCACTAGACCATCACAATTCTTACCAATAACCTCGTCACCATTGTAGACCACCAGGAACATAATGTCATCCTTAAACCATCCAAAATACTATCCTGCCCACAATGATATCCAAGAATAAAAAATGTCAATGTAATTTGTATACAATAATATGTATTAACCCTAACTAAGCCCAACACGGACACAAGTAATTCCCCTCGATGGATCTGGATACATTAATAAATAGGCATTTCTACAGTGACCTAGACCACCAGGGACAATGGCTTTCCAGGAATATTAGACGGTAACGCCGCAGGTAGGTCAGTCTGCAGCTGTCGTCAATATATCTGACCCATTTTCTTGGTTGTGTGTCCCTCATGCCGCTGCTGCCTGATAGGATCATTTTCTCAAAGAGCGAGTTAAGAATTAGTAGGGTGGTCCATACAAAGGAGGGGACGCCCAGTTTCTTTGGCTGTAGATATGTGGAAACGAATCCACTTGTCTGTAAGTTACTAGATAGGAAAATAAGACCAGGGTCCATTATTAAGGTAAGATACCAGATGCCTCCTTAACATACAGTAACCCTACAATGCCCTACTATGACTCCCACCAATCATATTCTGAAAAACATGTCTAAAACTGGAAACCTTCCAGGAAATAAGTAGTTTCCTGTCAATTCTTGCATATTTGGAGGTTTTTTTGGAACATTTTGTTGGTCTGAGGTCAAGTCACTTGTGACTGTGTCAGGAACTTGAAGTCAAAGACATTCAGGATGAGAATACTGCCAGCGCCAGTTCTGTGCCTTCCACCTACACGATGTAACGTGCCAGGGCTCGGAAACCCAACATCCGTCTCCGTATGAAGATACCTGACCACACCTCTGCCCAACTCCTCCTGAACCTTCTCGTGTAGGTGGTTGTACTCTAGTCTGACAAGTGCATTCCACTCCAAAAATGTTCAGCTACCTGGAAAAACTATCTGAGAAAACAAAGAAAGTTTCACTGAATGTTTTTGAGACGTCAGAGTAGGTGAAAAGCTTCGCATTGAGTGGACACTTTGAAGGATATGAAAGATTGTCCAACAAAACATTCGTCAGGGTCCTGGTTGGTCAATAAACATAAGTTGAAGGTTATTGGAAGTTTGAGATAATTATTAATGAAACATAATTCAGATACATTCAGCCCATCACTGGGGTCTCCTGTGGTTCCTGCATATTAGATCAAGACGTAACCATCAGCATGAGGGACAGGTGATCCTTTATTATCATAAGTCAGGAATCACAACACGTTTCAGGTCCACAAATTCAATTTTTCAACTGATAAGAGATGATTTAAGCCTCAATCTGTTCCGTTTAACAAGAACCTGTAACAGAACCCACCTGGTTCCTTGGTCTGGACTGTATCTACCCTGACGTCTCTCTACTGTGTGCGGTTGCAGGAGACACCCATCATGTGTGGTGGACTTGCCCACACACTGGACCTCCTGTACAGGCCCTTTGGGTGGATATTTGATAACGACCTCCTCATGCCTCCTCTTAAATGTAGGTGACCTGGATTCTTTCCTGGTCACCAGATGGATTGAGGGTCTACATGGAAGACCCTTACTCTCCTCTGTAATGTGGAGTCACTTTGTACCTTGTTTCCTTTCCTGGAATCTTTGTATCTTCGTTTATTCGGTGACACTTTACACCTTTTCTGTTTATAGCTTTCGTGTTGCATTTCAATAAATATTTTTGAAGCTAAAAATAGACGTCTACGTTCACATCTACGTCAGATGCAGATTCTGTGTTATCAACAACTTATAACTCAACAGGCATCAACCCAAAGTGCCACTTCTCCAGGATTTGACTTCTTTTTCTAAAAGGATTTCAATGGAGGATTTTTTATATTGATGGCTGAGAGAGAGGGTTTTAAGGGAAACGCTGAGGTCACGGTCTGTGAAGGTTACAGAGAACAGGAAGAGGTGACCCACAGCAATGATGTCCATTGGCCACCAGTAGACCATTATTATAAGTCAATGCTAGGGGCATATAGGGACTTACAGAGGAAGATCAAGGTTCACTTGATTATGATCTGATAAATGGCGCATGTTATGTGAGGGTTAGGTCCTGCATGGGGGCTCCAGGGCTTCAAGTCACTTCTATGGTCAATAGGGTCTACCAGATGCCAATCATGTCGTACTGGGCACTGGGCTCCTGTAACAGGTCACACAGACAACAGAACTGAAAGTCTCTTTGGGAAGAGTCCGGAGGGAGGAGTCTGTGGAGCAGTGGACCCTATGGACCTTCGCAGGAGATGGAATGAGGCCCGCGGTGGCAGCCAAGGTTCAGGGATGTGCAGGAAACAGTCCAAGCCTGGGATAACAGCAGCAACACAGAGGAACACTAGTAACGCTGGCACGGACTGGAGACACCGCTGGACTGGAGCCTTGGGAGACAGAGCAGGAAGCACACAGGCAGACTGAAAACTTGAGACAGGATGGCAGGAGCACATGGAGGTACCCTGGTAACGCTGGAGACAGGAGACACGGAGGCGTCTGGAAACGCTAATGGGCTTTCTCTTCCACAGGAACGGCTTAGGGAAGCCTGGCATAGGAGATCCTAGGAGAAGATCCGGCGGGCAGTGAAGTAAGGTGCCGGATTATAAGGGCGAGCCGGATTAGCAGGAGCCAATCAGGAGGACGCTGGCCCTTTAAGGCTTGAGAAGTCCGCACGCGCGCCCCCTAGTGGCGGGAGTGTGTGCCTGCAGGGAAGGAGCGTGCGGCCTACACACCAGAAGCCAGAGCACAGACAGGAGCCAGGAGAGGTAAGTGAGGGCAGGGGGACGGGGACCGGCAGGTAGCGGAGCACGGGTGCACCTGCGATCTGAGACATGGATCGTGGGAGCAACCGTGACAGCTCCATTATACAAATGTGCAGTATAACAAAGTATTACCAAAAACTTTCATTTGCAACAAAAGAGACACCATGGACAAAAGACCAGTTGACTGAAGAGAACAATTGATTTAAGGATGAAAACTTTCATGACAAAACAGGATCTACAGATCATGGAAGGTCTACGGGTGGTGGGACTATCCTGGAGGAAGCCTTGGTAACCACATCGGACTTACCCCTGGATGATGGGGCTCTTGATGGGACCTTCTACACTAATGTTTGTAGGGCCATCCGCTTACACTTACCTATGACATTGAGGTCTGTGACCGCCTCCTTATACCGTTTACTGGTGATGTTCTCCACCAAACAGTGATACGTATCCGCGTCTGAGAGGCTGACATTGTGCAGCTCCAGGGTCAGGTCCCCGGATTCCGGATTAGACCGGAGAGATGTCCTCCCACTATACTCCGGGCTCTGCTGCTCCTTGTTCTCCTTCCCGGCATCCAGTAAGAATATTGTGGAGTGGTAAAGAGAGCGGAACCAGTGCAACCGCAACTCGGAGAGACTCTGCGGAGACGCCAAGGTGCACGGCAAGAAAGTATGTGACCCCACTGCTGCCACCTGTGTAGTGTCCTGTGTCTGTAGGTGGAATTCTCCTGCAAGAAGATAAAATACATTGTGTAACTATTTAATGACATCGATACAAGTAAATCCAGTCTAAGGTCATCGGAATGGGAGAAACCAACAACCAAAATGTCTAAAACTGGCAAAAGCCACCAAATTTGTCGGGCTCATCCATCCATCTAATGTGTATGGGGCACCAGACTCTCCCCTAAATCTCATCCAATAGGGAGACAGGAATTCAAGAGACTGATCCTTTTATCCACGACAGATACCTCTCTGTATAGCAAGTGTCCACATACCGTATATGATGGAGCCGTATATATTGGAGCCGTATATGATGGAGTCATCTAATATGAATCGATTGTAGTTTCCAAGGTGTGTCCCGACACTGCTGTGCTCTTGGTTCTCTGCATTGAGCTGGATCACAGCTCCTCCACTCTGTGCTAGCTTCTGGTTGAATACTACAGCAGTCTCTTAAAGCAGAGAAGATATGTAATATCTTATTGCACAGAGCAAAGAGCACAGCAGTGTGAGGACCCGCGCCGGGTGCGCTCAGAGAAGCTACAATCCTATGACTTATGTGTATATTGTAGAACGCTCCATTGTTTGTACAATCTCTCCTCGTGTCTTCAGGCGTCTGTGTTCATGTATCTGATATTCTCGGATCGATGATGTGATGAGACTGCGGAGGTGTCAGCGCCGGCCCGATACCGAGCACCTCATCATATCTGCTGACAGGAGGATGAGATAAAGAGCCGCTCCTGCTCCCAGTACATTGTGCCTGTGCCGCGGGCTGGGGGCTCCATGCTGCGCCTGTCAGCCTCCCCTGCTGTCACTGTTCTCTCTCCTGCAGCGGGAGGTCAGCTGGAAGAATATCCATCACCGCTTACAGCCGAGTAACCAGTCATATGACTCACTGCCTGGAGACCGGAGAACTGAAACATCTACTTTTAGATTTTTGTTTTGTGCTCATATATACAGGATAGGAGTAGTAGTACTGTGCTCATATATACAGGATAGGAGTAGTAGTACTGTGCTGTGCCCATAGATACAGGATAGGAGTAGTAGTACTGTGCTATACCCATATATACAGGATAGGAGTAGTAGTACTGTGCTGTGCCCATATATACAGGATAGGAGTAGTAGTACTGTGCTGTCTCCATATATACAGGATAGGAGTAGTAGTACTGTGCTGTGTACATATATACAGGATAGGAGTAGTAGTACTGTGCTGTGTACATATATACAGGATAGGAGTAGTAGTACTGTTCTGTGCTCATATATACAGGATAGGAGTAGTAGTACTGTGCTGTGTAGATATATACAGGATAGGAGTAGTAGTACTGTGCTATACCCATTTATACAGGATAGGAGTAGTAGTACTGTGCTGTGCCCATATATACAGGATAGGAGTAGTAGTACTGTGCTGTGCCCATATATACAGGATAGGAGTAGTAGTACTGTGCTGTGTCTATGTATACAGGATAGGAGTAGTAGTACTGTGCTGTGCTCATATATACAGGATAAGAGTAGTAGTACTGTGCTGTGCCCATATATACAGGATAGGAGTAGTAGTACTGTGCTGTGCCTATGTATACAGGATAGGAGTAGTAGTACCATGCAGTGCCCATATATACAGGATAGGAGTAGTAGTACTGTGCTGTGTCCATATATACAGGATAGGAGTAGTAGTACTGTGCTGTGTACATATATACAGGATAGGAGTAGTAGTACTGTGCTGTGTACATATATACAGGATAGGAGTAGTAGTACTGTGCTGTGCTCATATATACAGGATAGGAGTAGTAGTACTGTGCTGTGTAGATATATACAGGATAGGAGTAGTAGTACTGTGCTATACCCATTTATACAGGATAGGAGTAGTAGTACTGTGCTGTGCCCATATATACAAGATAGGAGTAGTAGTACTGTGCTGTGCCCATATATACAGGATAGGAGTAGTAGTACTGTGCTGTGTCTATGTATACAGGATAGGAGTAGTAGTACTGTGCTGTGCCCATATATACAGGATAGGAGTAGTAGTACTGTGCTGTGCCCATATATACAGGATAGGAGTAGTAGTACTGTGCTGTGCCCATATATACAGGATAGGAGTAGTAGTACTGTGCTGTGCCTATGTATACAGGATAGGAGTAGTAGTACCATGCAGTGCCCATATATACAGGATAGGAGTAGTAGTACTGTGCTGTGTCCATATATACAGGATAGGAGTAGTAGTACTGTGCTGTGTCCATATATACAGGATAGGAGTAGTAGTACTGTGCTGTGCCCATATATACAGGATAGGAGTAGTAGTACTGTGCTGTGCTCATATATACAGGATAGGAGTAATAGTACTGTGCTGTGCCCTTATATACAGGATAGGAGTAGTAGTACTGTGGTGTGCCTATGTATACAGGATAGGAGTAGTAGTACTGTGCTGTGTCCATATATACAGGGTAGGAGTAGTAGTACTGTGCTGTGCCCATATATACAGGATAGGAGTAGTAGTACTGTGCTGTGCCCATATATACAGGATAGGAGTAGTAGTACTGTGCTGTGTATATACAGGATAGGAGTAGTAGTACTGTGCTGTGTCCATATATACAGGATAGGAGTAGTAGTTCTGTGCTGTGCCCATAGATACAGGATAGGAGTAGTAGTACTGTGCTGTGCCCATATATACAGGATAGGAGTAGTAGTACTGTGCTGTGCCTATGTATACAGGATAGGAGTAGTAGTACTGTGGTTTGCCTATGTATACAGGATAGGAGTAGTAGTACTGTGCTGTGCCCATATATACAGGATAGGAGTAGTAGTACTGTGCTGTGCCTATGTATACAGGATAGGAGTAGTAGTACTGTGCTGTGTCCATATATACAAGATAGGAGTAGTAGTACTGTGCTGTGTCCATATATACAGGATAGGAGTAGTACTGTGCTGTGCCCATATATACAGGATAGGAGTAGTAGTACTGTTCTGTGTCCATATATACAGGATAGGAGTAGTAGTACTGTGCTGTGTACATATATACAGGATAGGAGTAGTAGTACTGTTCTGTGCTCATATATACAGGATAGGAGTAGTAGTACTGTGCTGTGTAGATATATACAGGATAGGAGTAGTAGTACTGTGCTATACCCATTTATACAGGATAGGAGTAGTAGTACTGTGCTGTGCCCATATATACAGGATAGGAGTAGTAGTACTGTGCTGTGCCCATATATACAGGATAGGAGTAGTAGTACTGTGCTGTGTCTATGTATACAGGATAGGAGTAGTAGTACTGTGCTGTGCTCATATATACAGGATAAGAGTAGTAGTACTGTGCTGTGCCCATATATACAGGATAGGAGTAGTAGTACTGTGCTGTGCCTATGTATACAGGATAGGAGTAGTAGTACCATGCAGTGCCCATATATACAGGATAGGAGTAGTAGTACTGTGCTGTCTCCATATATACAGGATAGGAGTAGTAGTACTGTGCTGTGTACATATATACAGGATAGGAGTAGTAGTACTGTGCTGTGTACATATATACAGGATAGGAGTAGTAGTACTGTGCTGTGCTCATATATACAGGATAGGAGTAGTAGTACTGTGCTGTGTAGATATATACAGGATAGGAGTAGTAGTACTGTGCTATACCCATTTATACAGGATAGGAGTAGTAGTACTGTGCTGTGCCCATATATACAGGATAGGAGTAGTAGTACTGTGCTGTGCCCATATATACAGGATAGGAGTAGTAGTACTGTGCTGTGTCTATGTATACAGGATAGGAGTAGTAGTACTGTGCTGTACCCATATATACAGGATAGGAGTAGTAGTACTGTGCTGTGCCCATAGATACAGGATAGGAGTAGTAGTACTGTGCTGTGCCCATATATACAGGATAGGAGTAGTAGTACTGTGCTGTGCCTATGTATACAGGATAGGAGTAGTAGTACCATGCAGTGCCCATATATACAGGATAGGAGTAGTAGTACTGTGCTGTGTCCATATATACAGGATAGGAGTAGTAGTACTGTGCTGTGTCCATATATACAGGATAGGAGTAGTAGTACTGTGCTGTGCCCATATATACAGGATAGGAGTAGTAGTACTGTGCTGTGCTCATATATACAGGATAGGAGTAATAGTACTGTGCTGTGCCCTTATATACAGGATAGGAGTAGTAGTACTGTGGTGTGCCTATGTATACAGGATAGGAGTAGTAGTACTGTGCTGTGTCCATATATACAGGGTAGGAGTAGTAGTACTGTGCTGTGCCCATATATACAGGATAGGAGTAGTAGTACTGTGCTGTGCCCATATATACAGGATAGGAGTAGTAGTACTGTGCTGTGTATATACAGGATAGGAGTAGTAGTACTGTGCTGTGTCCATATATACAGGATAGGAGTAGTAGTACTGTGCTGTGCCCATAGATACAGGATAGGAGTAGTAGTACTGTGCTGTGCCCATATATACAGGATAGGAGTAGTAGTACTGTGCTGTGCCTATGTATACAGGATAGGAGTAGTAGTACTGTGGTTTGCCTATGTATACAGGATAGGAGTAGTAGTACTGTGCTGTGTCCATATATACAGGATAGGAGTAGTAGTACTGTGCTGTGCCCATATATACAGGATAGGAGTAGTAGTACTGTTCTGTGTCCATATATACAGGATAGGAGTAGTAGTACTGTGCAGTTCCTATGTGGAGGCCCACCATGCATGTATGAGCAGGACTGATAGAAAGTTGGGTTCTTACTTGGGGGACATGTTCTGAGCAGTAACCTTTGTGTAGATACAGAAGGATAAGGATTCTGCCTGTGAGACGGTGGATCTTATCTCCGGATACACCCTACGCCGGACCTCACACAAGCTCAATATTTACTGACATATTTTTAGTTGCTTATATCTACATTTGTAGATTTCATACCAGACAGATCAATAAATGCAGCGCCCACCCGAGTCCACGACAATGGGACCTATAGAGAGGAACCACGTGGCCCCTGGAGGTGCCCAACATCGGGCAAAAGCCGCCACAACAGAGAGGACGGGATCAACTTGAAGGGACAATACAAAACACAGAAATGATATTCCTTTGCAGAAAACTGGAAAACCCAATTAATTAAGTTCCATAATTTATCTCCACGATCCTATGGTCCAGAACCGGAGTCCTACGATTCAGAATATACATGTATCTCTCTCTCTCTATATATATACAAGAAAGCGGGCAGCACTCCAAATTGTGATGAAAAATGGTGTAGATTCTTTATTCCACAATCAGCAACAAAACAGCGACGTTTCGGCTCCAAGGAGCCTTTTTCAAGCCGTCTATACAGTGTGAATGGCAGTGTTATATACATATCGCGGAGCAAGAGGTCTAGTGGAACGCATGCTGGAACGCACGCCATCAGGTCTCCTCAAGTATATGGAGATCGAGGGACATAGCTATTACAGGGAGACGCCTGGAGAACATGCACAGCGTCTAATCCCTTTTTGGACAGAAGCACGATTGCACTTTTCTTCTCACATGTGAGGTCAGTGTTAGACACCCGAGGGAGAACACTTCCAGAAGCTTTTTTCTAAATATTGACCTCCCTAATGTTGTATATATTTGTATATTTTATTGAATGCACATGTTCATTGTATATTAATGAATTGTACGTATATCAGAGTTTTATATCACAAATATGGTAATGTGGTGGGCGTGGATCACTTGGTCATGTGACCACGGGTTTATGTATATAACACTGCCATTTACACTGTATAGACGGCTTGAAAAAGGCTCCTTGGAGCCGAAACGTCGCTGTTTTGTTGCTGATTATGGAATAAAGAATCTACACCATTCTTCATCACAATTTGGAGTGCTGCCCGCTTTCTTGTATATATTGCTGAGGGACCTCAGGCCCAGTCCCAGGACCCCTGCACTCACTGTGCAGACTGTGCTGCTTGGACTTTCTTCCTCTCTCTCTATATATAGACATGAGTGGCTCTGATGGTCGGATTTCGGGTTTGCCATCACGGTTCTGCCGCTTGACCCAGACATATTGCCGGATTGGTGGCTGACGATGGTGACTCCCAATCTGGTAAATTGGAATCATTGGAGCTCGACAAACAAGACTTCTACAATCTAGAACGTCTTATCATTCATGGTTCTATCATCTAAAATGTCCTTTCTTATTATTTGTCGTTCTCCAATCCACATCCTTATAATCCAGAATGTCTGATCAGGACCCTATATTCTAGGGAACTAGAACCGTTGGTGGACCTTTACAGGTCCTGGAATGATTCCAGTACACCATGTGTATGGGTGCATGTGTATGAGGACTGGTGGGCTGGAGGACCATCTGTTCTTCTTTCATCATATCCATAGGGCAGGACCAAACTTGGTGATTGATTTGGATGCAATCGATCCCCCAGGACCATCGCGCCCCAGGCTGCCACCCAAATCTCTGATATTATAATCCACTACCAGGCCCTATAATCTAGAGAGTTTGATAAACACATTTTCCTCTACAGTACTATAATCTAGAATTTCAGTTAAACCAAAACCTTCTAATCTGAAAGATTTGATCATCTGCAAGGCGGAGACACGGATACACAGTCACGAGGGTTTACAGAATTGATCTACAGTTCACAGAAAACTGTGATATTTTTTAATCCAGGTCCCTATAAACTACAATACTCTGTAATCCAGATCCCTATAATCTAGAATATTCTGTAATCCAGATCCCTATAATCTAGAATATTCTGTAATCCAGATCCCTATAATCTAGAATATTCTGTAATCCAGATCCCTATAATCTAGAATATTCTGTAATCCAGATCCCTATAATGTAGAATACTCTGTAATCCAGATACCTGTCATCTGGAATATTCTGTAATGCACATCCCTATAATCTAGAATATTCTGTAATCCACATCCCAATAATCTAGAATATTCTGTGATCCAGATCCCTATAATCTAGAACATTATGTAATCCAGATCCCAATAATCTATAATATTCTGTAATCCACATCCCTATAATCTAGAATATTCTGTAATCCACATGCCTAAAGCACGTAACATCTAATCATCCAGAGCTCAATAATCTGGGATCTCAGATAATCCCGCAGGACACAGCGCAGGCTTTCAGTATAACAAGAAATGTCGTTCCATTAGGCAGAGGACTGATGGGATATTCAGGTCTCCCTGAGGTTGTGATAACGTTATATTATGGCGTCGCCCTTTCTATCCCTGTGGGTTTCCTTTGTCTCTGTGTGACGGGTCTTGGCCATAGTCAGGATGAGTAGAAGTCGCCAGCGCTGGTCCGGTGTAACCGGTTCTGTCTGCGCTCAGTGTCAGGTATGTCAGTTATGGCCACAGAAATACTCGACATTTACTCCACAAAACAAGATTTTTTATAACATTCTGGAACATTCTTTGTTGTTTGCCCTCAGCCCCAGAAACTGCCGGAATTCTTATCTTATACAGATGGAGGATCAGGACGTCACATTGTTGCATGACATTGTTACATGACATTGTTATATTACATTGTTATATTATATTGTTACATTACATTGTTACATTACACTGATACATCTGCAACAAAAGGAAGAGGTTCCCAGCTCGGAACATTGTCAGAGGAGTCACTAATAAACACTATGGGGCTCATTTACTTAGGGTGATGCCACACGTGGCGTTCTGAACCCGTTTTTGGTCCTTTTTTAAGCAGTCCGTTAAAAAACGCATGCGTTTTTGTCAGATTTGACCAATTATCTTAATTAAGACTGGTCGAAAACGCATCCATTTTTTAACGCATGCGTTTTTGGACGGGCTGCATAAAAACGGACCAAAAACGGGTTCAAAACGCCACGTGTGGCATCACCCTCAGGGTTGTGCGTTGCACTTTCGTCGGACTGTGTACCTGGACAGTATACAGCACTAATTCTCTGGACAGTGTGACAATATTTTATACTATAACTAAATATGGGAAATTCTAGAGTCCGGACTGTTACACACAAATGTACAAGCTCTAAGGATCCTGCAAATGGATCTTCCAGTCTGAACACGACATCGATGATACATTGAGAATAAAGGGCGTCCGGGTATTTATCAGGAACGTCACATTCCGCCATATCACATCTTGTCCCGGATTTAGCAGACAGGTGTAAAGATTTAGCAGAAGGAGCCTTGTAGGACCTCGTGTGAGGTCCTAGTGCCGGACCTTTGCCCCTCCTGATGAGGACATTGTGCAGACACTGAGCTCCGCAGCTGCAGGACGCGCCGTCTCCTCTCACACTTGATTGTCGGGGATAATGACACATCGGGAGGGGACGTAATGACACGGTCACCGAGAGGAAGATGGTGATGAGGGGTCCGGATAATGACATCTCCAGCTCCACATCCGGAGTTATTCCTTACTCTCGTCATTGTTCTATTTTATCCGCATTTTACTCTCAATTTCATTATCAATAAGACGGATTTATAGTAAAAAGAAGCGAAATCTATTCATGAGCGACGTCAGTGGAAAAACTCGCGCCAAGGCAAATCAAAGGACAAAGGCTGCAACACAACCTCAGCTGCTGCAGAACCTCTACATACACATCTTAGCTGCTGCACAACCTCTACATACACACCTCGGCTGCTGCAGAACCTCTACATACACACCTAGGCTGCTGCAGAACCTCTACATACACACCTCAGCTGCTGCAGAACCTCTACATATACACCTCAGTTGCTGCAGGACATCATCATACACACCTCGGCTGCTGCAGAGCCTCTTACATACACACCTCAGTTGCTGCAGGACATCATCATACACACCTCAGCTGCTGTAGAACCTCTACATTCACACCACAGCTGCTGCAGAACCTCACACTGATTGTCCCCTCCAGGATTCTCTGATCTTATAAAGTTTGTAGTCCCAGCTGTCGCCCTCCTGCCGGTATTTGCACAGTTTTTGCTATCAGTGGGGGCTGATATGGCTGCCAGCGCCGCCGTGTGACGGGGGAGATCCATCAGAGGAGCCGCCAGGGAGGCGCTGTGACCGGGTGCCCAGTCCCGGTGCCTCCTCTGTGTATGCTCCTCCCGAATAGTCAATAGGATCTCACTGCATCCAGAAAACTAGAATGGAAAATTCCATCCTCCTATGACAGGACTGACCCTGGCACCAAGGGGGCAAGAAGAGCCCATTATAATATCGACTAAAAGAGGACCCCTAAAAATAACAACAGTGCAGACCCCAGGGGGCTTCCTTATACTTGTAGTTCTGCTCTGGGGACGGACCATCACATCCTCCCGTCCTGACCTTATCTGATTATTAAGAAAACCTTTATATCAGTGGTGGCGAACCTATGGCACGGGTACCAGAGGTGGCACTCAGAGCCCTCTCTATGGGCACCTGCGCCATCACCCCAGTGCAGAGTTCGTCAGACCAGACTCAAGACCTCTAGCAGTCCCAGGCAGCCCAGGACCCTAGAAGGAAGCTACAATGATCTACACCTTCTTTCTACTGTATTGGTGTCCTCAGGGGCCTATGCAATTTAAACCTGTGACAGAGCAGGGAAGTTACTGCTTAAATTGTCGCATTGGCACTTTGCGAAAAATCCGTGGGTTTTGGTTGTAGTTTGGGCACTCGGTGTCTAAAAGGTTTGCCATCACTGCTTTATATAGTAAAAAACGAAAAGAAAGTCAAATCATCCAATAACGCAAAGGAATGAAAGCAACGTACAAACTCCGTGATCCCGAGCTCCACCGCCACTGCTGCCCCCTCCTGGCCGAGAAGATGCACCGCACAGACATGATCACATCCGGTAAGATCTCTGCCGCATGGAAACTATTGTAGAGGAGATGTTTATGTGCAACTTTAACATAATTTGGCAAAATTTTGCATCAGGTTTTTAACACAAATTGCAAATAAAAATCATATAATACAAGTCCCAAAATACAGTCAAAAAGATCTAATGTGTCCTAAATAATGATGACCCTAACCGGGATTTCAGCTTATCCCCCCCCCCCCAATATTTAACACCTACAATTGGTGCTGATGTTAACTTAGTTCCCTTAAAATTGTCGCCATACATGATAACCACAGGAGCGACGATCCCCAGCCAAAGCATGAAGACGATCTGGCCCGGCCATCTGGATATCTGAGAATAATGACATTGGTTGGCCTGGGGTTCCTTGGGCACATGAGATAAAATTATTCTGGGTGCCTTCCCTTCATCATCCCCCACGAAAAAGAACCCACCATTCTCCAAATTAGGTTGCTTTCTTTTGTATCTATGGGCCCACCGGGGGATCCTCTGATTCTCTGGTGGGACAGTCCAAAACTGTATTATTTGCTAAGGAGCGGTGGAGGCCAGAAAGAACTGGAACCAGAGGGTCCATATAGTTGGAGTTGGTGGAGTTGTCCTGAGTTGGTGAATGATCTTCTTTAATAATAAGGGCTCCGCCCCTTTGTAGACAATGGATATTGTATTGTCTATAGTGATTATAGGTCACAGAATTCATCCTCTCGGGAGGTAAAACCTAAATATTAGAGAGCACAGGAATCTATAAACATGTCATGACCCGTCTGTGATATCTGTTGGGTCTGTGAGCCAAAACTCTACAAAACTCATCTAACCTGTTAGGCCTCACGTGGAAACAGATGGCCTCCTATTGATATTTTAGGCTCTTGTACCCCAGCTGTTTACCCCCTGGGGCATCTGTGATGGAAGCTGAAGCATCATGAAGGAGCAATAAGAGGACCACTGATCGTCTCCAAGATGGCGGCCTCTATCAGCGTGTCCTGTATTGCTCTCTTCTTATCTTCCTCAATCCTCGTCCAGCTGCCTCCAGGGCTGCTCCGCTCATGCTGGGGGCGGATAAGGCTGCCCCTGGGCCCTGGGCTGTAGGAATATTATGGCCCCTACAAGTCTGGAATCACTTCCTACATCTGGTGCTAGAATCAGCTTATTGGGGAATGGAGGAGGCGTCCCTTCTGCAGCTTCCTATCTGCAATTTTAGGACCTTAGGAAGGACCTTCAAACGTCCTGAATTGGCTCTTGTGTACATGTGTATTGAGAGCAGGAACAGATGTAGGAGGATTTCTCAGTAAAAATTTTATGGGTGGCCATGGGACCCTAGAAGGCTTGGGGCCCTGGGCTCCCGCCTATATTATGACCAGCTAAGGCCCCTGCTGGATGACGGGGGTGGCATCTTGGGGGCTAGTATTGAGCCTGCGGCAAAAATGCAATGAAACCTGTGCAGTTGCAAAATCCCCCACCGGGCCTAGCTTTTTTCGTGGCTGCAGGAAGGCAGAGCCCTGAGTGGTTGGCTGAGCGTGGCCTAGCACTACCAGGATACCAGGGAGCAGAGGTCTTGTCCACAGCCTGGCAGGTCTCCAGCAGGGGGAAGGTACAAGAAATGGAGGGAGAGGCTGAAGATGTAGGTTTCTCCCTGGGGCAGCCCCAATGATCCCTGATGGTGGTGAATGGGGCGCCGGTGGAGGGATCACAGTTGGTAAAGCATTCGACTTACGGTTCATTTATTGGAACTCGGCATCGGCCAAAACAGCAGGAACATCAACAGGATAGAGACGGCCGGTTGGATATCCAGGTTGATCAGGCCGTAGAGAAAACCCTATTGAATGGAGAGGGATTTCATAGCACTAGATTTAATCCTGCATTGGCAGGGGTGTTGCACAGTGGATACACTGCGTTTCCCTGCAGGATTTGTGATGATGTCATGATCATGTGACCCGCTCGGTAAAGCATTGTACAGACATCAGCCTGTGGAAGATGAGAGGGCTGCTGACTGTGAGGTGAGGGTGGAGAGGGAGACACAGTGAGGGGGGAAGGAGAACATGAGGGGCCTCACTGAATGAAGGTATAAAAACATAACAAAACTTTATGTCACAGAACCGACCCAAAGATTAAAGGGAAGGAGTCATCTGGACCCGCACAATGAAAGCTAAAAACTAAACACATAAGAAAATGGAAAAATGTATTTTTTGGTGAATTCTGCTGAATTGGAATTTATTTTCCAGCTTCCCAGTACATGGCAGGGAACATTACATGGCGGCAGTAGAGAGCACAACCAGTCCCAAAGATAACAAGCTCCATGCAGTTCTGGAAATGGAGAAATAAAAGAGGCTGCAGTGTTAAAGGGGCACAAGAACGGGGGTCTGTTGTATCCCAGGTGAATGCAGCAGTGGGACGGACTGTTGCTCAATTCCCTGTCTATATCGAGTGCAGCTGAACTCCTCCAGCACCATAGAGATGAATGGAGCAGCAGAGAAGGGGGCCGATTATAGGGTTGGCTCCATGGGCACGTGCCCCAGGGCCCCCACCACCTTACAATGTCAGACCGTCAGCTCACAGGTGGCATCTCCTGCTGGCTAGGACGTTGCCTTCATGTCTATCCTCTTCCTACATGGCTGATCACGATAGTGTTTGTGTTTTTAAAGCTTTCTTATTCTGTATCTTGTAGCTCAGGCCTGTTGGCACGCTCGCGCTTACGCTCACTCACTCACTTGCATCTGATGTCACAATGCTTTTATTGTTACAGGAGTTTCTGCTTTTTCTGCCAGCGGGATAAACTTTCCCTCCGTCGCAGGAGGCTGTCGGTGGCTCCATGGACACGGATGTCACCACAAGGTACATGCACGCAGCGACCACAGCCTGGAGTTTCCCTTCGGGCAGTTACACAATTACAGGAAACTTCTCTTATTAATTAGGAAGCTCTTAATAATAGAATAATAGAGCGAAATCACCGGTTATTCCAGGTGCTGCAGCCCAGTGCTAATCACTTGTAATACCGAACATCACCTATGGACACAGGTGGCGCTGTTCAGAAAGAAAAACTGACATTGGAGCGGAGTGTTTGTTATTCCACTTTCATTTGGGCTCCACCCACCTGACAGTAGAGAGCGGCAGGTAATGACATTGATTACTGGGGAACGGTGGAGAGTAGAGAAGAGATTCCATACGACATGTAGTATAAGGAGCGCGGCGCTATGTGAACGCTTATAGCGGTATAAACTCTAGTAACTGATAACCATTGTGTATTCGTGAGATGCAGGTCCTGTGTCAGTCATGAGATGCAGGTCCTGTGTCAGTCATGAGATGCAGGTCCTGTGTCGGTCATGAGATGCAGGTCCTGTGTCGGTCATGAGATGCAGGTCCTGTGTCGGTCATGAGATGCAGGTCCTGTGTCAGTCATGAGATGCAGGTCCTGTGTGGGTCATGAGATGCCGGTCCTGTGTCGGTCATGAGATGCAGGTCCTGTGTCGGCCATGAGATGCAGGTCCTGTGTCAGTCATGAGATGCAGGTCCTGTGTCGGTCATGAGATGCAGGTCCTGTGTGGGTCATGAGATGCAGGTCCTGTGTCGGCCATGAGATGCAGGTCCTGTGTGGATCATGAGATGCAGGTCCTGTGTCGGTCATGAGATGCAGGTCCTGTGTCGGTCATGAGATGCAGGTCCTGTGTGGATCATGAGATGCAGGTCCTGTGTCGGTCATGAGATGCAGGTCCTGTGTCGGTCATGAGATGCAGGTCCTGTGTGGGTCATGAGATGCAGGTCCTGTGTGGGTCATGAGATGCATGTCCTGGGTCAGTCATGAGATGCAGGTCCTGTGTCGGTCGTGAGATGCAGGTCCTGTGTCGGGCATGAGATGCAGGTCCTGTGTCAGTCGTGAGATGCAGGTCCTGTGTCGGTCGTGAGATGCAGGTCCTGTGTCGGGCATGAGATGCAGGTCCTGTGTCAGTCGTGAGATGCAGGTCCTGTGTCGGTCGTGAGATGCAGGTCCTGTGTCGGGCATGAGATGCAGGTCCTGTGTCAGTCGTGAGATGCAGGTCCTGTGTCGGTCGTGAGATGCAGGTCCTGTGTCGGTCGTGAGATGCAGGTCCTGTGTGGGTCATGAGATGCAGGTCCTGTGTCGGTCATGAGATGCAGGTCCTGTGTCGGTCATGAGATGCAGGTCCTGTGTCGGTCATGAGATCCAGGTCCTGTGTCGGTCATGAGATCCAGGTCCTGTGTCGGTCATGAGATGCAGGTCCTGTGTCGGTCATGAGATGCAGGTCCTGTGTCGGTCATGAGATGCAGGTCCTGTGTGGGTCATGAGATGCAGGTCCTGTGTGGGTCATGAGATGCAGGTCCTGTGTGGGTCATGAGATGCAGGTCCTGTGTCGGTCATGAGATGCAGGTCCTGTGTCGGTCCTGAGATGCAGGTCCTGTGTGGGTCATGAGATGCAGGTCCTGTGTCAGTCATGAGATGCAGGTCCTGTGTCAGTCATGAGATGCAGGTCCTGTGTCGGTCCTGAGATGCAGGTCCTGTGTCGGTCATGAGATGCAGGTCCTGTGTCGGTCATGAGATGCAGGTCCTGTGTGGGTCATGAGATGCAGGTCCTGTGTGGGTCATGAGATGCAGGTCCTGTGTCGGTCATGAGATGCAGGTCCTGTGTCGGTCCTGAGATGCAGGTCCTGTGTCGGTCATGAGATGCAGGTCCTGTGTCGGTCATGAGATGCAGGTCCTGTGTCGGTCATGAGATGCAGGTCCTGTGTGGGTCATGAGATGCAGGTCCTGTGTGGGTCATGAGATGCAGGTCCTGTGTGGGTCATGAGATGCAGGTCCTGTGTCGGTCATGAGATGCAGGTCCTGTGTCGGTCCTGAGATGCAGGTCCTGTGTCGGTCATGAGATGCAGGTCCTGTGTCGGTCATGAGATGCAGGTCCTGTGTCGGTCATGAGATGCAGGTCCTGTGTCGGTCATGAGATGCAGGTCCTGTGTCGGTCATGAGATGCAGGTCCTGTGTCGGTCATGAGATGCAGGTCCTGTGTGGGTCATGAGATGCAGGTCCTGTGTCGGTCATGAGATGCAGGTCCTGTGTCAGTCGTGAGATGCAGGTCCTGTGTCGGTCATGAGATGCAGGTCCTGTGTCGGTCATGAGATGCAGGTCCTGTGTCGGTCATGAGATGCAGGTCCTGTGTCAGTCATGAGATGCAGGTCCTGTGTCAGTCATTATGTATTATGTCTGTAATATCACTGACAGCGTCTTATTGGTGCTTGATTTCTGCTCGTGCACTATATGGCTGCATTATTTATGTATTAGGTAATATTATAGAGACACTATAGCATTATATCAGAAGAGTGTATGGTATAGCGGTATGAGCGCCGTATGGCTATATTCTGAATGTTCTGTGCTGTAGGCAGTGACATTTCAGTAGGACGGGGGAATATTTTTGGTAAATAATATAATATTATTTGGGCATCTTATTGGTGTATTATTTATGTGTTATGTAGAGCTGGTATGTATTTTCTATGTATTTTTGCCCATCTGTATTCTGCACTATTATTTTGGTTACATAGGGTATTATTGTTTGAGCACAGTATAGCTGTATTATTTTTGGACACATTATGCCTACAGTAAATAATACTATTATTATAACACTGTGCGGTATTATCATTTGAGCAGTGTATGGCTGTATTATTTATGTACTATACACTAGTGTGTGTACTGTAGTATAGGGCCATTACATCTGCAGGATGTAGGACTAGTACTTGTATTATATTATACATTGTGCACTGTATGGTGGTATTATTATTGTAGTTGGTAATACCGTTGTATTTGTGCACTGTATGGCTGTATTATTAAGGCACTTCATTTGTGTGTTATTTCTACAGTATACAGCACTATTACATATGGCAGTATTATTATTGTAATTGATCATACCGTAGTATTGGGGCATTATATCTGCAGGATACAGGACTATTACTTGGGCATTGTATGGCTGTATTACTTAGGTCCTATATTTGTGTGTTGTTTCTACGGTATACAGCACTATTACATATGGCGGTATTATTATTGTAATTGATCATACCGTAGTATTGGTGCAGTGTATTGGGGCATTATATCTGCATGATACAGGACTATTACTAGGGCACTGTATGGCGGTATTATTATTGTAGTTGGTAATACCGTTGTATTTGTGCACTGTATGGCTGTATTATTAAGGCACTTCATTTGTGTGTTATTTCTACAGTATACAGCACTATTACATATGGCAGTATTATTATTGTAATTGATCATACCGTAGTATTGGGGCATTATATCTGCAGGATACAGGACTATTACTTGGGCATTGTATGGCTGTATTACTTAGGTCCTATATTTGTGTGTTGTTTCTACGGTATACAGCACTATTACATATGGCGGTATTATTATTGTAATTGATCATACCGTAGTATTGGTGCAGTGTATTGGGGCATTATATCTGCATGATACAGGACTATTACTAGGGCACTGTATGGCGGTATTATTATTGTAGTTGGTAATACTGTTGTATTTGTGCACTGTATGGCTGTATTATTTAGGTCCTGCATTTGTGTGTTATTTCTACGGTATACAGCACTATTACGTATGGCGGTATTATGTGGGTATATATCATTATATTGTTCTATGGTAGTAAAGTCTCTGCTCTGGGAAGTGATCGGTGTCAGTCCAGGAGCCGGAGCCCTTCTATAATACTGCACGATGGTGCATAAGTTACGGTACCTGAGACGGCAGCAGTCGCCAGCAGCAGGTAGAGCCTGGGTCCCTGCATCTCCTCCGCTCTCGCCCCATTCATCTGGTGTTTCGTTCCTGGTTGCGACACTCTGATCATGCGCTCCTCCTGTTTGAGGAAATGAAATGAGGACATAAAGTGAGTGAGAGGAGGAGGAGGGGGAGGATCACCCCAAATCACAGAGGATGGAGACGCTGCTCCTGCTGCTGGTCCCCGCAGCCTCAGGTAACCTCCCGGGGGTCCGGCACATGGGGGGGGGGGGGCACCTGCTGCTTCCACTGCTCTTTTCTTAAAGGGACCTCACATATTTTAAAACTTTCTAAAGTTGACACTAACGATGCGTCTTAAAGGAGCCGTCCATTTTATAAAAAATACATAAAACCTCTTGAAATAGCCTTAACTTTTTAAAACTTTTTTTAAAAGTAGCGCTCCTCCCCTTACTCTGGGTTCTGGCACCGCCCCTCATCAGTCCTGGGCACTGTATGGCGGTATGTGGGCACTGTATGGGGGTGTGTGGGCACTGTATGGCAGTATGTGGGCACTGTATGGCGGTATGTGGGCACTGTATGGCGGTATGTGGACACTGTATGGCGGTATGTGGGCACTGTATGGCAGTATGTGGGCACTGTATGGGGGTATGTGGGCACTGTATGGCGGTATGTGGGCACTGTATGGCGGTATGTGGGCGCTGTATGGGGGTATGTGGGCACTGTATGGGGATATTTGGGCACTGTATGGCGGTATGTGGGCACTGTATGGGGGTATGTGGGCACTGTATGGGGGTATGTGGGCACTGTATGGCGGTATGTGGGCACTGTATGGGGGTATGTGGGCACTGTATGGGGGTATGTGGGCACTGTATGGCGGTATGTGGGCACTGTATGGCAGTATGTGGGCACTGTATGGCGGTATGTGGGCACTGTATGGGGGTATGTGGGCACTGTATGGCGGTATGCGGCACTGTATGGGAGTATGTGGGCACTGTATGGCAGTATGTGGGCACTGTATGGGGGTATGTGGGCACTGTATGGGGATATTTGGGCACTGTATGGCGGTATGTGGGCACTGTATGGGGGTATGTGGGCACTGTATGGGGGTATGTGGGCACTGTATGGCGGTATGTGGGCACTGTATGGGGGTATGTGGGCACTGTATGGGGGTATGTGGGCACTGTATGGGGGTATGTGGGCACTGTATGGCGGTATGTGGGCACTGTATGGCAGTATGTGGGCACTGTATGGCGGTATGTGGGCACTGTATGGGGGTATGTGGGCACTGTATGGCGGTATGCGGCACTGTATGGGAGTATGTGGGCACTGTATGGCAGTATGTGGGCACTGTATGGGGGTATGTGGGCACTGTATGGGGATATTTGGGCACTGTATGGCGGTATGTGGGCACTGTATGGGGGTATGTGGGCACTGTATGGGGGTATGTGGGCACTGTATGGCGGTATGTGGGCACTGTATGGGGGTATGTGGGCACTGTATGGGGGTATGTGGGCACTGTATGGCGGTATGTGGGCACTGTATGGCAGTATGTGGGCACTGTATGGCGGTATGTGGGCACTGTATGGGGGTATGTGGGCACTGTATGGCGGTATGCGGCACTGTATGGGAGTATGTGGGCACTGTATGGCAGTATGTGGGCACTGTATGGGGGTATGTGGGCACTGTATGGGGGTATATGGGCACTGTATGGCGGTATGTGGGCACTGTATGGGGGTATATGGGCACTGTATGGCGGTATGTGGGCACTGTATGGGAGTATGTGGGCACTGTATGGGGGTATGTGGGCACTGTATGGCGGTATGTGGGCAGTGTATGGCGGTATGTGGGCACTGTATGGGAGTATGTGGGCAGTGTATGGCGGTATGTGGGCAGTGTATGGCGGTATGTGGGCAGTGAATGGCGGTATGTGGGCACTGTATGGGAGTATGTGGGCAGTGTATGGTGGTATGTGGGCAGTGTATGGCGGTATGTGGGCAGTGTATGGCGGTATGTGGGCACTGTATGGGAGTATGTGGGCAGTGTATGGCGGTATGTGGGCACTGTATGGGAGTATGTGGGCACTGTATGGGAGTATGTAGGCAGTGTATGGCGGTATGTGGGCACTGTATGGCAGTATGTGGGCAGTGTATGGCGGTATGTGGGCACTGTATGGCGGTATGTGGGCAGTGTATGGCGGTATGTGGGCACTGTATGGCAGTATGTGGGCACTGTATGGCGGTATGTGGGCAGTGTATGGCGGTATGTGGGCACTGTATGGGGGTATGTGGGCACTGTATGGCAGTATGTGGACACTGTATGGCGGTATGCGGGCACTGTATGGCAGTATGTGGGCACTGTATGGGGGTATATGGGCACTGTATGGCGGTATGTGGGCACTGTATGGCGGTATGTGGGCAGTGTATGGCGATATGTGAACAACGGTTGCAGTGCATTAAGATGATGAGATCTGGAGCCCTTCATTCAGGACATTTCGGGGCCACAGATGCCCCATTGTGTTATTGTGTATATTCTCTTATCTATAGACAGCTGGAGTAACCCTTTAGTTACCATCTTGTACATCAGCGCAGGTTGGGTATTGCCTCCATGCAGCTGCCGGGCGCCGGGTTGTTGTTGTCGGTTATTTATATGTTACCATGGAAAACCCCTTTAAATTACAGCATTGTATCTAAGCTGCTGTATCTAAGTCAACTATATGTCATCCTGCCTATTGTGCTATGTAATATAATACTGCTGCTAAACTGTGCTGGGCCATGTATCTAAGCAGTATACCCTACTGTGCTGTGTATCTAAGGTTCCCCTGCCCTGTATCTAACTTCTGATAGGCGCGAACCTACTTAGAATAATTTGGAAAGTTTCCCAGTTCACTATGTTTCAGAAGTGAGATTGTAGATACAGATAATAATGTGGGTGTCAGCAGATTTTATGTAGAGCTATGTATTGTCCCTGGAGAGATGTGTAATCAGACCTCACACTGCTGTGCTCTGTGCTCTCTGCAGCCAGTGTTATGTATTGTCCCTGGAGAGATGTGTAATCAGACCTCACACTGCTGTGCTCTCTGCAGCCAGTGTTATGTATTGTCCCTGGAGAGATGTATAATCAGTCCTCACACTGCTGTGCTCTGTGCTCTCTGCAGCCAGTGTTATGTATTGTCCCTGGAGAGATGTGTAATCAGACCTCACACTGCTGTGCTCTGTGCTCTCTGCAGCCAGTGTTATGTATAATCCCTGGAGAGATGTGTAATCAGACGTCACACTGCTGTGCTCTGTGCTCTCTGCAGCCAGTGTTATGTATTGTCCCTGGAGAGATGTGTTATCAGACCTCACACTGCTGTGCTCTGTGCTCTCTGTAGCCAGTGTTATGTATTGTACCTGTAGAGATGTGTAATCAGACCTCACACTGCTGTGCTCTGTGCTCTCTGCAGCAAGTGTTATATATAATCCCTGGAGAGATGTGTAATCAGACCTCACACTGCTGTGCTCTGTGCTCTCTGCAGCCAGTGTTATGTACTGTCCCTGGAGAGATGTGTAATCAGACGTCACACTGCTGTGCTCGGTGCTCTCTGCAGCCAGTGTTATGTATTGTCCCTGGAGAGATGTGTAATCATACCTCACACTGCTGTGCTCTGTGCTCTCTGCAGCCAGTGTTATGTATTGTCCCTGGAGAGATGTGTAATCAGACCTCACACTGCTGTGCTCTGTGCTCTCTGCAGCCAGTGTTATGTATTGTCCCTGGAGAGATGTGTAATCAGACCTCACACTGCTGTGCTCTGTGCTCTCTGCAGCCTGTGTTATGTATTGTCCCTGGAGAGATGTGTAATCAGACCGCTGTGCATGTTGTTAGTAGCAGCTGGACTGTGATTTATGGATTTACATTCCAGGATTGTAACTTCTCAAAGTGCAATGGAAGATGTGTCCTCACACTGCTGAGCCCTGAGTGTTATCCACTGTCCCTGGAGAGATGTGTAATCATATCTTTGTGTATGTTGTTAGGAGCAGCGGGACGGTAAAACATGGAATTATATTTCAGAATTGTACTACGGGTCCTTCCTCACCCTGCTGTGCCCTTAGCGCTAAACCTCCCCCCAGGCCCTATCCTCTGGATTAAGGCTTTAGTATTCAACTAGAAGCCTGCCATAGCTATTACTAAAATCTAAGAACAATCTAAGAGCAGATGCTCAGTGCACAGCAGTGTGAGGAGCTACAATACTGGAATATATAACTGTATATCACAGTCCTGCTGCTACTAACAGCACACACATAGGTCTGATTACACCCGTCTCTTACCACTGGCTGCAGTGTGTATGGTCACTCCTGCTGACAGGTTCCCTTTCCCTTAGCCCCCAGTCTTCATCTCTCCTCTATTTCCAGGGCTGTTCCAGGTTCACTCTTCGGTCCGGAGTCTGGTGGCGGAGGTGGGGTCAGACGTTCTCCTGCCGTGCACCCTCACCCCAGGGCAGCCCGCGGTTGGGCTCGAGGTCCGTTGGTTCCACAGTCTTTATAATAACGTCGTCTTCCTCCTTAAAGATGGCAGCGAGGGTCGTCAGCAGCAGAGCCCGGATTACCGGGGCAGAGCCTTCCTGAAGGGCCGTCCCGACACCGGGGACTTATCCCTCCTCCTGCGCAGTGTCCGACTCTCTGATGCCGGGGAATATCACTGCTTTGTGGAAAACGTCACCACAGGAATTTACGAAGAAGAAGCGGTGCAGCTGAATGTTGTGGGTCAGTCTGTGGGGGTCATATCAACCCAAGATGGGAGCAACGGATTCCCGAATATAAGGTCCGGAACACAGGCTGCAGGACCATGGAGAGGACAGGGGAGGACAGGAGAGGAGGGGAGAGGAGGGGACAGGAGAGGAGGGGACAGGAGAGGAGAGGAGAGGAGGGGAGGGGACAGGAGAGGAGAGGACAGGAGAGGACAAGGGAGGAGAGGACCGGGGAGGAGGGGAGAGGAGGGGACAGGAGAGGAGGGGACAGGAGAGGAGAGGACAGGGGAGGGCAGGAGAGGGCGGGAGAGGGCAGGAGAGGGCAGGAGAGGAGAGAACAGGAGAGGAGAGGACAGGAGAGGACAGGGGAGGAGAGGACAGGACAGGACAGGAGAGGAGAGGACAGGAGAGGACAGGGGAGGAGAGGACAGGAGAGGACAGGGGAGGAGAGGACAGGAGAGGACAGGGGAGGAGGGGAGAGGAGAGGAGGGGAGGACAGGAGAGGACAGGAGAGGAGAGGACAGGAGAGGACAGGAGAGGAGAGGACAGGAGAGGGGAGGAGAGGACAGGAGAGGGCAGGGGAGGAGAGGAGAGGACAGGGGAGGAGAGGACAGGACAGGGGAGGAGAGGACAGGAGAGGAGAGGACAGGAGAGGAGAGGAGAGGACAGGAGAGGAGAGGACAGGAGAGGAGAGGACAGGAGAGGACAGGGAGGAGAGGACAGGAGAGGAGAGGACAGGGGAGGACGGGAGAGGACAGGAGAGGAGAGGAGAGGACAGGAGAGGAGAGGACAGGAGAGGAGGGGAGAGGACAGGAGAGGACAAGGGAGGAGAGGACCGGGGAGGAGGGGAGAGGAGGGGACAGGAGAGGAGGGGACAGGAGAGGAGAGGAGAGGACAGGGGAGGGCAGGAGAGGGCGGGAGAGGGCAGGAGAGGAGAGAACAGGAGAGGAGAGGACAGGAGAGGACAGGGGAGGAGAGGACAGGACAGGAGAGGAGAGGACAGGAGAGGACAGGGGAGGAGAGGACAGGAGAGGACAGGGGAGGAGAGGACAGGAGAGGACAGGGGAGGAGGGGAGAGGAGAGGAGGGGAGGACAGGAGAGGACAGGAGAGGAGAGGAGAGGACAGGAGAGGACAGGAGAGGAGAGGACAGGAGAGGGGAGGAGAGGACAGGAGAGGGCAGGGGAGGAGAGGAGAGGACAGGGGAGGAGAGGACAGGGGAGGAGAGGACAGGACAGGGGAGGAGAGGACAGGAGAGGAGAGGAGAGGACAGGAGAGGAGAGGACAGGAGAGGAGAGGACAGGAGAGGACAGGGGAGGAGAGGACAGGAGAGGAGAGGACAGGAGAGAACAGGAGAGGAGAGGACAGGAGAGGAGAGGACAGGAGAGGAGAGGACAGGAGAGGAGAGGGGAGGAGAGGGGAGGAGAGGACAGGAGAGGACAGGAGAGGACAGGAGAGGAGAGGGGAGGAGAGGACAGGGGAGGACAGGGGAGGATAGGAGGGGAGAGGATAGGAGGGGAGAGGATAGGAGGGGAGAGGACAGGAGAGGAGAGGACAGGGGAGGACAGGAGAGGAGAGGACAGGAGAGGACAGGACAGGAGAGGAGGGGACAGGATAGGACAGAAGAGGAGAGGAGAGGAGGGGACAGGAGAGGACAGGGGAGGAGAGGACAGGAGAGGAGAGGACAGGAGAGGAGAGGACAGGAGAGGAGAGGACAGGAGAGGACAGGAGAGGATAGGAGAGGACAGGAGAAGAGGGGAGAGGAGAGGAGAGGACAGGAGAGGACAGGAGAGGAGAGGACAGGGGAGGAGAGGACAGGAGATGACAGGGGAGGACAGGGGAGGACAGGAGAGGAGGGGAGAGGACAGGACAGGAGAGGACAGGAGAGGACAAGGGAGGAGAGGACCGGGGAGGAGGGGAGAGGAGGGGACAGGAGAGGAGAGGAGAGGACAGGGGAGGGCGGGAGAGGGCAGGAGAGGAGAGAACAGGAGAGGAGAGGACAGGGGAGGAGAGGACAGGACAGGACAGGACAGGAAAGGAGAGGACAGGAGAGGACAGGGGAGGAGAGGACAGGAGAGGACAGGGGAGGAGAGGACAGGGGAGGAGAGGAGGGAGGACAGGAGAGGACAGGAGAGGAGAGGAGAGGACAGGAGAGGAGAGGACAGGAGAGGACAGGAGAGGACAGGAGAGGGCAGGGGAGGAGAGGAGAGGACAGGGGAGGAGAGGACAGGGGAGGAGAGGACAGGACAGGGGAGGAGAGGACAGGAGAGGACAGGAGAGGAGAGGAGAGGACAGGAGAGGAGAGGACAGGAGAGGACAGGAGAGGGGAGGAGAGGACAGGGGAGGGTAGGAGAGGACAGGATAGGACAGAAGAGGGCAGGGGAGGACAGGAGAGGGCAGGGGAGGATAGGGGAGGACAGGAGAGGAGAGAAGAGGACAGGAGAGGAGAGACGAGGACAGGAAAGAAGAGGACAGGAGAGGGCAGGAGAGGACAGGGGAGGAGAGGACAGGGGAGGAGAGGACAGGGGAGGAGAGGACAGGGGAGGAGAGGACAGGGGAGGAGAGGACAGGAGAGGAGAGGACAGGAGAGGGCAGGAGAGGACAGGGGAGGAGAGGGCAGGAGAGGAGAGGACAGGAGAGTAGAGGAGAGGAGGGGACAGGAGAGGAGAGGGCAGGACAGGGGAGGAGAGGACAGGACAGGAGAGGACAGGGGAGGACAAGGGAGGAGAGGACAGGAGAGAACAGGGGAGGACAGGAGAGGAAAGGGGAGGACAGGTGAGGACAAGGGAGGGGAGGACAGGAGAGGGCAGGAGAGGATAGGGGAGGGCAGGAGAGGACAGGAGAGGAGAGGAGGGGACAGGAGAGGAGAGGAGGGGACAGGAGATGACAGGAGAGGACAGTAGAGGGCAGGAGAGGACAGTAGAGGATAGGAGAGGATAGGAGAGGACAGGGGAGGACAGGGGAGGGCAGGAGAGGACAGGAGAGGAGAGGACAGGGGAGAGGAGGGGACAGGAGAGGGCAGGGGAGGACAGGAAAGGGCAGGACAGGAGAGGACAGGAGAGGACAGGGGAGGACAGGAGAGAACAGGAGAGGGCAGGAGGGGGTGCGGTGAAGCTCAATGTTGGGATCAACATGTTCCATAATTTAAAGGAAACCTACCACCACAGATCTACCTATTAGATCTGTGGCCCCTAAGTGTAAATTTAAATTTGCACAATATTGAAATTTTCTAAAGAGGCTACTGGGGCGTGGAGTAGCCGGAGCTGAGGCTACACGGTGCAGCTACTCCACGCCCCAGGAGCCTCTTGTGTTCCACCTACGCTGACATTCACCGCGCAGCTCCTGGTAGCTGCGCACTCATCTGAGAAGCTGGGCTCTGCGCATGCGCAGAAACTCCGGCTTCAGAGCTGAGACCGCACACTGTGGGTCAGCAGTGTGCATGCGCAGAACCCAGCTTCTCTGGCGAGTGCGTGCAGCTACCAGGAGCTGCGCAATGAAGATGTCAGGGTAGGTGGAACACAAGAGGCTCCTGGGGCGGGAGTAGCTGCACCGGGTAGCCTCAGCTCCGGCTAATCCACGCCCCAGTAGCCTCTTCAGAAAATTTGATAATAGGTAGATCCGTGGTGGTATGTTTCCTCCAAGGCACAGACCACATTGGATGAGGTCAGAGACAGATTTCCATCACAATAGCGAGTCCTATCATCAGAAATAGAAGGTCCAGTAAAGTCTGAGATGTAGCTATTGGTATTTGTTGTTTGACCATGAAATGAATTTTGCCGGCTCATCCACTCCTGGAAAGATTCTCCGCTGTTATTAGTTTCATTGTACAACGATGGACTTCAGATTATTTGGAATTGGTCTAATAACTATTCCCAGAAAGATGAGCAGCAACAACCACTCCTGTAAGGTCAGGGCAGATGCCTTCTCTTCATTGGTTCATTGAACCAAGTTCTGCTTTTATACAGGTGGTCATTCTTGCTGATGATCAATAAATCATTACCATTTGATTAGCAAACCTGGCTGCTACTTACTCCCACAATTCCAGGAAGCAGGAAGGGTGTCCTTAGATGTTTGCACAAAACCATTGGCCTAGTTTAGGGTAAATCACGACCAGGTGGGGTGGATCAGTGTGTAGACCACTAGATGTGGCCAAGTTTAGTAACATGGTTGAGTTTTACCCATAACAATGAGAGTCTCCATCTATCCCTCGTAGGATTGGGCTCTCCACCCCTTATAGCTGTTGCTCTTCAGGGCAGCTCTGTGGTCATCTCCTGCTCCTCTGATGGTTGGTTTCCTAAACCTGAAATGTTCTGGAAGAAGGAAAATGGCGAATTTGAACCTACAGAACTAGAAACAGACACAGACAAGACAGAACTCCTCCGTGTCAAGAGTAGCATTCTCCTGAACAGCTCCTCGGAGGGTCAGGTCTACTGTGGACTGAGACACCCGGTGACAATGAAGGAGACCGGATCATACGTGAAAGTCTCAGGTTTGTGAGTGTGGCCCACTGTTGGTCTGTCCAGGACACGGGTGCCACGCTGAGATCATTTGGCTTTTGTTTCTGGGTTTGACCTAAACCTGGAATGTGCGAATTATAAAAACATTTTCATGTTTTTGTTATCCTACAGATGCCTTGTTTCCCCGCACCTCACCCTGGGCCATTGTCTTCGGGTTACTCCTAATAGTCACTCTCGCTCTTTCTGCACTCATGGCCTGGCTCTTCTCCTCAAAGCAGAAGAAAAATGGTAAAGTAGAAACTGAAATTTATACGTAAGACCCAAAGTCATCGTTCTCCAACATATGATGATCCATAGTAGAAGCTGCAGTCATAGCGAGATGATGAGAGAGTCAGGAGGTCTCTTCACGCCTCCAAGCCTTCGATTCATCTGTGATAACCAATTTTTAAGGTCAACTTTATCTATTATTGCAGAGACACGGCTGGAGGAGAAGGATCTAACTATAGGTAAGTGCACATTGTACACGATTTACAACTGCGCAACTGTGACCCACACAAGCTTCAGACAAACTTCTTAACTTGGAGACACCTGGATGCAGCCCTTACAGCTTCAACTCCTATCAATCTTCCTTCTAAGGGTGATGTCACACATGGCGTTTTTGTTCCGTTTTTAAACATCCGTTTTCAGTCCGTTTTGGCCGTTTACCATGCATTTGGCTACTTACAACCTGTTTATCTATTAAGATAATTGGGAAAAACGGACCAAAACGCCACGTGTGGCATCACCCTAAGTCTTCTGGTAGAATCCACATGTGTTGAGTTTTTATTATTTGGATGGGAACGTTGTCTTCTGTATATAAAAAGTCAGGGTTGTGTTGGTTCAATTGGTTGGTTTCCTCTTCAGGAACACGTGGAGAAGATAAACTATGCAGTTTAGTGTAGTTTGCCTTCTCCTTGTGTTCCTCAAGACGAAACCAATCAACTGGGTCAACACAACCTCAGAAGTACTTATAGGGGCTCATGTATCGGAGTTTTTCGGCTGACAGGTTTTCAGGTTTCCTGAAGTCGGCTACTGAATCATTACAATGTATCTTAAGTTATTCCCCTTTGTGATTCATGTGATGAGTTTCCTGTTTAGTGTCACTTCTGTGACCTTTTGTGGTGAGCGACTTTTCAGTCCCAAATAGGAGTTTACCAACAGCGACTCTGTGGTGGGGACATGTATCTCTCCTATTGCTTCCTTTTTCTTTTGCAACTTTTTGCAGTTTGAGACATTTTAGGTGCAGAATGAAGCAGCGACCGGCGTTATCTGCCTCCGGGATTTAGCGCAGGGGTCGGATTTATCTTTGTAGATTGGATGTTTGATCAACTTGTGCGACGCTTGGGCTTGGAATTTTCCTATTCTTGCGAGTAATAAGTCGCAGAACAGAGCGCGCTAGACCCAGAGTTACTTTTGGTAAACTCCTATTTGGGACTAAAAAGTCACAAAAAGTTGCAGAAGTGACACTAAACATCTCATCACATGTGTCACAAAGGGGAAACCCAAGATACATTGTAACGATTAAGTAGCCGACTTCAGGAAACCTGAAAAAGTGGCAGCCGAAAAACTCTGATACATGAGCCCCTGGGTCTAGCGCGCTCTGATACATGAGCCCCTGGGTCTAGCGCGCTCTGATACATGAGCCCCTGGGTCTAGCGCGCTCTGATACATCAGCCCCTGGGTCTAGCGCGCTCTGATACATGAGACCCTGGGTCTAGCGCGCTCTGATACATGAGCCCCTGGGTCTAGCGTGCTCTGATACATGAGCCCCTGGGTCTAGCGTGCTCTGATACATGAGCCCCTGGGTCTAGCGTGCTCTGATACATGAGCCCCTGGGTCTAGCGCGCTCTGATACATGAGCCCCTGGGTCTAGCGCGCTCTGATACATGAGCCCCTGGGTCTAGCGTGCTCTGATACATGAGCCCCTGGGTCTAGCGCGCTCTGATACATGAGCCCCTGGGTCTAGCGCGCTCTGATACATGAGCCCCTGGGTCTAGCGTGCTCTGATACATGAGCCCCTGGGTCTAGCGCGCTCTGATACATGAGCCCCTGGGTCTAGCGCGCTCTGATACATGAGCCCCTGGGTCTAGCGCGCTCTGATACATGAGCCCCTGGGTCTAGCGTGCTCTGATACATGAGCCCCTGGGTCTAGCGCGCTCTGATACATGAGCCCCTGGGTCTAGCGCGCTCTGATACATGAGCCCCTGGGTCTAGCGCGCTCTGATACATGAGCCCCTGGGTCTAGCGTGCTCTGATACATGAGCCCCTGGGTCTAGCACGCTCTGATACATGAGCCCCTGGGTCTAGCGCGCTCTGATACATGAGCCCCTGGGTCTAGCGTGCTCTGATACATGAGCCCCTGGGTCTAGCGCGCTCTGATACATGAGCCCCTGGGTCTAGCGCGCTCTGATACATGAGCCCCAGGGTCTAGCGCGCTCTGATACATGAGCCCCTGGGTCTAGCGCGCTCTGATACATGAGCCCCTGGGTCTAGCGCGCTCTGATACATGAGCCCCTGGGTCTAGCGCGCTCTGATACATGAGCCCCTGGGTCTAGCGCGCTCTGATACATGAGCCCCTGGGTCTAGTGCGCTCTGATACATGAGCCCCTGGGTCTAGTGCGCTCTGATACATGAGCCCCTGGGTCTAGTGCGCTCTGTTTTGCGATTTATCAGGCACAAGAATGGGACAATTCCAAGCCCAAACGTCGCACAAGTTGATCAAACATCCGGGCTACAAAGATAAATCCGGCCCCTGCATCATATCCCGGGGGCAGATAACGCTGGTCGCTGCTTCATGCTGCACCTAAAAAAGTCTCAGACTGCAAAAAGTCACACAAAAAAAATCGCAGAAAAAAGAAAAGAAAAAGGAAGCAATAGGAGGGACACATGCCCCCCCCCCTCCCCCCATACTATGGTGTCCTATAGTGGCCTAATTTATAGGGGTTTACTATCTATAAACCGACCCTATAGGTTCTGAATGTATAGACCCGGTGATCAGCGGAAGTTGCTTCTCCGTATCTTGTCGGTTCTTCGTCAGCACCTGCAGGAAGTCATTGGTCACCGCTAACCTTCACCTACCTGAATGCTGGAGTCTCCTTTCCCACGACTTCCATCGTGTGAACTTTTTACAGTATTTGTATGTAATGCAGTCACTCACCACTAGGGAGGTCCCTGTAAATCTAGAATTCCGGCTCCTCCACACAAGGTGGTGCAAGGGATCGATCATCTCCATCACACAGTATAAGGTTGTACAAGGTCCTTCTATACTTCAGTCTCTTGCGTCTGCCATGATCTTGTATGTATCAGAGTCTCTTGCACTGCAGCTCATCTGCATGGAAGTGATAGGGGCTGAGCTGCAATACCGTACATAACCTGGGGACCAGGGTGGCGCTGTCATATTTTTAAAATTCTGTGCAACTAATTCAACAAATTTTAGATTCTTATTGGCGAATTGGGAAAAGACAATATCGTAAAGAAGTTTTCTGTGAATTTCGGAAAACCCCATGGGGGTCCTGGGAGTGTCAGTCCCTAAACAGACCCTAATCTCCTCTTAGTTCTGCATCACCTTGTGTCTAGTCTCATACATTGCAATCTGACATGTAATCTGTTATATTTTCAGAGCGACTACAATGGGAAGTTGGTGAGTATCCGCCGCTCCATTTCATTCCACAATTCCCACATCACAAAAGACTAAAATCTGATTATTGGAATTTTTGTAACTGGGATTTAATCAGCTGAAACACAAAAAACTTTGCAACTTCTGCTGTAAAGTTTTGTGTCCGCAGCTCTTATTCAGACTTCTGTGTCTCCGTGGTAACAGACTACAAGCAATCACCAGTCACTGCACACCTACAAAAAGAGGCCACAGGAAGTTGGGTATGAGATGACTACGTTTGTAGTCTGTAACCGTGGAGACACATCGGGAGAAACTTTACTAAAAGTTCTCTGCCCGTGTATAATGATGGGTGTGACAGATTCACCAAAATTATGAATGTGCCGCTCCCTGCACCGGCCCCACTGAGTAAACCAACTTTTTGTGGTGCACCTTTAACATAGGGTGAGCCACGCAATTTGCATGTTAAATACGGCACTCGATCCGACTGAGCACCGGACGCCCCCTAATTTGTGTCACATGGAGGCAGCGCAGCCACGAAAGGTCCTTAGTAAACGTGGCCCTTAGTAAACGTGGCCCGTTGCTCTTCAGAGTCGCTGAATAGAGAAACCGGTAAAACTTTTTTATCAATTCTATGTAGAACGTTGTTCGTTGTTCATGTTGAAGGGATCGGATCAATAGAAAATGTCATGAAATAAAAGGGGTCACAACATTAAAGGGATTTTCATATTTCAATCCTCCAACACGTTACGTTGTATCCTTTTTCAAAATGGCCGACATTCACCCATCCCATCATCTCGTTGCTTCCTGGCGAGCGTCGTATCATTAATTATTCCCACTCACTGTTCACCGGCCACGTGACCTCGTCGATATATTGATCAGGTAACACTTTAGAATCTGATGTTACGCGCCGCGGTTCGGCCATTAGTCAGCGGATACAGGAGACTTGGGCTCGGCAGAAAAATTATTCTTAATTCCGTTTTCTGTCTTTGTGTTTTATTTTTAGAATGGAGAAAAATATCCATCAGGAAAGGTGGGTGACCACGTCCATTAATGTACAGCTACTACTCTGGATTTCTGTTCCTGGAATGTGCCTTCACTTTCTATGACCTCATTTATGTTATTACCCTGGAAGTTCTCCACAAATAGGCCGTGTCTTGTAGGGTGGACCTGACCCGCTCCACTGACCATCCTCCAGAACTTCCAGGGTCTTCCATAGTAATAGGCAACATTACACATTCAGGATTTTTTGGATTTTTTGGGGGGTGATGTGATTCGCCTACTTTGCTGACGCGGTAACTTAATCGCGTCGATCCCTCCTTATGGTGGATGCGTTACTTGGCATATAAAGGGAACTCCATCTCCCAGGCTCAATACTTCTGGTCTGACGTTCTGGATCCTTACACAAGGTCTATTAGTTATTGTTTTCATAGACAATCCCTAAACACACAGGTTTCCTGAGCCACAGGAGGTGAGTGGTCCACACAACATCCAGTAGGGCACAACACTCGCCCACAGCCCTGAATGGCCGATGGTCCCCTTCCACTCACCTCAGTTAAACACAGTCTATGAGATACTCGCTGTAGATCCCGCCATTGCCCGGGAAAGTAAATAACTGCACTTAGTTAGAACAAAATAGAATTGGTTAACAAAAAAATATCTATCACTCTCCCCGCCTGTCTCTCTGTCGCTCATGCACTCTCCCCGCCTGTCTCTCTGTCGCTCATGCACTCTCCCCGCCTGTCTCTCTGTCGCTCATGCACTCTCCCCGCCTGTCTCTCTGTCGCTCATGCACTCTCCTTGCCTGTCTCTCTGTCGCTCATGCACTCTCCACACCTGTCTCTCCGTCACTAATGCATTCTCCCTGTCTCTCCCTCACTCTCCCTGTCTGTCTCTCTGTCACTCACACTCATTGGCTGTCTCTCTGTCACTCATGCACTCTCCCCGCCTGTCTCTCTGTCGCTCATGCACTCTCCCCGCCTGTCTCTCTGTCGCTCATGCACTCTCCCCACCTGTCTCTCTGTCGCTCATGCACTCTCCCCACCTGTCTCTCTGTCGCTCATGCACTCTCCCCACCCGTCTCTCTGTGGCTCATGCACTCTCCCCACCCGTCTCTCTGTCGCTCATGCACTCTCCCCACCTGTCTCTCTGTCGCTCATGCACTCTCCCCACCTGTCTCTCTGTCATGCACTCACTCTCCTGCCACAGCAGCAGCAGACAATGGCTCCTGTATATGGTGGGTAATAAGTGGATTTTGGAAAGCGGGGGTGCAAACCAAGTCTATGACGTTCTCCAAGTCACAGAGAGCGGACTGCAAAATTTGGTGACTGTAAACGCAACGGTGTATATTTCTTTAGCGGACACGGACGCACCCACATACATACATACATAAGTGTCCATGTGTTCTGAATAGGGAAAAAGGAGAAAGCCACAGCCAGACATCTCTGCTGGAGGCTTATAGCCATGGAGGACATGAGGACATCTTCATCCATCATGTCAAATCCCTCCATCCATAATATCCAAGATCATCCAAAGCGAATTATATTTTCCGTACACAAATAGTCACATCTTTCAACTTATCTTGCAACTTTCTTCCTCAATTTCAGAAACCGTCTTGTTTGATCCTCTCACCGCTTACTCCAGCCTCATCGTCTCTCCGGACGGCCACCACATCGTATCTAGTGGAACTTCTCAAGACGTTCCTGAAAATGACGAGAGGTTTGACACAGAGCCCTGTGTACTTGGCCAGACATCTTACCGAAATGGCACCCACTACTGGGAGACAGAAGTCCAGGAGCAAAATGGAAAATTCTGGTCTCTAGGGGTGGCTCTAGAGACTGTGAGAAGGACAGGAGGACAACGGGAGTGTCCAGAAACTGGAATCTGGGCTATGAGAGGGACGGTGGACGGTTACTTTGGGCTTTCTACACCTCCAGAGCCAATTACTTTATGTTCCCAAAAAACGACCTTGCATCAACCTGGTTTACTCAATGGCCAAGGAATACGTGGACCTCGACGAATCCAGAGAGTTGGAACATATTTAGACTATGAGAATGGAAAGCTTTCATTTTACGATGTTGACACCTACGAGCCCCTCTACACATTTCAGGTGAAATTTTCTCAACCCGTCTTCCCGTTTTACTACGTCGGTCCAGGAATGTCTTTTTTATCGTTAACAATTTAGCCAAGTCCCCACTGACCCCGACAGGTGAAGGCACCATCAATAGCCAAAGGTCTTCAAGGGTAGTCTTCATCTCAATGGTCCACAAGAGAGATTGCTCAATAAGATTGGCTGTAGGAACAGTTCATTCCAACAAAAGGAGGTTGACCTTCGGATGTTTTTGACGTCTAATACTCAACACTTTTTGTCCATCCCACCAATGCCAGAAAAAACATAGTATCCTTAAAAAATCTGGATTAATGGGTCCAACCACTGTTTCCACCATGAAGTGGAGCAGATTTTGGACCATACCATTTGGTGAAATGAATTTTAGTCTTGTGAGAAGAGGACTTCAAACAATAATGGGCCCAGAGGTCCTACAGAAGACGAGGCCAATATGAAGGACTTTAGGGTCCATTTCCTGGGGTTGGTATTTGGTGGATCTCAGAGACCATCTTTAGGCAAGGACTGAGGACCATGTTGGTGCTAGGAGGGTTCTATATTTTTGTGGAACACTAAGGTGGCTTCAGTGATGTAGTCCACAGTCCCAAAAAACGAGATGGATCTGAAAATCTCTTCCCAATTAAAATTCCAAATGCGTGCACGGGAAAAACTTGTTTTTACAGAGCGGATATCGATCGGGGACTATGAGCGACAGGCGTCGGCGCGACTGCTGATCAATCATTTCAGATTATTATTGATCTTTTAAGGAGGATTATAATTGGAGCGTTTCGGGTGAAGGCTCGGGGGGGTCCAGTCCTGCGCAATCCACGGAATACGGATATGACCTTGAGTAGGTTGAGAAGAGACGGGATTTCTGGACAAGGAAAAAAATTTACGAAAAAATAACAACTATTTGTAGTAGTTTCCACAACGTCCCCGAGCAAAGACGTTGCAAATATGATTTGCATATTTTTACGAATATGCAAATCAGTTTGCAAGTGCAATGTGGGCGTGGCTTCTGCCTCCCTGCCCAGAGCTTTTCCCCATAATTCTGCCATCATTATCTCTATAACACAGATGAATTAAGTTAATGCCTCGTAAAATAAATCAATTTTATTATTTTTTAAAATAAAAGTTCATATATGAGCAGTACGTGTAAGAAACACGACGTGTAACTTTTCTTACAGAGGCTTTTTCCATTCTTTCCCAATAACATCAATACTAAGAAAGGAGAAGCAAAGACTAAATGTGATGTGTGATCACGGCTTCTACCATTGGGCGGGACGTGTAACCGCCCAGGGAGCACCACAAGGGGGCGCCAGACAAGGATGGAAGACACGCGGAGCTGCTCCGCTTTCTCTCCTGCAGTAGTCGAGTCAGAGAGGGAGGGGGGAGGTTCTGCTCTCATGTCTGTTGGGATCACAGCACAGAATAGGGCTCATTTACTTACCAGATCCCGCGGCACGTTGTCCCACATTGATTCAGAGCTTGCTGGGATTCACTCAGGTCGTGCGCCCGATTTCCACTAGGTGTCGCTGCTGCGCTGAAGTCTGCCGGAGTTCACCTGCTTCTTCCCGATGCACGCGAGTGCTATTCTTGCGACACAAATTTTTTTTCTTCAATTGTGGTTTTTCCAAATCCGACGGGTTTTCCGATGGCCACGCCCCCCGATTTCCGTCGCCGATGCGCCACAATCCGATCATGTGCGCCAAATTCCTGGGACAATTTGGCGCAAATCGGAAATATTCGGGAAAACCAACGAAAATGCGCGATTCGGACCCTTAGTAAATGTGCCCCAATGTGTGCACAATATAAGTACCACAAGGAGTGAGTAGATTGAGTATCATTAGTACTGGATGTACGAGTATGTAGTATTAGTGTATCGTGTACACTGCTCACACATTCTCCATAGATTCAGGCAATGATGTGTTCTAAATACAGTACAAGCAAATGTTTGATGAGTCTAATCTTGTTTGTACCACATGTTAGTGTCCATGAAAAAGGGCAAAAAAGGATTCTGCTCACTGGATCAAAGAAGAAAGTTTCACTCCGCTGCTTGGTCCTGGAACACCTATTTGGATATAATTACCTCCGAGGACAGCGGAGCACTTTCCATTGCATCGGGAACATTACAGATACAGGGATCAGATGTTATAAGCATCGATCCAACACTGCAGATAAATCACAGGAGTATAAGCACATTTATCTAATATTTTATGTTGTAACAGTTATATCCCTGTACATAGGGGGCAGTATTATAGTAGTTATATTCCTGTACATAGGGGGCAGTATTATAGTAGTTATATTCCTGTACATAGGGGGCAGTATTATAGTAGTTATATTCCTGTACATAGGGAGCAGTATTATAGTAGTTATATTCCTGTACATAGGAGGCAGTATTATAGTAGTTATATTCTTGTACATAGGAGGCAGTATTATAGTAGTTATATTCCTGTACATAGGGGGCAGTATTATAGTAGTTATATTCTTGTACATGGGGGCAGTATTTTAGTAGTTATATTCTTGTACATAGGGGGCAGTATTATAGTAGTTATATTCTTGTACATAGGGGGCAGTATTATAGTAGTTATATTCCTGTACATAGGGGGCAGTATTATAGTAGTTATATTCCTGTACATAGGGGCAGTATTATAGTAGTAATATTCTTGTACATAGGGGGCAGTATTATAGTAGTTATATTCCTGTACATAGGGGGCAGTATTATAGTAGTTATATCCCTGTACATAGGGGGCAGTATTATAGTAGTTATATCCCTGTACATAGGGGGCAGTATTATAGTAGTTATATCCCTGTACATAGGAGGCAGTATTATAGTAGTTATATTCCTGTACATAGGGGGCAGTATTATAGTAGTTATATCCCTGTACATAGGGGGCAGTATTATAGTAGTTATATTCTTGTACATAGGGAGCAGTATTATAGTAGTTATATTCCTGTACATAGGGGGCAGTATTATAGTAGTTATATATCCCTGCACATAGGGAGCAGTATTATAGCAGTTATATTCCTGTACATAGGGGGCAGTATTATAGTAGTTATATCCTTGTACATAGGGGGTAGTATTATAGTAGTTATATTCCTGTACATAGGGGGCAGTATTATAGTAGTTATATCCTTGTACATAGGGGGTAGTATTATAGCAGTTATATTCCTGTGCATAGGGGGCAGTATTATAGTAGTTATATCCCTGTACATAGGGGGCAGTATTATAGTAGTTATATCCCTGTGCATAGGGGGCAGTATTATAGTAGTTATATCCCTGTACATAGGGGGCAGTATTATAGTAGTTATATCCCTGTACATAGGGGGCAGTATTATAGTAGTTATATCCCTGTAGGGGGCAGTGTCTGTATAAGCTGCAGTCTGGTTAATAGCTCCGGGTTCTGCTTTCTTTCTCCCTTGCACCTTCCTACCTGTGAGACACGGCTAAGCGCATCATAACAATTACACATCATTAATGTGCGGCGGTTTATGAGATAATTACTATTTTCATTACATTCTTCTGTTATCAACATTGTGTCAACATGATGAATCCTGATGGGATGGATCACAGACGCCACCTGCTGGAGATGATGCAAAACTGCAGACAGTCCAGCAGATTGCAGAGGCAGCTGCTATTTAACTCCATCCCAACCACTGCCTGCAGTTTGCATGCTACCTTATAACTCCAGATTAAATGCAATTGGTCAAGGGGGGGGGGGGGGGCATGGGGGGAGCGCACGCGTGACAAATCTAGACTTCTGTGATACATTGGTTGTGATACAGATGATCTGCATAACATCTAGTATGAGGCACAGGGTGGGGGCACCTACCTGGGTCTTCTACACTACATGGGCCCCATCACTTCTCCAGTCCCAGCAGCCAAGCATGGAGCTTCTGACCAGTTATACAGGGAGACAACAGCTGAACCCTCCATGGCAAGAAGAGCAGCTGAAGCCAGAACAGGACTTAAAGGCTCCGGCCAGAGGCAGATATTAGCAGAAAGCAATGTGTGGACGGCGGCTCTTAAAGGCATCACCCAAAACCTCCTACACAAGGGTCTGGCCTCACAGATAGGTCAGACCTGCACCGTGGGATACAGTGCACCCATGTCATGATCCCTGCGAAACAAGAGGCTGCACCTCACAGCCCCCCAGGGGCATCACATCTATTCTGCAGCACAATATAAATCAGATCAGAGCAACACTTCCTCAATGGCACCAGGCACCAGACCCCTGACCCAAGCATCCAAGAAAACAACCTTCATTAGTTATAAAGTATTTTTAATATTGAGGATATTTGATACATGAACCATAAACATCTGTATCCGGGGGCAGGACCCGGGCTCAGCGAAGCCTCGATGCTACAGAATATTCAAGGGACTGGACTCTGCCGCCAGTTCAGCTCCGGTGAAGATGAAGCTGCCAGACCCAAGCGTGAGGTGAAGACACAAGATACAGACCTGGAAGAACAGAACCAGCACATTAGGAAGGAAAAGTCCAGAAAGATTTCAGTGGAAGTAACAGATCAGACTTTACTACTAAAATGTTACTTTTTTTGTGTGTGAACAGGTTGAGATTGATGTCCAAACCAGGAGTGGAGTGACAATGGATGAGTAACAATTCTCACTCATTATCCACACCTGATTTTGGCTACAAAAAATGCACCCGAAACTGAATGTGAATTAACCCTTAAATATGACATCAATAACTATGAAGCTTTCATGATGGACACATGGGAGGCACCAGGGATGATCAGATGTGATGCACAAGTTTATGGCCTGGATTCACCGCTGTGTGGCCGGGTCATCCCACCAGTGGGGGCAGCACTTCCCCATGAAGCCAGGGGGTGCAGGGTTGGGTCTTGCTCAGTAACAGCCTCTGAGATTCAGCACAAAGCATCAGATGGCATCAGAAGTCACATCACTGCAAGAGGGAAAGAGAAGAGGGACAAATCTATAAACTCACAAGTGTCACAGGGTTGGATGAGGTTTTAGTTGACATGCGTCTCGTCATTCGAGAAGCTCCTCTTGAAGCCTACGAGAAAAAAAAAATTCTCATCAATTCTTAGTGCAGCATAAAGACCTGATCCAACCAGAACACAAGTGTGAAGGGTTCTGGTTCCTTGGTCCCATCATAATTGCAGGATTGTCATCTCATGGACACCGTCTCCAAGACGCTCAGAAAGTGACTTCTACTCATCGGGACCAAGGAAGGAGGAGAAACCCAAGACATAACGATCTTCACCTATAGTAGTGGTTCTCAACCTTTCTAATCCTGCCCCCCCCCCCCCCCCCCCCCATGTACAGGAATATAACTACTATAATACTGCCCCCTATGTACAGGAATATAACTACTATAATACTGCCCCCTATGTACAGGAATATAACTACTATAATACTGCCCCCTATGTACAAGAATATAACTACTATAATACTGCCCCCTATGTACAAGAATATAACTACTATAATACTGCCCCTTATGTACAGGAATATAACTACTATAATACTGCCCCCTATGTACAGGAATATAACTACTATAATACTGCCCCCTATGTACAGGAATATAACTACTATAATACTGCCCCCTATGTACAAGAATATAACTACTATAATACTGCCCCCTATGTACAAGAATATAACTACTATAATACTGCCCCCCATGTACAGGAATATAACTACTATAATACTGCCCCCCATGTACAGGAATATAACTACTATAATACTGCCCCCCATGTACAGGAATATAACTACTATAATACTGCCCCTTATGTACAAGAATATAACTACTATAATACTGCCCCTTATGTACAAGAATATAACTACTATAATACTGCCCCCTATGTACAGGAATATAACTACTATAATACTGCCCCCTATGTACAAGAATATAACTACTATAATACTGCCCCCTATGTACAGGAATATAACTACTATAATACTGCCCCCTATGTACAAGAATATAACTACTATAATACTGCCCCCTATGTACAGGAATATAACTACTATAATACTGCCCCCTATGTACAGGAATATAACTACTATAATACTGCCCCCTATGTACAAGAATATAACTACTATAATACTGCCCCCTATGTACAGGAATATAACTACTATAATACTGCCCCCTATGTACAAGAATATAACTACTATAATACTGCCCCTATGTACAAGAATATAACTACTATAATACTGCCCCCTATGTACAGGAATATAACTACTATAATACTGCCCCTTATGTACAAGAATATAACTACTATAATACTGCCCCCTATGTACAAGAATATAACTACTATAATACTGCCCCCTATGTACAAGAATATAACTACTATAATACTGCCCCTTATGTACAAGAATATAACTACTATAATACTGCCCCCTATGTACAAGAATATAACTACTATAATACTGCCCCCTATGTACAAGAATATAACTACTATAATACTGCCCCCTATGTACAAGAATATAACTACTATAATACTGCCCCTATGTACAGGAATATAACTACTATAATACTGCCCCCTATGTACAGGAATATAACTACTATAATACTGCCCCCTATGTACAGGAATATAACTACTATAATACTGCCCCCTATGTACAGGAATATAACTACTATAATACTGCCCCCTATGTACAGGAATATAACTACTATAATACTGCCCCCTATGTACAGGAATATAACTACTATAATACTGCCCCCTATGTACAGGAATATAACTACTATAATACTGCCCCCTATGTACAGGAATATAACTACTATAATACTGCCCCCTATGTACAGGGATATAACTACTATAATACTGCCCCCTATGTACAGGAATATAACTACTATAATACTGCCCCCTATGTACAGGAATATAACTACTATAATACTGCCCCCTATGTACAAGAATATAACTACTATAATACTGCCCCCTATGTACAGGAATATAACTACTATAATACTGCCCCCCTATGTACAGGAATATAACTACTATAATACTGCAGCCTATGTACAGGAATATAACTACTATAATACTGTCCCCTATGTACAGGAATATAACTATTATAATACTGCCCCCTATGTACAGGAATATAACTACTATAATACTGCCCCTATGTACAGGAATATAACTACTATAATACTGCCCCCTATGTACAGGAATATAACTACTATAATACTGCCCCCTATGTACAAGAATATAACTACTATAATACTGCCCCCTATGTACAAGAATATAACTACTATAATACTGCCCCCTATGTACAGGAATATAACTACTATAATACTGCCCCCTATGTACAAGAATATAACTACTATAATACTGCCCCCTATGTACAAGAATATAACTACTATAATACTGCCCCCTATGTACAGGAATATAACTACTATAATACTGCCTCCTATGTACAAGAATATAACTACTATAATACTGCCCCCTATGTACAGGAATATAACTACTATAATACTGCCCCCTATGTACAGGAATATAACTACTATAATACTGCCCCCTATGTACAGGAATATAACTACTATAATACTGCCCCCTATGTACAAGAATATAACTCCTATAATACTGCCCCCTATGTACAGGAATATAACTACTATAATACTGCCCCCTATGTACAAGAATATAACTACTATAATACTGCTCCCTATGTACAGGAATATAACTACTATAATACTGCCCCCTATGTACAGGAATATAACTACTATAATACTGCCCCTATGTACAGGAATATAACTACTACAATGCACAATAACATTATGGCTCTGATGGATTTAGGCGACCCCCCCCCATGTCTTGTTAAAAACCGCTGGGTTAGAGGATCCCATATCTTCTCAATGTTTATTTCTTGTGAATGACTGGTAGTTGGAAGACATCTTAGTACAAAACTGTCAATCAGGAGGCACTGACCTGCACTCGCTTAGCGTTGAGCTGAGGACATCGCTGAAGATGGAACAACCAGTGACTACATCTCGGTTCAGGCTTCAGCTGACATTCATCAAACTGTCCAAGGTGACGGACGCAGGAGGATTGAAGACTGAGACCTCTATGAGATGTTCCCCTCGTAGCCTGGATGTCTGTAAGAGGAGTGCAGCATGAAGACCATTACATAGAGACAAGGTCCTACCAGAACACAAGTGTGAAGGGTTCTGGTTCCTTGGTCCCATCATAATTGCAGGATTGTCATCTCATGGACATCGTCTCCAAGAGGCTCAGAAAGTGACTTCTACTCATCGGGACCAAGGAAGGAGGAGAAAACCCAAGACACAAGATCTCAGGTTAGAGGACCTTGTGCGGAGAACTGGACCAACACTGGTATCCAGATCACAAAGCCCACAAATGTTCTGGATCACCCCTGGGGACACTTACCTCTACTGGCACCAGGACATGTCAGAGAAAGACCAGGCTCCATCATGGCTCAGGAGCAACCTAGAAGACACAACATCATTACATGATGCTCCTGCGGAGGTGACCACAACTTACCCCTCCATGTACAAGTGTCCTACTAGAGAATAAGGACTCAAAATCCCACAAGTAACCAGGACATAACATGTTCTGACCCCAAGATGTAACCAAAATTTTTAAAAATGCTTCAGAAACACAAGAAACTAACCTAAACCCAAGATAACCAGGTCCCTCAAAGTCCCGCTCAGCAGGTAAGTTCTGCCATCACCAGAGAGGCTCCAGGTGGACCTGTCCATGGACTACCTGTGTGACGTCATCCGCCCTGCAGAGGTCCATAGAGGGGCAGATAACCCCAGCAGATGCCCCTGAGCTCCGCCATGCTGAGAGCCGCCCGCTGTCCGCACACCACGCTGCTGATGGCACCGGATTGTAGGAGAAGCCGCAGAGATCTGAAGTCTAGGAGCGAGCGGCTTTTATACCTCCCGCCGCGGCCAGTGACGTCATCACGCTGGAGGACGGGGCTCTGCCAACCACAACATGGCGGCTGGGTATGCAAAAGAATCTCCGAGGCTGCGGCTCACACTGCCCCTAGCGGAGGACACCGGAAGTGCGGAGGCGGGACCGGAAGGTGGGAAATAAACGCAGGAAGACGGTTTTCTATGTGGTGTTTTCGGCGCGTTTTTAAAAGCATACAAAACGCAAGTGGGAGGGGGGTTGGCCTAAATATGCGTTTTGGATGAAATGTCACCTCATAAACCCTCAATATATGTCCTAAAAAGTGACTGAGAAAATCTGAGAAAATATCTGATAATAGAAGGGACAGGAGCCGGGGGTGACATAATCCTGGGGGGCTGTGGGGGTCAGTGTTATGGGTGGCTTTGGGGGGGTCAGTGTTATGGGGGGCTGTGGGGTCAATGTTATGGGGGGGGGGGGCTGTGGGGGGTCAGTGTTATGGGGGGGCTGTGGGGGTCAGTGTTATGGGTGGCTTTGGGGGGGTCAGTGTTATGGGTGGCTTTGGGGGGGTCAGTGTTATGGGGGGCTGTGGGGTCAATGTTATGGGGGGGGGGGCTGTGGGGGGTCAGTGTTATGGGGGGGCTGTGGGGGTCAGTGTTATGGGTGGCTTTGGGGGGGTCAGTGTTATGGGTGGCTTTGGGGGGGTCAGTGTTATGGGGGGTTGTGGGGGTCAGTGTTATAGATGATACATACCATATACAGACATGCACCCAATGCCCCAGATGCTGCGGCCCCCTGACACTGTGGGCCCCATCGTGGCTGCTACGCCCCTGATAGCAATAATTCTAATATTATTGGGGCTGCTGTGTGGATGTCTGTAATATCTGAGACTCTGAAAAGGAGAAGACTTCCCCTTTAATTAGAATTCTATAGGACTGGAGATGATGTGTCATACCCCATTGGGTCAGTAGATGGCGCCAGAGAGATGCGGATCCTCATGGAAATAGAAGCTGAGCCTCACAGAAGCGATGGGACCCCCGATCATTGTAGTGCACGGCCCCTCCTGTATTTCTCTCCGATATTTCTTGATTTCAGACATCATCCCTAGAGACCTGTTTAATAATACATAATAATACAGGGTTAGTTTGTTGTAGTTGGTCCTAAATGTTCTTATGGTCTATTTTCTGTCTGCAATTTTTTTTTTAAAGTCCCCAAAAAGTCTCAAAATGCATAAATTGTCCCAGCAAAAGTCCCAAGTCCTGAACCTGCACGGGGTTGCACTCGCAGTAGTTCTATGTTTACATCAGATTAATGAAGAGGTGGAAACCGTCCTGCGAGACGTTTTAGCACTGGAAAGTCTCAAAAAACCTAAATGCGACTATTTCAAGACTTTTTTATGCCAGGAAAATCTCTGATCAATGACCCGCCCTGTGCAGATAGATGACATCACCGATCCTGCAAATCTTTTATTTTCTATAAAAAAGAAAAACATTACAATAACGAACATAAATCGACATAAATTCTGGCAAAATAAATACAAACAACAATATAAACTAAAAGAAACTTCCTTAAAATAAACAAAACATCTCCCGGCCCAGCCACACACTCGCCACGAAAACAGCCCAAACTTTCACTCAGATCCACCCCTAACTAAACAATAAACAGCAAAAACAATACATCTAAATAACTAAATCCCCATCAGCCTCCAACCCAGACACTGATCTAACATCCAAAGTTTGTGTTATATATAGTTATTATATAGTCCAGACCAGTGCCCAGGATCATAGTGTCCAAATCCCTCCACCCCCCCTCCCAACCTAATCCCTACACCCCAAAACCAACCTACCTATATACACATGAACTATACTACATATAAGTATATACAGTTATACATACTGCACACCAGATACACACATTATCATGAAGAAATCTAAACCACATAAAGCCCAGGTTCGGCGCCTGCAAACCCTACATCACTACATGCCCAGAACACAAAAATCTACTGTGCAGCATCAGACTAAGGGACACTAAAGGAGAACCCCCTCCAAAGGAGAGAGGCCCTCCCCGTGCCCAGCCTCTCATACTCCAGAGAGCGCACCTTCACCAGGAGGGAGAGGACAGACTAAGGGACACTAAGGAGAGAGGTCCTCCCCGTGCCCAGCATCTCATACTCCAGAGAGCGCACCTTCACCAGGAGGGGAGAGGACAGACTAAGGGGACACTAAGGAGAGAGGCCCTCCCCGTGCCCAGCCCCTCATACTCCAGAGAGCGCACCTTCACCAGGAGGAGAGGACAGACTAAGGGACACTAAGGAGAGAGGTCCTCCCCGTGCCCAGCCCCTCATACTCCAGAGAGCGCACCTTCACCAGGAGGGGAGAGGACAGACTAAGGGGCACTAAGGAGAGAGGCCCTCCCCGTGCACAGCCTCTCATACTCCAGAGAGCGCACCTTCACCAGGAGGGAGAGGACAGACTAAGGGACACTAAGGAGAGAGGCCCTCCCCGTGCCCAGCCTCTCATACTCCAGAGAGCGCACCTTCACCAGGAGGGAGAGGACAGACTAAGAGACACTAAGGAGAGAGGTCCTCCCCGTGCCCAGCCTCTCATACTCCACAGGGCGCACCTTCACCAGGAGGGAGAGGACAGACTAAGGGACACTAAGGAGAGAGGTCCTCCCTGTGCCCAGCCTCTCATACTCCAGAGAGTGCACCTTCACCAGGAGGGAGAGGACAGACTAAGGGACACTAAGGAGAGAGGTCCTCCCCGTGCCCAGCCTCTCATACTCCAGAGAGCGCACCTTCACCAGGAGGGGAGAGGACAGACTAAGGGACACTAAGGAGAGAGGTCCTCCCCGTGCCCAGCCTCTCATACTCCAGAGAGCGCACCTTCACCAGGAGGGAGAGGACAGACTAAGGGACACTAAGGAGAGAGGTCCTCCCCGTGCCCAGCCTCTCATACTCCAGAGAGCGCACCTTCACCAGGAGGGAGAGGACAGACTAAGGGACACTAAGGAGAGAGGTCCTCCCCGTGCCCAGCCTCTCATACTCCAGAGAGCGCACCTTCACCAGGGGGGAGAGGACAGACTAAGGGACACGAAGGAGAGAGGCCCTCCCCATGCCCAGCCCCTCATACTCCAGAGAGCGCACCTTCACCAGGAGGGAGAGGACAGATTAAGGGACACTAAGGAGAGAGGTCCTCCCCGTGCCCAGCCTCTCATACTCCAGAGAGCGCACCTTCACCAGGAGGGAGAGGACAGACTAAGGGACACTAAGGAGAGAGGCCCTCCCCGTGCCCAGCCTCTCATACTCCAGAGAGCGCACCTTCACCAGGTCACCCAGAATGTTCCTAACCACCTCATCCACCGGGAGGATTTTACGCTGCGTTGATACTAAACACCGTGCGTTCCACGTGTGCTACCTGACCAATAGACTAACTAGGAATAACGTGCAGCGGTCCCGGCCACCCAGGCCTCTGAATGCTCCATAGGCCCACTCCGCATAGGAGAGACCGGCCAACCCGGGCCAATGGATGGAAGCGCCCACCCGGTTGTACACCTCTGTGTTAAAGGGGCACTGAAGCAGGAAGTGGTCCATGCTCTCCAGCAGGCCACCGCACTCCTCCCGGGGACAACCCCTTTCCTCAGAGCTCCTACACTTCAGATTGTCCCTCACACACAGCTTTCCATGGAAGCAGCGCCAAGTCACGTCCCAAAACTTCAAGGGGATCCTGATAGAATTCAACAAACTCAAACCTACCCCCAGATCCCGACTTGGGCAATCCCTGAGGGTCAGAGGCTTCTGGAAATGGGTCAACAGAACCCTCTTGTCAAGGATCTCCCACAATCCCAGACCCCACCGGCGAATCACCTTCAGAACCGTGGTAGCGTAAGCCGGAAGATGCCCATGCGGTGTGTGGAGATCCTTATCTTGCCCCCCCTGTCTCCCATTCCGGGAAGAAAGGCCTAAACCATCCCCTACAGGAGAATACCCATGGAGGAGCCCATCCCCTGCAGGAGTATACCCACGGAGGAGCCCATCCCCTGCAGGAGTATACCCCCGGAGGAGCCCATCCCCTGCAGGAGTATACCCACGGAGGAGCCCATCCCTGCAGGAGTATACCCACGGAGGAGCCCATCCCCTGCAGGAGTATACCCACGGAGGAGCCCATCCCCTACAGGAGTATACCCACGGAGGAGCCCATCCCCTGCAGGAGTATACCCACGGAGGAGCCCATCCCCTACAGGAGTATACCCACGGAGGAGCCCATCCCCTGCAGGAGTATACCCACGGAGGAGCCCTCTCTTTCCAGAGGTTTGCTACATTGATCTTAAGAAAGGTATTCACTAGGAACACCACAGGGTTGACCATACACAACCCTCCTTGTGCGGTAAGTAACCTCACTCCTGATTAGGTTCAGCCTATTCCCCCATAACAGCTGGAGGAACAGACTGTAGACCCGAGTCCAGAGGGGTTCTGGCAACATGCAAACAGTGGAGATAATATAATCTTGAACTGTGGCCTAGGACTAGGAGTTCTCCTCTTACCCCATAACGCTTCAAGTGAATAGTGTCCAAGAGCAAAATTGATCACAAAAGTTATCACGATAAATATATTTTTTTACTTGAAAATTCTTCATAGAACATTCACATTTTCAGTAAATAGTCAGTAAATTTTTTTCCTAGTGGTGTTCTAACTGCTTGCACTCTTTAGACCAAAAGACTCCGTGGGTAAATCAACTTACTTCCAATACTCGCATAAGCCTAGTAATAGTCCGCTACTCCTTCAGACGCCTCCCGAAAGTGCTACGAGCCTGAGCTGTGACGTTTTGGGGGTCACGCCCCCTTCCTCAGATAAGTTGTCAGACGCGAGAAAACTGAGTAAAGTTGTAAAGTAAGGGGTTAAAATGATCTTTATTGTGTTGACATCACTGGGGGATTGAAATGTGAGGATCATGGGAAAACCCCTTTAAACCGATCAAACGCTTTTGCCTGATCCAAGGACAGCCAAAATATTGAATACTAAAAAAATAGTGAGTCAGATAAATGCCAGACACATAGATTTTATTAAGTAAACAAGTAAACGGCAATACAAAAGCAGCAATAAGAGTATAAAAGCAGCGAGTGCCAAAGTAATCACAAGATCATAAGCCAATTGGAAGAATCGGACCCGGTACATAGGACATGATAACAGTCAGAGCCTTGTATAGAGATCCCAACAATTATAGGGAAACATAATACCTGATATGGAGTTAGCACTGAGACATAGTTACCTACACCAGTCAGACAGGCACACGCTGTACACCCCGACACGTGTATCGCAAATAGCTTTATCAAGGGGAGTGTCTAAAGTTACACTGGGCGAGGCTTATATATAAGAGTCCACCAATAGGAGAAGAACATGAATTAGGCTAAAGTTATATACTCCTGTGCAGCCACGAGGTGCAGGCAATTGTGAGAGAGTGAGCTGGATGACAGAGATCGCGAGACAACGTGGCATACCACGCGATACTACGGCTGCAGCAGCGAGAGTAGGCTGCGCATGCGCAGTGCCTCCGCAGGACATCGGACCCGGAATGATTCAGCGCAGCCGCAATAGAGGAGAAAGGGATTGACAGGTAAGTATATGGGGATATTAGTGAGCAGAGAATAACCAGTTGTATGGGACAGCAATGGCCAGTAGGGGGAGAGCATCTTATTGTGTAGTGTGCCTTGTATGCAAATAACGCTGGGAAATAGAACCCGAGGCAGCAAAAACATGATTAAAGTGACAAGTGCATCGATTACAAAAATTCTGTATATATATACAATTTACATATGTCTTATATGCAGATAATGCTATAATTACTGATAAAGATGACAGCCTCATAAATAAAGTGACAAGTGCATCAATTACAAGGGATATATATATATAATAATACAATATCAAATAAATCCATACTTTGCATAATAGCATAACAAATACAATATAAGGCAGCGCAGCCGTCCAAGTGCACATACATCCTAAACATACTAAAAAGAGCAGATAATGTCATACTAAAAAATATTTAATACATGTGAAATAGTAAAATAGTTTATACAAATAAAATATGTGAATGCAAATAAAACTCGGTGACGTGAGGTGCAAAAGTGCAAAGCACAAAAAGTGCCATGCAGTGAAACTAAGTAAAAATATTAATGTTTAAGGGGACATAGGGGGGGTGGGGGAGAGAATATCCAGCAGAGTTGATAAATAAGCATGGAAGGGACATCCATGGTACATCTCTCCAAGCAGGTATCTGGTGGAGACTTCTAAGGGAAAAGAAAAAGCAAAAAGAAAGATAGAAAAATAGACAAAAAATGGAAAGAAAGAGATATATTAGTAACAATACTACAATAAAATACCACAGTTAAAACCTAGACACTAAACAGTTATTAAAAGAGGAACACAGCTAAGTGGAATGGAGGGTAGATACTTTACAAGTATGGGACAAAACTAAGGTTCTCATTCAAGCCCCTTGGGGATACCGTATCTAAAAGGAAAATCCACTTTGTCTCTTCCTGGGCTAAGGCACGTTTCCAGTTACCCCCCCCTAGGGTCTATAATGACCCTGTCGATCCCCCTTACCTTGAATTGGGAGCACTGATGATATTCCTTGAAATGGCGTGGTATTGTTTTCAGACTGCCCGAACCCTGTTCATCCTTCGCTGCCTCAATACCAAGTATAAGATGGGGTTAGAAAACCAAGAAAAAGGCTGGCACGGCGCTATTATGGAGAGAGTCTTCTGGTAAGTTTAAATAGTTTATTCCAAAAACTGTAAACGCGTTTCGGGCGGAACACCCTTCTTCAAGTAGAAATGGAAATAGCTAATCGTTGGATCCATTCAGTGCTGGAGCACCTCTATACCAAGTACGTGTTCTCGGACCCTGCGTCTCAGTTGTCTTGTGGTCAGTCCTATATAGATCAGTCCACACGGGCAAATTGCAAAGTAAATGACTCCAAAGGTAGTGCATGTAATAGATCAGTGATGGCAAACCTTTTAGATGCTGAGTGCCCAAACTACGACCGAAACCCAAACATCTTTTGCAAAGTGCCGATTCGACAATTTAAGCAGTAACTTATGACTCCCTGCTCTGTTACATGTTTAAATTGTATATGCACCTGAGGACACCAATACAGTAGAAATAAGGAGAAGAAGTTTTGGATTATCACTGTAGCTTCCTTCTAGGGTTCTGGGCTGCCTGGGACTGCAGGAGGCCTTGAGTCCTGTCTGGCGAACTCTGCACTGGGGTGATGGCACAGGTGCCCACAGAAAGGGCTCAGAGTACCACCTCTGGCACCCGTGCCATAGGTTCGCCATCACTGTAATAGAGTGTGTGATTTTATACTCTTTCTGCCTGTTGGAGTAAAAAAAAACATGAAGTTGTTTCCATATTCGTGCATGCCACACAGTTACCACAGGGGTGACTCCCCCATTTGGGGCCTTTGGACCCAAAAATCCTGTTAGCTGGTTCTCTGTGAATACTGCTCTCCAGGTGATCACGGAGAACGACGGTGCGTGACAGACGGATGCGAGGATGTGAATTCATGTAAAGTGTCATCAATCCTCAGGAGGTGCCAATACTTGGAGAGGGTCCCTTGGATTTTCTTCCATTGCGAATTGTAAGTTGTTATAAACCTGACGATGTCCCCATTGGTGCGTTTTGCTGATTTTGTCATGATGAGGTCCTGTCTTTTTGTCTTTCATATAACCTCTTCTTTTAGAGCGTTCCGAGTATCCACGTTCTTCAAAGCGATGTCGTAGATCTGCTGCCTGGAGTTCAAACGTCGAGTCATTCGAACAAATGCGTCGTATCCGTAAGAACTGCCCAATAGGGATGGGTGAGACGACTGGGCATGTAGAAGAGCATTACTAGAAGTTTCCTTCTGGAAGAGATGGTCCCATCATTGCCTACATCAGTGATTTTCAACCTGTGTGCCGCGGGGAGCCCCTGTGTAGCGCGGCCCATGTCACGTGACATGGGCCGCGTGGTGCAGGAGCTACAGAAGATGGGCGGATCGCCATTAGGAGTGAAGGTACTCGGAAGAAGACATCAAGGGTAAGTATATAAGGTTATTATTTGTATAGGGAAGGAAGCTAGGGTCTTTTTTTTTTATTAGTAAAGGTAGGCTGGGGCTTTTTATTAGTAAAGGGGGGCCTCTAGGGCCTTTTAATTAGTAAAGGGAGGCATCTAGGGCCTTTTAATTAGTAAAGGGGGGCCGCTAGGGGCTCTTAATTAGTAAAGGGAGGCCGCTAGGGTCTTTTAATTAGTAAAGGGAGGCATCTAGGGCCTTTTAATTAGTAAAGGGGGGCCGCTAGGGGCTCTTAATTAGTAAAGGGAGGCCGCTAGGGTCTTTTAATTAGTAAAGGGAGGCATCTAGGGCCTTTTAATTAGTAAAGGGGGGCCGCTAGGGGCTCTTAATTAGTAAAGGGAGGCCGCTAGAGGCTCTTAATTAGTAAAGGGAGGCCGCTAGGGTCTTTTAATTAGTAAAGGGAGGCCGCTAGGGGCTCTTAATTAGTAAAGGGAGGTCGCTAGGGGCTCTTAATTAGTAAAGGGAGGCCGATAGGGGCTTTTAATTAGTAAAGGGAGGCCGCTAGGGGCTTTTAATTAGTAAAGGGAGGCCGCTAGGGGCTTTTAATTAGTAAAGGGAGGCCGCTAGGGGCTTTTGATTAGTAAAGGGAGGCAGCTAGGGGCTCTTAATTAGTAAAGGGAGGCCGCTAGGGTCTTTTAATTAGTAAAGGGAGGCCGCTAGGGTCTTTTAATTAGTAAAGGGAGGCCGCTAGGGGCTCTTAATTAGTAAAGGGAGGCCGCTAGGGGCTTTTAATTAGTAAAGGGAGGCCGCTAGGGGCTTTTAATTAGTAAAGGGAGGCCGCTAGGGGCTTTTAATTAGTAAAGGGAGGCCGCTAGAGGCTCTTAATTAGTAAAGGGAGGCCGCTTGGGTCTTTTAATTAGTAAAGGGAGACCGCTAGGGGCCCTTAATTAGTAAAGGGAGGCCGCTAGGGGCTTTTAATTAGTAAAGGGAGGCCGCTAGGGGCTTTTAATTAGTAAAGGGAGGCCGCTAGAGGCTCTTAATTAGTAAAGGGAGGCCGCTTGGGTCTTTTAATTAGTAATGGGAGACCGCTAGGGGCTCTTAATTAGTAAAGGGAGGCCGCTAGGGGCTTTTAATTAGTAAAGGGAGACCGCTAGGGGCTCTTAATTAGTAAAGGGAGGCCGCTAGGGGCTTTTAATTAGTAAAGTGAGACCGCTAGGGGCTCTTAATTAGTAAAGGGAGGCCGCTAGGGGCTTTTAATTAGTAAAGGGAGACTGCTAGGGGCTCTTAATTAGTAAAGGGAGACCGCTAGAGGCTCTTAATTAGTAAAGGGAGGCCGCTAGGGGCTCTTAATTGGTAAAGGGAGGCCGCTAGGGGCTTTTAATTAGTAAAGGGAGACCGCTAGGGGCTTTTAATTAGTAAAGGGAGGCCGCTAGGGGCTCTTAATTGGTAAAGGGAGGCCGCTAGGGGCTTTTAATTAGTAAAGGGAGACCGCTAGGGGCTTTTAATTAGTAAAGGGAGGCCGCTAGGGGCTTTTAATTAGTAAAGGGAGGCTGCTAGAGGTTTTTATTAGTAAAGGGAGGGTGCTAGGGTTTTTTTATTAGTAAAGGGAGGCCTTTTATGACTGTTTTAGTGTCATTTTGTGCTATTTTGGTTGGTGTTGTGCCCCAGGATTTTCTAAGTATAAAAAGTGTGCCGCGGCTCAAAAAAGGTTGAAAATCACTGGTCTACATTGAATAACACATCCAGGATTTCCATGTTATTACGTCCAATTATGACAGTATGACATTATCTGCTCTTTTTAGTAAGTTTAGGATGTATGTGCACTTGGACGGCTGCGCTGCCTTATATTGTATTTGTTATGCTATTATGCACAGTATGGATTTATTTGATATTGTATTTATATATATATATATATCCCTTGTAATTTATGCACTTGTCACTTTATTTATGAGGCTGTCGTCTTTATCAGTAATTATAGCATTATCTGCATATAAGACATATGTAAATCGTATATATATACAGAATTTTTGTAATCGATGCACTTGTCACTTTAATCATGTTTTTGCTGCCTCGGGTTCTATTTCCCAGCGTTATTTGCATACAAGGCACACTACACAATAAGATGCTCTCCCCCTACTGGCCATTGCTGTCCCATACAACTGGTTATTCTCTGCTCACTTATATCCCCATATACTTTACCTGTCAATCCCTTCCTCCTGTATTGCGGCAGCGCTGAATCATTCCGGGTCCGATGTCCTGCGGAGGCACTGCGCATGCGCAGCCTACTCTCGCTGCTGCAGCCGTAGTATCCCGTGGTATGCCACGTTGTCTCGCAATCTCTGTCATCCAGCTCACTCTCTCACAATTGCCTGCACCTCGTGGCTGCACAGGAGTATATAACTTTAGCCTAATTCATGTTCTTCTCCTATTGGTGGACTCTTATATATAAGCCTCACCCAGTGTAACTTTAGACACTCCCCTTGATAAAGCTATTTGCGGTACACGTGTGGGGGTGTACAGCGTGTGCCTGTCTGACTGGTGTAGGTAACTATGTCTCAGTGCTAACTCCATATCAGGTATTATGTTTCCCTATAATTGTTGGGATCTCTATACAAGGCTCTGACTGTTATCATGTCCTATGTACCAGGTCCGATTCTTCCAATTGACTTATGATCTTGTGATTACTTTGGCACTCGCTGTTTTTATACTCTTATTGCTGCTTTTGTATTGCCGTTTACTTGTTTACTTAATAAAATCTGTCTGTCTGGCATTTATCTGACTATTTTTTTAGTATTCAATATTTTGGCTGTCCTATATGTAAATAGCAGGGGGGGGGGGGGTTCTTGTGATAGAGACTTTATGCCCACACCCCTCGCTTTATGTTTTGGTTCTGATCCAAGGACAGCAAGTACCCCTTCCAGTTACCAGCCCTGCCCTGCTCCACTGCCTCCCGGACACAAAGCACAGCACTAAATGTACTGCGGCCTGGAACAGAGCAGTGCTGGGTCCCCGAAAGGAGCCGGGGTGCAAACTGCACCAGCCGATTAAACAGCACCTTTGCCAAAACCTTTCTGTCCGTATTGAGAAGCGCTATGGGACGCCAGTTCTCAACACGAGATCGGTCCTTACCCTTTGGCAGGATGATCAGGGCTGACCTCCTCATTGACTTCGGCAGAGCGCCCGAGGAAAGACACTCATTGAATACCTCAGTCAAGAGGGGAACCAAGGCGTCCTTAAAGGTCTTATAAAACTCGGATGTTAAGCCATCCGGACCCGGCGATTTCTTGAGGGCGAGCCCTTCAATCGCCAGGCTGACTTCCTCTTCCCTGATCATCTCTGTCAAAACATCAAGAGAAGGATCTACTCCTGGCTCAGGGACAGTTTCAGCCAGGAAAGCCGACATCACATCCCGATCCAGATCCTTCCTGCCCAAGAGGTGTGAGTAGAAGGATCTGACGACCTCCAGAATCCCTGATCTGGACCTTTTCAGGGATCCCGTCCTTAGATACCTTAGATGGGCCGCGGTTTTTCTGCTTCTTTTCTAGCATCAACTATAACCAAAAACTGTAGATGTTTTCAAGATGTTTTTCTAGACCATCTAGAAAATATATCCTTAGTATTTCAGTATTTACTAAAAATGTATCACACCAAGTCACTTACACCTTGTATTCTGTCCCCGTAATCTCGGCAATGCAGCGAACACAACATGTTTATGATTGGTAATTTGGGGCAATTTGTCTGCTCATCCCCATAAAATAAGGCAGGAAAGTCGCATCTTATCACAAGCTTTACCTTCATAAAGTTTACTGCCATCTTCAGTACGTGCATCGCTATGTACTTACCTGAAGACATCATCATACTCTGCCCTATATTTTTATGAGAACATTGGCCATAAAATCTATGGAAATCTGAGAGATAAAATTCTATAATTTGCAGGAGACGAAAATCTTTGAATGGTGATTGGTCGTCTTAGTAAACCGCTGTACGACCTATGGGGAACCACGTGGCTCTCTCCGAGACGTGTCCATCAGAGGTCATAGGGCACACGTGTCCCTGATGAGCGGAACCAGGACTGGGACAAAGACCAACACAGCAGATAAATAACTGAAGGTAAATGTAATGTTTATGTTGCCATTTTAGATTTTTTTTGTTAAAGGGATATTCCCATTTCAGCAAATTGTTGTTATTGTTTTTATGATAAAAATTTATACAATTTAGCAATATACTTTCTGTATCAGTTCCTCACAGATTTCTAGATCTCTGCTTGCTGTCATCCTATAGGAAGCTTCCATGTTTACTTCTAGTGGATAGAATCTGACCCTGGTCACACAGGTGCGCAGCTCATTAGTATAACAGAGAGTAATCAGCGCTGGGTGTTATAGCAAGCCGTGCACCTGTGTGATATAACGAGCCGTGCACCTGTGTGATATAACGAGCCGTGCACCTGTGTGATATAAGGAGCCGTGCACCTGTGTGATATAACGAGCCGTGCACCTGTGCGATATAACGAGCCGTGCACCTGTGCGATATAACGAGCCGTGCACCTGTGCGATATAACGAGCCGTGCACCTGTGCGATATAACGTGCCGCGCACCTGTGTGATATAACGAGCAGTGCACCTGTGTGATATAACGAGCCGTGCACCTGTGCGATATAACGTGCCGCGCACCTGTGTGATATAACGAGCAGTGCACCTGTGTGATATAACGAGCCGTGCACCTGTGTGATATAACGAGCCGTGCACCTGTGTGATATAACGAGCCGAGCACCTGTGCGATATAACGAGCCGTGCACCAGTGTGATATAAGGAGCCATGCACCTGTGCGATATAACGAGCCGTGCACCTGTGTGATATAAGGAGCCGTGCACCTGTGTGATATAACGAGCCGTGCACCTGTGTGATATAACAAGCCGTGCACCTGTGTGATATAACGAGCTGTGCACCTGTGTGATATAACGAGCCGTGCACCTGTGTTATATAAAGAGCCGTGCACCTGTGTGATATAAGGAGCCGTGCACCTGTGTGATATAACGAGCCATGCACCTGTGTGATATAACGAACCGTGCACCATTGTGATATAACGAGCCGTGCACCTGTGTGATATAAGGAGCCGTGCACCTGTGTGATATAACGAGCCGTGCACCTGTGTGATATAAGGAGCCGTGCACCTGTGTGATATAACAAGCCATGCACCTGTGTGATATAACGAGCTGTGCACCTGTGTGATATAACGAGCCGTGCACCTGTGTTATATAACGAGCCGTGCACCTGTGTGATATAACGAGCCATGCACCTGTGTGATATAACGAGCTGTGCACCTTTGTGATATAACGAACCGTGCACCAGTGTGATATAACGAACCGTGCACCATTGTGATATAACGAGCCGTGCACCTGTGTGATATAACGAGCCGTGCACCTGTGTGATATAACGAGCTGTGCACCTGTGTGATATAACGAGCCGTGCATCTGTGTGACCATGGTAAGACTTCTGTCCACTGGAAGTAAACATAGAAGCTTTCCAAAGAATGACAGCAAGCAGAGATCTAGAAAACTGTAAGGAATTGATACGGAAAGTATATTGGAAAATTGTATCACTTTTTATCCTAAAATGAATGACATTAAGTTTCTGTATTGGGACAACCCCTTTAAATAAACAGTAAGTTATTACCAAGTCTCTAACCAACAACAAATGAGTTTTTACTAATCCTTTACATAAATAATATAGGCACAGATAGTACTGCCTTCCTTTCTCATCCTGATGCAGATACAGATAGTGCTACCTTCCCATATTTTCTTATAAATGTTCGGGCTACAGATAGTACTGTCTTCCCCTCTCTTCCTCTAAGTAATGCAGGTACAGATAGTACTGCCTCCCTTTCCTGTATATGATCTAGGTACAGATAGTACTGCCTCCCTTTCCTGTATATGGTGTAAGTACAGATAGTACTGCGTTCCCCTCTCTTCCTCTAAGTAATGCAGGTACAGATGGTACTGCCTCCCTTTCCTGTATATGATCTAGGTACAGATAGTACTGCCACCCTTTCCTGTATATGGTGTAAGTACAGATAGTACTGCCTCGCTTTCCTGTATATGGTGTAAGTACAGATAGTACTGCCTCCCTGTAAATAAATGTAGGGATAGATAGTACTGCCTCCCTGTAAATAAATGTAGGGATAGATAGTACTGCCTCCCTGTAAATAAATGTAGGGATAGATAGTACTGCCTTCTTATAAATGCAGCCTCTCTTGCTGACATGACGTTCACAAAATGCAACATGTTTAGAAAATTGCAGAGAGCCCCCCCCAATATGAGCACAAAGAATAAATATATTATCATATCAATAATATCCGTCACCAACACAATAGTCACAAACAATGAAAACAAAAAGGGAGAACTAGTAGCAAATATGTGCAGTCTGCATGGGGTACACTACATATAATAGTAACCCCCTCAGGACCCTCACACAATGCAGAATAATACCCGACCTAATGAATCATAAATACATATATACAGTATATATTTTGTATTTTCCATGAAAAGTCAGACTTCTATTTTTCAAATGACTTTAAAATGAATAGAAACGGTTCGAAATTCTTTATTTTTTCTTTGAAATAATCATTTTCTCCTTCAGACTTTCATGAGAGAATGGGGCTCATTTACTAAGGGTCACAGATCGCACTTTCGTCGGACTGTTCACGGTTTTTGGCATTTGCTCAGCTTTGACAGATATTTAACAGGTGTCTGCGCTGGGATTGTGTCCCACATGATCTGATTGTGGCGCAGCTGCACTGCTTCCATGGGCCGTCGGACGATCCAACTGATTCGGACTGAGCGCGGCATCTAACTTTCAAATTGTGTCAGGAGATCTAGTGCCTACATGCACCAGGAAGAAGAAGGTGAACTCCAGGGACCTGAGCGGGGAAGCGACACATGCAGGATATCGGGCGCAGGATCTTAGTGACTCCCCGCACAGCGCATTATACAAGGACAATGCACTTACATGCACCAGGAAGAAGAAGGTGAACTCCGGGGACCTGAGCGGGGAAGCGACACATGCAGGATATCGGGCGCACGATCTTAGTGACTCCCCGCACAGCGCATTATACACGGACAATGCACTTACATGCACCAGGAAGAAGAAGGTGAACTCCGGGGACCTGAGCGGGGAAGCGACACATGCAGGATATCGGACGCACGATCTTAGTGACTCCCCGCACAGCGCATTATACACCGACAATGCACTTACATACACCGGGAAGAAGAAGGTGAACTCCAGGGACCTGAGCGGGGAAGCGACACATGCAGGATATCGGACGCACGATCTTAGTGACTCCCCGCACAGCGCATTATACACGGACAATGCACTTACATGCTCCAGGAAGAAGAAGGTGAACTCCGGGGACCTGAGCGGGGTAGCGACACATGCAGGATATCGGACGCACGATCTACGTGACTCCCCACACAGCGTATTATACACAGACAATGCACTTACATGCACCAGGAAGAAGAAGGTGAACTCCAGGGACCTGAGCGGGGAAGCGACACATGCAGGATATCGGGCGCACGATCTTAGTGACTCCCCGCACAGCGCATTATACACGGACAATGCACTTACATGCACCAGGAAGAAGAAGGTGAACTCCAGGGACCTGAGCGGAGAAGTGACACATGCAGGATATCGGGCGCACGATCTTAGTGACTCCCCGCACAGCGCATTATACACGGACAATGCACTTACATGCACCAGGAAGAAGAAGGTGAACTCCAGGGACCTGAGCGGGGAAGCGACACATGCAGGATATCAGGCGCAGGATCTTAGTGACTCCCTGCACAGCACATTATACACGGACAATGCACTTACATGCACCAGGAAGAAGAAGGTGAACTCCAGGGACCTGAGTGGGGAAGCGACACATGCAGGATATCGGGCGCACGATCTTAGTGACTCCCCGCACAGCACATTATACACGGACAATGCACTTACATGCACCAGGAAGAAGAAGGTGAACTCCGGGGACCTGAGCGGAGAAGTGACACATGCAGGATATCGGGCGCAGGATCTTAGTGACTCCCTGCACAGCACATTATACACGGACAATGCACTTACATGCACCAGGAAGAAGAAGGTGAACTCCGGGGACCTGAGCGGGGAAGTGACACATGCAGGATATCGGGCGCAGGATCTTAGTGACTCCCTGCACAGCGCATTATACATGGACAATGCACGTACATGCACCGGGAAGAAGAAGGTGAACTCCAGGGACCTGAGCGGGGAAGCGACACATGCAGGATATCGGGTGCACGATCTTAGTGACTCCCCGCACAGAGCATTATACACGGACAATGCACTTACATGCACCAGGAAGAAGAAGGTGAACTCCGGGGACCTGAGCGGGGAAGCGACACATGCAGGATATCGGGTGCACGATCTTAGTGACTCTCCGCACAGCGCATTATACACCGACAATGCACTTACATGCACCAGGAAGAAGAAGGTGAACTCCGGGGACCTGAGCGGGGAAGTGACACATGCAGGATATCGGGTGCACGATCTTAGTGACTCCCCGCACAGCGCATTATACACGGACAATGCACTTACATGCACCAGGAAGAAGAAGGTGAACTCCAGGGACCTGAGCGGGGAAGCGACACATGCAGGATATCGGGCGCAGGATCTTAGTGACTCCCTGCACAGCACATTATACACGGACAATGCACTTACATGCACCAGGAAGAAGAAGGTGAACTCCGGGGACCTGAGCGGGGAAGCGACACATGCAGGATATCGGGCGCAGGATCTTAGTGACTCCCCGCACAGCGCATTATACACGGACAATGCACTTACATGCACCAGGAAGAAGAAGGTGAACTCCGGGGACCTGAGCGGGGAAGCGACACATGCAGGATATCGGATGCAGGATCCTAGTGACTCCCCGCACAGCGCATTATACACGGACAATGCACTTTCTGTGAACTCCACGGGAAGGGTAAGTAAATGTGCCCCAATGTTTCTTTGCTGCACTTCCAGCATTGCTGACCTTTAGCCTATAGCTGGTAATTTGCAAGAGGAGAAATTTCACTCCCTGCTTCCAGAAGCCCCTCCCACAAGTTGGATCGGCTTGAGGGGCGCTTTTTACTTACCATACAGTCAAGCTGTATAGGTTTATTCTGTATAACTGTGTGGGTTGGTTCCTGTATTTCTGTATACTGTGTATCTATATCAGTTATACATTGCACCATATTAATCAGTACCATTCACCATGTAGGATGACGACTCACTGTCCACTTCTAGATGTTAATGTTTTGCAGAGCAGCGACGTTATAAGATTGTAATTGTTATTACAGGAAGAGATCATTATAGTAAGTTTATAACCAGCTGAGCCTCTAAATACAGCAGAGTAAGAGTCAGGGGTTACTACAGGTAGTGGGGAGGAGTATAATGGGTCAGGGGTTACTACAGGTAGTGGGGAGGAGTATAATGGGTCAGGGGTTACTACAGGTAGTGGGGAGGAGTATAATGGGTCAGGGGTTACTACAGGTAGTGGGGAGGAGTATAATGGGTCAGGGGTTACTACAGGTAGTGGGGAGGGGTATAATGGGTCAGGGGTTACTACAGGTAGTGGGGAGGAGTATAATGGGTCAGGGGTTACTACAGGTAGTAGGGAGGAGTATAATGGGTCAGGGGTTACTACAGGTAGTGGGGAGGAGTATAATGGGTCAGGGGTTACTACAGGTAGTGGGGAGGGGTATAATGGGTCAGGGGTTACTACAGGTAGTGGGGAGGAGTATAATGGGTCAGGGGTTACTACGGGAATTAGGGAGGAGTATAATGGGTCAGGGGTTACTACAGGTAGTGGGGAGGAGTATAATGGGTCAGGGGTTACTACAGGTAGTAGGGAGGAGTATAATGGGTCAGGGGTTACTACAGGTAGTGGGGAGGAGTATAATGGGTCAGGGGTTACTACAGGTAGCAGGGAGGAGTATAATAGGTCAGGGGTTACTACAGGTAGTAGGGAGGAGTATAATGGGTCAGGGGTTACTACAGGTAGTGGGGAGGAGTATAATGGGTCAGGGGTTACTACAGGTAGCAGGGAGGAGTATAATAGGTCAGGGGTTACTACAGGTAGTAGGGAGGAGTATAATGGGTCAGGGGTTACTACAGGTAGTGGGGAGGAGTATAATGGGTCAGGGGTTACTACAGGTAGCAGGGAGGAGTATAATGGGTCAGGGGTTACTACAGGTAGTGGGGAGGAGTATAATGGGTCAGGGGTTACTACAGGTAGTGGGGAGGAGTATAATGGGTCAGGGGTTACTACAGGTAGTGGGGAGGAGTATAATGGGTCAGGGGTTACTACAGGTAGTGGGGAGGAGTATAATGGGTCAGGGGTTACTACAGGTAGTAGGGAGGAGTATAATGGGTCAGGGGTTACTACAGGTAGTGGGGAGGAGTATAATGGGTCAGGGGTTACTACAGGTAGTAGGGAGGAGTATAATGGGTCAGGGGTTACTACAGGTAGCAGGGAGGAGTATAATGGGTCAGGGGTTACTACAGGTAGTGGGGAGGAGTATAATGGGTCAGGGGTTACTACAGGTAGTAGGGAGGAGTATAATGGGTCAGGGGTTACTACAGGTAGTGGGGAGGAGTATAATGGGTCAGGGGTTACTACAGGTAGTGGGGAGGAGTATAATGGGTCAGGGGTTACTACAGGTAGTAGGGAGGAGTATAATGGGTCAGGGGTTACTACAGGTAGTGGGGAGGAGTATAATGGGTCAGGGGTTACTACAGGTAGTAGTGAGGAGTATAATGGGTCAGGGGTTACTACAGGTATTGGGGAGGAGTATAATGGGTCAGGGGTTACTACAGGTATTGGGGAGGAGTATAATGGGTCAGGGGTTACTACAGGTAGTGGGGAGGAGTATAATGGGTCAGGGGTTACTACAGGTAGTAGGGAGGAGTATAATGGGTCAGGGGTTACTACAGGTAGTAGGGAGGAGTATAATGGGTCAGGGGTTACTACAGGTAGTAGGGAGGAGTATAATGGGTCAGGGGTTACTACAGGTAGTAGGGAGGAGTATAATGGGTCAGGGGTTACTACAGGTAGTAGTGAGGAGTATAATGGGTCAGGGGTTACTACAGGTAGTAGGGAGGAGTATAATGGGTCAGGGGTTACTACAGGTAGTAGGGAGGAGTATAATGGGTCAGGGGTCACTACAGGTAGTAGGGAGGAGTATAATGGGTCAGGGGTTACTACAGGTAGCAGGGAGGAGTATAATAGGTCAGGGGTTACTACAGGTAGTAGGGAGGAGTATAATGGGTCAGGGGTTACTACAGGTAGTGGGGAGGGGTATAATGGGTCAGGGGTTACTACAGGTAGTAGGGAGGAGTATAATGGGTCAGGGGTTACTACATGTAGTAGGGAGGAGTATAATAGGTCAGGGGTTACTACAGGTAGTAGGGAGGAGTATAATGGGTCAATGGTTACTACAGGTAGTAGGGAGGAGTATAATGGGTCAGGGGTTACTACAGGTAGTGGGGAGGAGTATAATGGGTCAGGGGTTACTACAGGTAGTAGGGAGGAGTATAATGGGTCAGGGGTTACTACAGGTAGTGGGGAGGAGTATAATGGGTCAGGGGTTACTACAGGTAGTAGGGAGGAGTATAATGGGTCAGGGGTTACTACATGTAGTAGGGAGGAGTATAATGGGTCAGGGGTTACTACAGGTAGTAGGGAGGAGTATAATAGGTCAGGGGTTACTACAGGTAGTAGGGAGGAGTATAATGGGTCAGGGGTTACTACAGGTAGTGGGGAGGGGTATAATGGGTCAGGGGTTACTACAGGTAGTAGGGAGGAGTATAATGGGTCAGGGGTCACTACAGGTAGTAGGGAGGAGTATAATGGGACATCAGTGCGGGCTCTGCCCCCCTCCCCTCTTATTAAATGTGGTGAAGAATCATTGGTGCAAAGTTTAATTTCCCCCAACACAAACCCAGTTTTGATGATGTTTGGCATAAAGAGCCCCCCCCCCCCCAGGGGCTCCGCTCTGCTCCTGGGACTCCTTGCGTCAGTCATCCCGACTGTTGGGTCTTTCCTGAAATGGTTGTGTCGCTAGTGATATTTATGGCTGCAGGGGATCGGTCCGGGATTTATTGGCTCCTCGGAGACTTCGTCCTCGGTAATCAGGAGAGTAGAAAGTCCGGAGGAGATCTGAGAACTTGTCATCCCCTGATTATCCGTTTATAGTCCGGAAAGGGCACAAACCCTTTAAATAACAATGTATTCAGGGGCAGATTTACTTACCCGGCCCATTCGCGATCCAGCGGCGCGTTCTCTGCGGTGGATTCGGGTCTTCTGGCGATTCACTAAGACAGTTCCTCCGACGTCCACCAGGTGTCGCTGCTGCGCTGAAGTCCGCCGAGGTCTCACAATCCGTTGCTGGGTGCAGGTAAGTGCGTGTCCAGCGACACTTTTTTTTTAAAATGTGGCGGTTTTTCCAAATCCGTTGGGTTTTCGTTCGGCCACGCCCCCGATTGCCGTCGCGTGCACGCCGGTGCCGATGCGCCACAATCCGATCACGTGCGGCAAAAACCCCGGGGCAATTGAGGAAAAAACGGCGCAAAACGGAAAAATTCGGGTAACCGCTGTAAAAACGCAATTCGGGCCCTTAGTAAATGACCCCCAATGTGTAAGTAACAGACCTGCTCCCTAGACCGGGCAATGTGGGGTCAGGTCTGCTCCCTACAGGAGTCAGTGACTAAGGTGTTACCACTACGGGGAGGTAAGTAGAAGGATCGGTGCCTTCGCTTCTCACATGTTGTAATGGGAGGAGGTCGGGGGCCTCATCCTATCACATGTTTGACATCGGTGAAAGCTCCTGTGATCCTCCTGACACGTCCTGAGTAAATTTACTTGGAGACGTCAGGTGTTTACATTTTACTCTGCCCTTTATTTTTATAAGAAAAGTTTCAATAAAATTTATAAAAAATGTGGCATAAAAAGATCCCAGTGCGGGAGCGGGAGTGCGGGAGACTACAGACCTTGAAAGGCGATGAGTAAGACTCGTAAACCGAGAATAAATATACATTGTCCCGGCGCGGACGACGTGTCCCTGACGGGAACAACCAGGTCTGAGGCAAAGGCCACACATGACACAGGATCAGATGTAGTAAATTTTCTGTCTGCATTTCAGTTTTTATGGTTAAATAAACAGTAAGTTATTACACGAGTCTCTAAGCATTACTGCCGTTCATTCTTGTAAATGTCCAGACTCGCACTGACCCACCAGTGTAATGGCGAAACACCTGCTGACTCCACCCACAATACCTTCTAAATCCCCACCCACCTGACACCTGCTGACTCCACCCCCAATACCTGCTAAATCCCCACCCACCTCACACCTGCTGACCCCACCCCCAATATCCTCTAAATCCCCACCCACCTGACACCTGCTGACCTCACCCCCAATATCCTCTAAATCCCCACCCACCTGACACCTGCTGACCTCACCCCCAATATCCTCTAAATCCCCACCCACCTGACACCTGCTGACTCCAACCCAATTATGATGCTGGGGGGGGGGGTCACAATATGAGGAGATGTGAGGGGCCACAATATGAAGGATGGTGAGAGGGGCCTCAATATGAGGGGGAGATTAGAAGCCATAATATAAGGGGGGGGATGAGAGAGGACAGTATATGATTGGTGATAAGAGGGGCCACAATATCTGGAGGAGATGAGAGGGGCCACAACATGAGGGGCAAATGACAGGGGTCATGAGATGAGGGGCCACAATATGAAGGTAAGATGAGAGGCAACACTATGAGGGGGAGATGGCAGGGACCAGAATAGGAGGGGGATATGTTGACCATAGACTTCCATTCATTACTTGTTTTTTTACTTATTAAATAATTAGTGAAACATCAATTTTTTAGTTTTTATTTAACTTTTTTATTTTTCATTCCATTTTGGTACAAGATTATAGTGGTTGTTAGTATATTGCCTTCCTGAAAGAAATATAGACACAGATATTACTGCCTTCCTGTAAGTGATGTCGACACAGGTAATACTATCTTCCCATAAGTAATGTAGGCACAGATAGTACTGCCTTTCTGTAAGAAATATAGACACAGATAGTACTGCCTTCCTGTAAGAAATATAGACACAGATAGTACTGCCTTCCTGTAAGAAATATAGGCACAGATAGTACTGCCTTCCTGTAAGAAATATAGACACAGATAGTACTGCCTTCCTGTAAGAAATATAGACACAGATATTACTACCTTCATGTAAGAGATATAGACACAGATATTACTGCCTTCCTGTACGTGATGTAGACACAGGTAATACTATCTTCCCATAAGTGATGTAGACACAGATAGCGCTACCTTCCTGTGGGTGATATAGGCACAGATAGTACTGCCTTTCTGTAAGTGATGTAGACACAGACAATACTGTCTTCCCAAAAGTAATATAAGGACATGTAGTACTGCTTCCCTGTGATGTAGACACAGATAGTACTACCTTCCTGTAAGTGATATAGACACAGATAGTGCTGCCTTCCTGTAGGTGATAAAGGCACAGTTAGTGCTGCCTCCCTCACTATAAAGAAGACATTATATAGATTTGCAGCCTCTCTTACTGATATGATGTTGTTCTCATAATGGAACTTGTTTTATAGTTTCTTGCAGCTCTCATTGTTTATGTTAATTATAGTGACATTGATTTCATAAGATATGGAGGTTATAAAGTCAAAGGTAAAGAGAAGCAATAAATAATACACAGTGATCTACAGCTGTAGAGTAAAATTACACACACTCTTATATACTGCACATTGATGACACCCCACAAACTCTATAGAAGTCCGTGTCATATCAACAGCAAGTACTAAGGTGCAGCAATGTACCCCGGGTCAGTCACTCCACTCCGGCCTGGGCTGAACTCCATCACTGTGGATGTTTCAGGGTGGGGTGCGGGTTAGCATGGGTTAAACCAAAGGGGACAAGAACGGCCAGTGTTTTCGGTAGAGCAGAAGACCTCATGGCTAATGGAAGACCCCCCCCCTATGTGCCCCATGCATCCAGCTCCACCAATGCATCCGTAAACATCTACCAAAATCACCACCATTATCCACATTTCGATATGGTTAATAGTTGGCGATAATATAAGGATTTGACCCCTTAGGCAGCTGCCTGTCTTGCCTATCCCTTTCCCAGTCCGTATGACCAGACAAGCTGAGAAAACTTTATAAAACTGTTATCCAGTCACAACGCAGCTTAGATTTCTGAAAAATGAAAGTTGCTCCTTAATTGGTTTCTAAGTGAAAGACATTGGGGCAGATTTACTTACCCGCTCCTGTCGCGATCCCGCGGTGCGTTGTCCGACGAGGATTCGGAGCTGCTGCGATTCACTAAGGTCCGTGCGTCCAATTTCCTGCATGTGTCGCTTCCCCCGCTAAGGTCCGCCGGAGTTCACCTTCTGAATGTAAGTGCGTGTTCTAGCGACAAAATTTGCTTTTTAAATTCCGCGGTTTGTCCGAATCAGTCGGGTTGTCCGATGGCCACGCCCCCCGATTTCTGTCCCATGCAAGCCGGGGCCAATGCGCCACAATCTGATCATGTGCGCAAAAAACCTGGGGCAATTCAGAGCAAAACGGAAAAGAATCGCGAAACACGACGAAAAGGCGGCGTTCGGACTCCCATAATTTGGGCCATCTTTGAAGGTCCTCAGTCAAATCAGAGAAAAGTTGGTCTAATAGATAAAGAGACCATAATCCAACTATAAAAATAAAGGCAGCAGTCGCCAAATTATTCTGTTTTTGTCCTTTCGATAAATAAACTTTCATTACCTGAGACGTGCCGCCCCCCTGGTCCTGACTGTACCCCCCCCCCCCACATCAGGGTGAAGGTGCGTCCTCCGGCGTCCATCTCTCTGCGCTTACACGGATATTACACCTTTACCATGTTCTACATCAGATAAGAGCTTATTGTTGACATTGTGATCGGCCGCTGCCAGATATCACACGTCTCCCTCAGACGGTATCAGTGTAGTCCCCGGGTGACTGGGTCTGTACAATGATGGGTGTGATCCTCCGTAACCTGCATTGTATAGAGGGGAACCTGAGAAGGATTTGGTCGCGTCAAACAATAGGATTTCATAATATTTACTGCTGCAGACATCATCATGATAACCTGTATATAGCCTGTATATAGCCTGTATATAACCTGTATATAGCCCGTATATAACCTGTATATAGCCTGTATATAACCTGTATATAGCCTGTATATAGCCTGTATATAGCCTGTATATAACCTGTATATAGCCTGTATATAGTCTGTATATAACCTGTATATAGCCTGTATATAACCTGTATATAGTCTGTATATAACCTGTATATAGCCTGTATATAACCTGTATATAGCCTGTATATAACCTGTATATAACCTGTATATAGCCTGTATATAACCTGTATATAACCTGTATATAGCCTGTATATAACCTGTATATAGCCTGTATATAACCTGTATATAACCTGTATATAGCCTGTATATAACCTGTATATAACCTGTATATAGCCTGTATATAACCTGTATATAGCCTGTATATAACCTGTATATAGCCTGTATATAACCTGTATATAGCCTGTATATAACCTGTATATAACCTGTATATAGCCTGTATCTAACCTGTATATAACCTGTATATAGCCTGTATATAACCTGTATATAACCTGTATATAGCCTGTATATAACCTGTATATAACCTGTATATAGCCTGTATCTAACCTGTATATAACCTGTATATAGCCTGTATCTAACCTGTATATAACCTGTATATAACCTGTATATAGCCTGTATATAACCTGTATATAGCCTGTATATAACCTGTATATAGCCTGTATATAACCTGTATATAGCCTGTATATAGCCTGTATATAACCTGTATATAGCCTGTATATAACCTGTATATAACCTGTATATAACCTGTATATAGCCTGTATATAGCCTGTATATAGCCTGTATATAACCTGTATATAACCTGTATATAACCTGTATATAGCCTGTATATAGCCTGTATATAGCCTGTATATAACCTGTATATAGCCTGTATATAACCTGTATATAGCCTGTATATAACCTGTATATAACCTGTATATAACCTGTATATAGCCTGTATATAACCTGTATATAGCCTGTATATAACCTGTATATAGCCTGTATATAACCTGTATATAGCCTGTATATAACCTGTATATAACCTGTATATAACCTGTATATAGCCTGTATATAGCCTGTATATAACCTGTATATAGCCTGTATATAACCTGTATATAGCCTGTATATAACCTGTATATAACCTGTATATAACCTGTATATAGCCTGTATATAACCTGTATATAACCTGCATATAGCCTGTATATAGCCTGCATATAGCTTGTATATAGCCTGTATATAACCTGTATATAGCCTGTATATAACCTGTATATAGCCTGTATATAACCTGTATATAGCCTGTATATAACCTGTATATAGCCTGTATATAGCCTGTATATAACCTGTATATAGCCTGTAAATAACCTGTATATAGCCTGTATATAACCTGTATATAACCTGTATATAACCTGTATATAGCCTGTATATAACCTGTATATAACCTGCATATAACCTGTATATAGCCTGTATATAACCTGTATATAGCCTGTATATAACCTGTATATAACCTGTATATAACCTGCATATAGCCTGTATATAACCTGTATATAGCCTGTATATAGCCTGTATATAGCCTGTATATAGCTTGTATATAGCCTGTATATAACCTGTATATAGCCTGTATATAACCTGTATATAGCCTGTATATAACCTGTATATAACCTGTATATAACCTGTATATAGCCTGTATATAACCTGTATATAGCCTGTATATAACCTGTATATAACCTGTATATAACCTGCATATAGCCTGTATATAACCTGTATATAACCTGTATATAGCCTGTATATAACCTGTATATAGCCTGTATATAACCTGTATATAACCTGTATATAACCTGCATATAGCCTGTATATAGCCTGTATATAGCCTGTATATAACCTGTATATAACCTGTATATAGCCTGTATATAACCTGTATATAGCCTGTATATAGCCTGTATATAACCTGTATATAACCTGTATATAACCTGTATATAACCTGCATATAGCCTGTATATAGCCTGTATATAGCCTGTATATAACCTGTATATAGCCTGTATATAGCCTGTATATAGCCTGTATATAACCTGTATATAGCCTGTATATAACCTGTATATAACCTGTATATAGCCTGTATATAGCCTGTATATAGCCTGTATATAGCTTGTATATAGCCTGTATATAACCTGTATATAGCCTGTATATAACCTGTATATAGCCTGTATATAGCCTGTATATAACCTGTATATAGCCTGTATATAACCTGTATATAGCCTGTATATAGCCTGTATATAGCCTGTATATAGCCTGTATATAACCTGTATATAGCCTGTATATAACCTGTATATAACCTGTATATAGCCTGTATATAACCTGTATATAGCCTGTATATACCCCCCATGTATACAACCCCCATGTTTAAAGGAGGTTTAAATATTTGAAAGGAAATCTACCATCAAAATAAATCCTGGATAAACCAGGGACATTACTATTATCTTATATTTGTTGTACATGGCCTCCTTCCTTCTAAAATCAAGTTTTATAATTATGCTAATGGGCCAGAAGGCTCTCATTACCAGAGCCCCTCCATGCTGTAGCTTCACAGGCTGTTACACTGTGCAGGAGAGCTTCCGGTTTCAGCACACAGTGGGGGAGAAGAGGTGCTCCTGTGAGTGACCGCGTCTTTATCCATCGAGGGGCGACTTTTGTGCAGCTGCATTTCTACCAGAAATTACACATTTTTCAAATATCAGACCATAAACTCCTGAACCCACCAGCTAATTATCTACTTCAGTCGGGACCTTTGGAGCTATAATGTCCCGCGTGCGTAAAGCGGCTGTTAATAATGTGTCCTGTTTATTGCGGCTTCTGATAACACGGAGTGAAAAGTTTATAAACGATGGAGTGTGAAAACTACGGAACCCAAGTTGTCATGGAGATCGGACACAGAATCATCGCGATTGGATACAATTGTAGCTGTAGCCGCGCTCCAGAAACATCTAATGTTCACAATCGTGGTCCAAAAACCTCGAAATAATCCAAACAGACGACTACATTGGGATGGACTCCGCAGTGCATTGTGTCCATGGAGCAGATTCTGACCTTCATACTGATCAATTATCCCAACAAAAGCCGCACATCACAAGGAATGAGGTGACCCCAAAATAAGCCTGGACCCTACATCCCGCCTGGACGTTTGGCTTTTTTAGAGGAGAGGATTAAACAAGAAGCAGATATTTAGGCTTCTCGAAACTCAACATGCCCCCCCCCTAGTTTCCCTAAACATTTGATATTGGGTCAGAGTCAGAAGGTTTTGCCAATCTCGATGGGTCCGGCCATGTATTTCCGGCCTTGCTTTAATCGACCCCACGGGTCCTTAGTGAAGTCTACTTATGATAAAGAAGGGACACAGAGAGAAGCGGCTGGAACTGTCCACCATCTGGGTTACAATAGGGCACACAAGTAGTGGACCGCTCCACAAAGCCACAGAGACCACCAGTAAAGTGGATTCATTGGGGCTCATTTACTAGGGGTCCTGCGGCCGTCATTCCATCGGGTTTTCCCCAATATTTCCAATTTGCGCCGAATTGCCCCGTTTTTTTGGTGCACGCGATCGGATTGTGGCGAATTGGCGCCATTGGACAACCTTTGGTGGCTATAGGACAAACCGTGGAATTTAAAAAACTATTTGTGTCACAAGAATAGCACTTACATGCACCAGGAAGAAGCAGGTGAACTCCGGCGGGCCTTTGCGCAGCAGCGACACATGCAGGATATCGGGCACACATTAGTGAATCCCCCCAGACCGAATCCACATCAGACAACGGGCCGCGGGATCACGACTGGACCGGGTAAGTAAATGTGCCCCAATATCTACAATCTAGACGTATGTAGCCCTTTCATTACACTCCTATGTCAATACCTCGGCCATTATAGTGTCCATTACACTGCCCCCTGCTGGTGTGATGATGTGAGGAGCCATGACATAGGACAATTGGTCACCCCTAGTACTGAAATTAGGGACAGTGTCCTGCGGCCACATGTGTCACCTCTCATGGACGGGCTTCCAGCTGTAGGAAAAATGCTCCCAAGGGTTTCCCAAGAAGGTCTCCCCCATATAATGGTACGTCTGCATGGTCCCCAGAGTTATCTCCAGTCCTGTATTTATAAGAGCAGCTGGGACACCGGCTTCACCGACCTACAAGTGTGCAGGGTCTACAGACCCTACATCTAAATGTGCAGCAAGATCCCATCCAGAGTCTCTATCCTCCATGCCAGGCCAATGGGCAGCAGTGGGGACTTCTGGATCAGAGGTATCTATGACATATCTGCAACACCCCTGCCAATGCATAGACTGGATAGCGAATAGTGCCCTCTCCATGTAAGCTGCCCGGGGAGACTGATCACCTCGATAGGAGGTCTACCAAAGTGGGGAACTTTGTAATTGCACCTGAGACCACTGCCTGGGAGGGCAAGAGTTAACATATCAACTGTATGTAACCAATGATCTAGTGTTTTCTTACTGTAGAGCAATCTGGAAGCTGATTGGAAAGTGTTGCCACCTCACTAGGGGAGTATAAAACCCCTTGTAGGCGGGAGCTCATGGTCAGACTCAGGGAGTCAGTTGGAGTAAGCAGAGGAGAGTGTAGCACCTGGCTGTGCGGCAGAAGCCACTGTCACACAGAAAGCAGAGGAGTCTCTGGCCACTGCCTGACAGCTTAGCGCAGTCAGGAGACTAAGCCCCAGAGCAGAGGTCCACTGTCCGGACTCGGCTCCATCTACCAGCCCAGCCTGAAGTTGTTACCAGGCTGTGAGCACCTTCCTGCTAACCTAGCTACCTCTTACCAGCTTTCCAGCCTGCTGAGCCTGTTACTGATGTTTGGCCGTTGCCTCCTGTTGAAGTTCCAATAAAGAACTGTGAGTTGATGTGCACAATGTGCCTCCGTGTGATCCCTGGATCAGACTGCTTCACCATCATGGGCTCCCCATCTGTCATCCAGGGACATATACTACAGACACTCAGGGGATGCACCAGGGAAAACCAGTACATCAGCCTCTCCCTCCTTATTTCTTGCACACACAACCTGCTGGAGAGCTGCCAGGCTGTAGGACAACCCTCCGGTCCCCATACCAAGCACCGTGACCACAGCGTGCCCTAGGCCGCAACCGCCAGCCACTCCGGTATTCTGGGCCCCGGATGTCTACAATCACAGAAGAAAGGCCCCGGTGGGTGATGTTGCATATCCACAGAAGGAAATCCACTATAACCTCCCCTCTGCCCTCCTTCGCTGTTTGTGGAAGATGAATTCAGGGCAAACTCTGTCACAGCCTTCGTGTACCATGTGTAATCCTGGTGACCTCATGTCTGGTCCGGTGGCCTCCGGAGACATCACGGCCCAGTAGTGGCCACAGGATGGAGTTCTGCTCCTCCCTTATATGTCCATTATATGCCCCTCTCAGATATATCACACAGGGCACAGGTATAGAAATATATGTGTTATGTTTATTTATATGGTCTATTTGTCTGTCATCTATGTATTATCTATAATTTATCGATGACATTACTGGGGTGCTGTATACATAAGAAGGTGCTGCGCCCCAGGCAGGAGGCCACTAGCAGTGCGATGGTTGTGCCTCTATCTATCTCCTATCTATCTATCTCCTATCTATCTATCTATCTATCTATCTATCTCCTATCTATCTATCTATCTATCTATCTATCTATCTCCTATCTCTCTAGGACATTACTGGGGTGCTGTATACATAAGAAGGTGCTGCGCCCCAGGCAGGAGGCCACTAGCAGTGCGATGGTTGTGCCTCTATCTATCTCCTATCTATCTATCTCCTATCTATCTATCTATCTATCTATCTATCTATCTATCTCCTATCTATCTATCTATCTATCTATCTCCTATCTCTCTAGGACATTACTGGGGTGCTGTATACATAAGAAGGTGCTGCGCCCCAGGCACGAGGCCACTAGCAGTGCGATGGTTGTGCCTCTATCTATACATCTCTCTATCACCGCTGATGGCAGAGGTTTCATCCTCAGGAATCTCTGAGCTCCCCTTATTATTATATTACTGTCTATAGAAGCATTGAAGGGTATCTCCAGGGATGATGCACAGCACTGGCTGCAGAGAGCACAGAGCACAGCAGTGTGAGGGCTGATTACACATCTCTCCAGGGATAGTACATAACATTGGCTGCAGAGAGCACAGCAGTGTGAGGTCTGATTACACATCTCTCCCGGGATGATGCATAGCACTGGCTGCAGAGAGCACAGAGCACAGCAGTGTGAGGTATGATTACACATCTCTCCAGGGACAATACATAACACTGGCTGCAGAGAGCACAGAGCACAGCAGTGTGAGGTATGATTACACATCTCTCCAGAGGTGATACATAGCACTGGCTGCAGAGAGCACAGAGCACAGCAGTGTGAGGTATGATTACACATCTCTCCAGAGGTGATACATAGCACTGGCTGCAGAGAGCACAGAGCACAGCAGTGTGAGGGCTGATTACACATCTTTCCAGGGATGATGCATAGCACTGGCTGCAGAGAGCACAGAGCACAGCAGTGTGAGGGCTGATTACACATCTCTCCAGGGATGATGCACAGCACTGGCTGCAGAGAGCACAGAGCACAGTAGTGTGAGGTCTGATTACACATCTCTCCAGAGGTGATACATAGCACTGGCTGCAGAGAGCACAGAGCACAGCAGTGTGAGGGCTGATTACACATCTCTCCAGGGACAATACATAACACTGGCTGCAGAGAGCACAGAGCTCAGCAGTGTGAGGGCTGATTAAACATCTCTCCAGGGATGATGCATAGCACTGGCTGCAGAGAGCACAGAGCACAGCAGTGTGAGGTCTGATTACACATCTCTCCAGGGACAATACATAACACTGACTGCAGAGAGCACAGAGCACAGCAGTGTGAGGTCTGATTACACATCTCTCCAGGGACAATACATCACACTGGCTGCAGAGAGCACAGAGCACAGCAGTGTGAGGTCTGATTACACATCTCTCCAGGGACAATACATCACACTGGCTGCAGAGAGCACAGAGCACAGCAGTGTGAGGTCTGATTACACATCTCTCCAGGGACAATACATAACACTGACTGCAGAGAGCACAGAGCACAGCAGTGTGAGGTCTGATTACACATCTCTCCAGGGACAATACATAACACTGGCTGCAGAGAGCACAGAGCACAGCAGTGTGAGGTCTGATTACACATCTCTCCAGGGACAATACATCACACTGGCTGCAGAGAGCACAGAGCACAGCAGTGTGAGGTCTGATTACACATCTCTCCAGGGACAGTACATAACACAGGCTGCAGAGAGCACAGAGCACAGCAGTGTGAGGTCTGATTACACATCTCTCCAGGGATGATGCATAGCACTGGCTGCAGAGAGCACAGAGCACAGCAGTGTGAGGGCTGATTACACATCTCTCCAGGGATGATGCATAGCACTGGCTGCAGAGAGCACAGAGCACAGCAGTGTGAGGTCTGATTACACATCTCTCCAGGGACAATACATAACACTGGCTGCAGAGAGCACAGAGCACAGCAGTGTGAGGACTCTCCCCCATTTACAGTTCTGGAGTGGACAGCTATAATTTATAGTCTTGCTGCTAACAACACACACAAAGGTATAAGATTACACATCTCCCCAGGGACAAATCCCCACATACGCTTTGCCTAGTGATAATAAAAAGTACACTTTTTATGGATCTGATGGTGTGCATCATTCCCTACTGACTGTAAATCCATTATAAAAAAGATAACAAAGTCGCAGTGTGACGTAACAGAGCAATATGTGTCCGGGTGTCCTTGCCCGTCCTCCTATCTCGCGCTCCTGCAGTTGACACTTGTCAGCACACAGAGTCGCCTGCATCTGCCCGCTCTGACATCTCAAGGTAAAGTCTGGATTTTCTCCTTACAAAACCTTTTTATTGCAGTTTTTTATTTTGATTGCTTCACTAATTCTTTGTTTTTGTGGATTTTTTTCTTCCTACTTGTCTCCTCCTTCCTTCTCTCCATGGGTGTCTCTGGTGCCGCAGTCTCTTCAGCTTCTCATGCCTCGCTCTTCTTGCTCCTCGTTTTCTTCAGGGTCCGTGATTCCTTGACTCTCGCAGGAGATGTCTCTACGCTTTCGTCTTAGTTTCTTGTTACTCACCACTCCTTTTTTCCTGTTATACGTCTCACAATTCCTGTCGAGCAAATCCTCTTGTTCCTCTTCCCTCTCTTATATCAAATCAAAGCCCGTCCATGTCATCGCCGTCTCTTCCTGGAGATCTGGCTCTTCTTTCCTTGGGCAGATCTTCAATCACCACAAGGATGTCTTCTACCTCTTCGAGCCGGGTCATAGCGTCTGGATGAAACTGCGGGACCAGAGTGCTGAACTTCTTGCGTATCCAGTGAGGGATCTCCTGCGTTCTCTCTTGACCTGTGATGTGTCTCCTCTCCGCCATTATCTCCCGAAGGGCGGGAAGCACATTTCTGAGATGAAGTTTTTTGCGGAAAGTCGTGCTCTCTGTAGCCCTCCGTCTTGCTCCGCCTTTATTCCATTTGAGGGTTACGATAGGGAATCGTGTTTTTACCGTTGTGTCAACTCTACACTGGATGAAATGGCGGAGGCCTGTCGGAGATATACTCATATTGTGATGAAAACTGTTCGGATCCTGGATCTTTCCGTCCTTCTTCCACTTTTAAGAGACCCTGAGCTCAATCTCCGGATTATCCATCTCGTGAGGGACCCACGAGCAGTCGCCTTATCAAGGAAGAGCTTCCCACTTGATATCGATAACCGTATCATACTAAAAAATGAAAACATTTCCAAGGGCATGAGCAGCATAAACGAAGTCATGAGAAAGATCTGTAAAGCTCAAGTCGCCATGAATAAACTGGCCAGGGTGTCCCTAAGCGGCCGCTACATGGTCATCCGCCATGAGGATTTGGCAAGATTTCCAGTGGAAAGTATAAAACAAATCTATGATTTTTCAGAGCTCCCACTAACAGAGGAGATGGAACAATGGATGTATAACATCACTCATGAAGAGGTTCGGGGGGTTGGTCAATTCATGACCTTTTCCAGAGAGTCCTCAAAGGTTATCGGGAGGTGGAGGACTAAAGCAGATTTCAATTTTATCCACCAAATTCAGCTATTATGTAAGGAAGCCATGAGTGTGTTTGGTTATTTGCCAGTAAGATCCAAGAAGGAACAGGGAAATATGACTTTGGAGATAATAAAGGACGAATGGTCCGAGAACGAGAGACCACCCAACCACCATAGAAGCCCACTCAGCAAAGACAATGGTAAAAACCCAACTTAAACTAAAAGCTCCATGAAATAACTTTATTGTTACTGCATAAGATCACTGTGTACCTATAAATCCTGATATTTATGTAACTTATATGAAATTAATATTGTATCCACGGCAAATACAAAACTAAAACTTCTTGTTTTATAATTTTTTGAGCCGATTTACTTTCCGACTGCCACAGAAGTCCATGAGTTTACCCTAGTTCAGTCAATCTGGTATGTAATTTCTATGGAGAGATGAAGACCTGGTCTATGGGTGAGACGAGGTTGTCCCAAGTGTATGATTGGGGAAAATGTTGAACATTTAGGGCTGTTACATAGAAATCATTGATTGGATATTGATTATTATATAACGCGAGCCTGATGACCACACCGGTTATCTAATCATTTGTGAGGTGATCAGTTTTCTAACGTTACAAAGTTGCAGTTGCAGTAATTCTGGGATATGTAGGGAATATGGGCCGATCCTTAAAGGGATGGGTCGGATAAACCGGATTCACAAGCTGTCACATATCAAGAGTTTATATTCTTTTATAGAGTTAATGGAGGAGAATAAGAAAATCTTTAGTACTTTGTCAATATTTGCTGAACATTTAGGAGGGAGAAGGTTACGTAGAGCTGATAAGAGTCTAAGAAGGAAAAGTAGAGAACAACATATTAAGATTGGGAAGAATAGACAGGGGTCTAAAAGTATAGAGACACGACTATGTATGGTCCAACATGGAGACATGACTATGTATGGTCCAACCTGGAGACATGACTATGTATGGTCCAACCTGGAGACATGACTATGTATGGTCCAACCTGGAGACACAACTATGTATGGTCCAACCTGGAGACACGACTATGTATGGTCCAACCTGGAGACACGACTATGTATGGTCCAACCTGGAGACACGACTATGTATGGTCCAACCTGGAGACACGACTATGTATGGTCCAACCTGGAAACACGACTATGTAAGGTCCAACACGGAGACACGACTATGTATGGTCCGACCTGGAGACATGACTATGTATGGTCCAACCTGGAGACACGACTATGTAAGGTCCAACCTGGAAACACGACTATGTATGGTCCAACCTGGAGACACGACTATGTATGGTCCAACCTGGAGACACGACTATGTATGGTCCAACCTGGAGACACGACTATGTAAGGTCCAACACGGAGACACGACTATGTATGGTCCAACAGGGAGACACGACTATGTATGGCCCGACATGGAGACACGACTATGTATGGTCCAACCTGGAAACACGACTATGTAAGGTCCAACACGGAGACACGACTATGTATGGTCCGACCTGGAGACATGACTATGTATGGTCCAACCTGGAGACACGACTATGTATGGTCCAACCTGGAGACACGACTATGTATGGTCCAACACGGAGACACGACTATGTATGGTCCAACCTGGAGACACGACTATGTATGGTCCAACCTGGAGACACGACTATGTATGGTCCAACCTGGAGACACGACTATGTAAGGTCCAACACGGAGACACGACTATGTATGGTCCAACAGGGAGACACGACTATGTATGGTCCAACATGGAGACACGACTATGTATGGTCCAACAGGGAGACACGACTATGTATGGTCCAACAGGGAGACACGACCATGTGTGGTCCAACATGGAGACACGACTATGTGTGGTCCAACAGGGAGACACGACCATGTGTGGTCCAACATGGAGACACGACTATGTATGGTCCAACAGGGAGACACGTCTATGTATGGCCCAACAGGGAGACACGTCTATGTATGGCCCAACAGGGAGACACGTCTATGTATGGCCCAACATGGAGACACGACTATGTGTGGTCCAACATGGAGACACGACTATGTATGGTCCAACAGGGAGACACGTCTATGTATGGTCCAACATGGAGACACGACTATGTATGGTCCAACAGGGAGACACGACCATGTGTGGTCCAACATGGAGACACGACTATGTGTGGTCCAACAGGGAGACACGACCATGTGGGGTCCAACATGGAGACACGTCTATGTATGGCCCAACATGGAGACACGACTATGTGTGGTCCAACATGGAGACACGACTATGTATGGTCCAACATGGAGACACGACTATGTATGGTCCAACAGGGAGACACGTCTATGTGTGGCCCAACAGGGAGACACGACTATGTATGGCCCAACAGGGAGACACGACTATGTATGGTCCAACAGGGAGACACGTCTATGTATGGCCCAACAGGGAGACACGACTATGTATGGTCCAACATGGAGACACGACCATGTATGGTCCAACAGGGAGACACGACCATGTGTGGTCCAACATGGAGACACGACTATGTATGGTCCAACAGGGAGACACGACTATGTATGGTCCAACATGGAGACACGACTATGTATGGTCCAACAGGGAGACACGACTATGTATGGTCCAACCTGGAGACATGACTATGTATGGTCCAACAGGGAGACACGACTATGTATGGTCCAACCTGGAGACATGACTATGTATGGTCCAACAGGGAGACACAACTATGTATGGTCCAACCTGGAGACACGACTATGTATGGTCCAACCTGGAGACATGACTATGTATGGTCCAACCTGGAGACACGACTATGTATGGTCCAACCTGGAGACACGACTATGTATGGTCCAACCTGGAGACACGACTATGTGTGGTCCAACCTGGAGACACGACTATGTATGGTCCAACCTGGAAACACGACTATGTAAGGTCCAACACGGAGACACGACTATGTATGGTCCAACCTGGAGACATGACTATGTATGGTCCAACCTGGAGACATGACTATGTATGGTCCAACCTGGAGACATGACTATGTATGGTCCAACCTGGAGACACGACTATGTATGGTCCAACCTGGAGACACGACTATGTATGGTCCAACCTGGAGACACGACTATGTATGGTCCAACCTGGAGACACGACTATGTATGGTCCAACCTGGAGACACGACTATGTATGGTCCAACCTGGAGACACGACTATGTAAGGTCCAACACGGAGACACGACTATGTATGGTCCAACAGGGAGACACGACTATGTATGGTCCAACATGGAGACACGACTATGTATGGTCCAACAGGGAGACATGACTATGTATGGTCCAACCTGGAGACACGACTATGTATGGTCCAACAGGGAGACACGACTATGTATGGTCCAACAGGGAGACACGACTATGTATGGTCCAACCTGGAGACATGACTATGTATGGTCCAACATGGAGACACGACTATGTATGGTCCAACAGGGAGACACGACTATGTATGGTCCAACCTGGAGACATGACTATGTATGGTCCAACAGGGAGACACGACTATGTATGGTCCAACCTGGAGACATGACTATGTATGGTCCAACCTGGAGACACAACTATGTATGGTCCAACCTGGAGACACGACTATGTGTGGTCCGACATGGAGACACGACTATGTATGACCCAACATGGAGACACGACTATGTATGGTCCAACCTGGAGACATGACTATGTATGGTCCAACCTGGAGACATGACTATGTATGGTCCAACCTGGAGACATGACTATGTATGGTCCAACCTGGAGACACAACTATGTATGGTCCAACCTGGAGACACGACTATGTATGGTCCAACCTGGAGACACGACTATGTATGGTCCAACCTGGAGACACGACTATGTATGGTCCAACCTGGAGACACGACTATGTATGGTCCAACCTGGAAACACGACTATGTAAGGTCCAACACGGAGACACGACTATGTATGGTCCGACCTGGAGACATGACTATGTATGGTCCAACCTGGAGACATGACTATGTATGGTCCAACCTGGAGACACGACTATGTATGGTCCAACCTGGAAACACGACTATGTATGGTCCAACCTGGAGACACGACTATGTATGGTCCAACCTGGAGACACGACTATGTATGGTCCAACCTGGAGACACGACTATGTAAGGTCCAACACGGAGACACGACTATGTATGGTCCGACCTGGAGACATGACTATGTATGGTCCAACCTGGAGACATGACTATGTATGGTCCAACCTGGAGACACGACTATGTATGGTCCAACCTGGAAACACGACTATGTATGGTCCAACCTGGAGACACGACTATGTATGGTCCAACCTGGAGACACGACTATGTATGGTCCAACCTGGAGACACGACTATGTAAGGTCCAACACGGAGACACGACTATGTATGGTCCAACAGGGAGACACAACTATGTATGGTCCAACATGGAGACACGACTATGTATGGTCCAACAGGGAGACACGACTATGTATGGTCCAACAGGGAGACACGACCATGTGTGGTCCAACATGGAGACACGACTATGTGTGGTCCAACAGGGAGACACGACCATGTGTGGTCCAACATGGAGACACGACTATGTATGGTCCAACAGGGAGACACGTCTATGTATGGCCCAACAGGGAGACACGTCTATGTATGGCCCAACAGGGAGACACGTCTATGTATGGCCCAACATGGAGACACGACTATGTGTGGTCCAACATGGAGACACGACTATGTATGGTCCAACAGGGAGACACGTCTATGTATGGTCCAACATGGAGACACGACTATGTATGGTCCAACAGGGAGACACGACCATGTGTGGTCCAACATGGAGACACGACTATGTGTGGTCCAACAGGGAGACACGACCATGTGGGGTCCAACATGGAGACACGTCTATGTATGGCCCAACATGGAGACACGACTATGTGTGGTCCAACATGGAGACACGACTATGTATGGTCCAACATGGAGACACGACTATGTATGGTCCAACAGGGAGACACGTCTATGTGTGGCCCAACAGGGAGACACGACTATGTATGGCCCAACAGGGAGACACGACTATGTATGGTCCAACAGGGAGACACGTCTATGTATGGCCCAACAGGGAGACACGACTATGTATGGTCCAACATGGAGACACGACCATGTATGGTCCAACAGGGAGACACGACCATGTGTGGTCCAACATGGAGACACGACTATGTATGGTCCAACAGGGAGACACGACTATGTATGGTCCAACATGGAGACACGACTATGTATGGTCCAACAGGGAGACACGACTATGTATGGTCCAACCTGGAGACATGACTATGTATGGTCCAACAGGGAGACACGACTATGTATGGTCCAACCTGGAGACATGACTATGTATGGTCCAACAGGGAGACACAACTATGTATGGTCCAACCTGGAGACACGACTATGTATGGTCCAACCTGGAGACATGACTATGTATGGTCCAACCTGGAGACACGACTATGTATGGTCCAACCTGGAGACACGACTATGTATGGTCCAACCTGGAGACACGACTATGTGTGGTCCAACCTGGAGACACGACTATGTATGGTCCAACCTGGAAACACGACTATGTAAGGTCCAACACGGAGACACGACTATGTATGGTCCAACCTGGAGACATGACTATGTATGGTCCAACCTGGAGACATGACTATGTATGGTCCAACCTGGAGACATGACTATGTATGGTCCAACCTGGAGACACGACTATGTATGGTCCAACCTGGAGACACGACTATGTATGGTCCAACCTGGAGACACGACTATGTATGGTCCAACCTGGAGACACGACTATGTATGGTCCAACCTGGAGACACGACTATGTATGGTCCAACCTGGAGACACGACTATGTAAGGTCCAACACGGAGACACGACTATGTATGGTCCAACAGGGAGACACGACTATGTATGGTCCAACATGGAGACACGACTATGTATGGTCCAACAGGGAGACACGACTATGTATGGTCCAACCTGGAGACACGACTATGTATGGTCCAACAGGGAGACACGACTATGTATGGTCCAACAGGGAGACACGACTATGTATGGTCCAACCTGGAGACATGACTATGTATGGTCCAACATGGAGACACGACTATGTATGGTCCAACAGGGAGACACGACTATGTATGGTCCAACCTGGAGACATGACTATGTATGGTCCAACAGGGAGACACGACTATGTATGGTCCAACCTGGAGACATGACTATGTATGGTCCAACAGGGAGACACGACTATGTATGGTCCAACATGGAGACATGACTATGTATGGTCCAACATGGAGACACGACTATGTGTGGTCCAACATGGAGACACGACTATGTATGGTCCAACCTGGAGACATGACTATGTATGGCCCGACATGGAGACACGACTATGTATGGTCCAACAGGGAGACACGACTATGTATGGTCCAACATGGAGACACGACTATGTATGGTCCAACATGGAGACACGACTATGTATGGTCCAACAGGGAGATATGACTATGTATGGTCCAACATGGAGACACGACTATGTATGGTCCAACATGGAGACATGACTATGTATGGTCCAACAGGGAGATATGACTATGTATGGTCCAACATGGAGACACGACTATGTATGGTCCAACCTGGAGACATGACTATGTATGGTCCAACCTGGAGACACGACTATGTATGGTCCAACCTGGAGACACGACTATGTATGGTCCGACATGGAGACACGACTATGTATGGTCCGACATGGAGACACGCCTATGTATGGTCCAACAGGGAGACACGACTATGTATGGTCCAACATGGAGACATGACTATGTATGGTCCAACAGGGAGACACGACTATTTCTGGTCCAAAATTATAGAGACATCACAATATGTATATTGCAAACGTTGACAGAGGTTATAATATGAACGGCCCAAAAGTTTGGAGACACTATATCTATAGATCAAAAATGTGGAGAGGCATGAATATGTAAGCCACTGAATTATGGAGACATCTGATTATGTATGGTCCAACAGTATGGAGACACCTTGCAGTGTCATATGTCGCCCTTGGTTCCAACTTGGTTCTAAGATGGCGTCTTTAAAAATGGCCGCTGTTTGACCTGTGTTAGTCCTTCCCTAGGCGCATGAATCTCCCCCTCCCGATACATCCCTTTGGGTGTGTCAGGTGAGGGGCGGCTGGTGTCCGGGCGTGAATGTCTGGCCCACCACATCTACTATAGATTCTGCAGGAAAACTGGCAGAGGCTGTAGCACAGATCTCCGTCCCATTGCACGAAATTCCTTTAGACTGACGTTTTGAGTGCCAGTCTTGAAGTCCCCCCTGTTGACTCTATTGGCCCGAACTGTCTGAGTTTTTGGCTTTAGTCTCCGCTGGTTTTCTTGAGGAGATTCTAGTAATTATAGTAAGAGATGTGGGACGGGTGTTCATGCCCCTGATTGCCCCCCCCCCCCCCCAACACGCCCAAAATGGTGCGCAGGTCGGAGAAGCCAAAAACTGACTGCGAAGGGGAATATATATATATATATACTGGAAGACACCTACTTAAGAACACCTGACTTACAGACGACCCCTCGTTACAAACAGACCTCTGGATGTTGGTAAGTAACTATAATTTAGACTTTAGGCTACAATGATCAGCTGTAACAGTTATCACAGGCGTCTGTAATGAAGCTTCATTGTTATTCCTGGTTCTTATGACAACACAACATTTTTAAAGTCCAATTGTCATAGAGACCAAAAAATTTTGGTCTGGGGCTACAATTATAAAGTATACGGTTCCGAATATATACAGTATACAGAACCTCCCTTGTATGTAACCCGGGGACTGCCTGTATATATTGGGGGAATTTTAGTGCATATTTGCAAATATAATAAAAACCATAGAGAGGGGAGAGTTAGGGAGGAAGTTTTCGTTATGTATTATATATATTCATTGTGTATGTTTTTTACAGTTACAAGTATTTTTAGAGGCTTTAGTTTTAATCATCGTGATGTTTTAAAAAACTCACCCAAACTTTGCCATTATTTAAAAAAAAGAGGACGTGGAGGAACGTGACCAATCAGCGGCTCCCATCAGACTGAAGACGGGATTAGGATAATCTCCGGTCTCGTATCGGTGAGATCTTATCTTCAGCGACTTCTCGGTCCGGAAAACCTCTGGTTCCCACTACAGACCGGGGTCAGGAGTTTAGGATGCATCCGGGGAAGTCCGTTTTGGTGAAAGTCACCAATGAAAAATTCACAAAATTAAAACAATTTATTTAAATAGTTCAACTTCCAATGTTTCCCCGAAAATAAGATCTAGAAATATAAGGTCTCCCCCGAAAATAAGACCCAGCGGCCGCCATTGCTGCCGCTCCCCGCACGCCGTACGTTAGGATTAGTAGATTATTTAGATATTACAAGAGGTTCTGACATGAGGGAAGAAATCATAGGATAAAAACCCTGACCGCTGCGATACAAGGGGGCAGATGTATCATCGTCTCTGCGCCTAAAAAATGCCGGGATATTTTGTTTTTTTTTTGGCGCAGAATTGTTGCGGATCATTTATAATTAGTTTTCGCCAGAAAGAACAGCAGTTTCCGACTATCCCGACTCCTCTGTCTATTTTTGGCGCAAGAGGGCGTGGCCTAACTTTTCCACATTATCCGTCACATTTGTGTGTATTTTGTCAAATTTTTAGGCGCAAATTTCGCCGCACGGTAGACCAGGAAAAAAATGGTCAGAGAGCAAATTTAAGGCGCAGTCCATGTAAGATTTTGGCGCACATCTCATTGATGTCGGCATTTTTATGGACTGATTATTACGTCTACCCATTATTTACTTACAGCCGTGCGCCACTTTAATACATCGGGCTGTGCTTTCCGGAGACTGATCTCCGATGCCGACAGTCGTGCTTGCGCCAGTATTAGTCAATCCCCCCAATGCGATAAAAGCAGCTGCACGGACAAAAAGGGTCATTGTAGGAAAGTTCTATCGCAAAACATGAGAGATCAGGGCCAATGATTCCAATAGAAATGGAGTCACAAGAAATTCAGAGTCTGGAGAAATATAATGTTCAATAAACAATAATTGTGAATTCTTGTTCAAGGATGAATAAAACATTGGGGCACATTTACATACCCGGCCATTGGAGTTCACATTGTCCGTGTATAATGCGCTATGCGGGGAGTCGCTAAGATCCTGCCCCGATATCCTGCATGTGTTGCTTCCCTGCTCAGGTCCCCGGAGTTCACCTTCTTCTTCCTGGTGAATGTAAGTGCATTGTCCGTGTATAATGCGCTGTGCGGGGAGTCGCTAAGATCATGCGCCTGATATCCTGCATGTGTCGCTTCCCCGCTCAGGTCCCTGGAGTTCACCTTCTTCTTCCTGGTGCATGTAAGTGCATTGTCCGTGTATAATGTGCTGTGCGGGGAGTCACTAAGATCCTGCGCCCGATATCCTGCATGTGTCGTTCCCCGCTCAGGTCTCAGGAGTTCACCTTCTTCTTCCTGGTGCATGTAAGTGCATTGTCCGTGTATAATGCGCTGTGCGGGGAGTCACTAAGAGCCTGCACCTGATATCCTGCATGTGTCGCTTCCCCGCTCAGGTCCCTGGAGTTCACCTTCTTCTTCCTGGTGCATGTAAGTGCATTGTCCGTGTATAATGTGCTGTGCGGGGAGTCACTAAGATCCTGCGCCCGATATCCTGCATGTGTCGCTTCCCCGCTCAGGTCCCTGGAGTTCACCTTCTTCTTCCTGGTGCATGTAAGTGCATTGTCCGTGTATAATGCGCTGTGCGGGGAGTCACTAAGATCCTGCGCCCGATATCCTGCATGTGTCGCTTCCCCGCTCAGGTCCCCGGAGTTCACCTTCTTCTTCCTGGTGCATGTAAGTGCATTGTCCGTGTATAATGCGCTGTGCGGGGAGTCACTAAGATCCTGGGCCCGATATCCTGCATGTGTCCCTTCCCCACTCAGGTCCCCGGAGTTCACCTTCTTCTTCCTGGTGCATGTAAGTGCATTGTCCGTGTATAATGCGCTGTGCAGGGAGTCGCTAAGATCCTGCGCCCGATATCCTGCATGTGTCGCTTCCCCGCTCAGGTCCCCGGAGTTCACCTTCTTCTTCCTGGTGCATGTAAGTGCATTGTCCGTGTATAATGCGCTGTGCGGGGAGTCGCTAAGATCCTGTGTCCGATATCCTGCATGTGTCGCTTCCCTGCTCAGGTCCCTGGAGTTCACCTTCTTCTTCCTGGTGCATGTAAGTGCATTGTCCGTGTATAATGCGCTGTGCGGGGAGTCACTAAGATCGTGCACCGGATATCCTGCATGTGTCACTTCCCTGCTCAGGTCCCTGGAGTTCACCTTCTTCTTCCTGGTGCATGTAAGTGCATTGTCCATGTATAATGCGCTGGGCGAGGAGTCACTAAGATCGTGCATCCGATATCCTGCATGTGTAGCTTCCCCGCTCAGGTCCCTGGAGTTCACCTTCTTCTTCCTGCTGCATGTAAGTGCATTGTCTGTGTATAATGCGCTGTGCGGGGAGTCACTAAGATCCTGCGCCTTATATCCTTCATGTGTCACTTCCCCGCTCAGGTCCCCGGAGTTCACCTTCTTCTTCCTGGGGCATGTAAGTGCATTGTCTGTGTATAATGCGCTGTGCAGGGAGTCACTAAGATCGTGCGCCCGATATCCTGCATATGTCGCTTCCCCGCTCAGGTCCCTGGAGTTCACCTTCTTCTTCCTGGTGTATGTAAGTGCATTGTCCGTGTATAATGCGCTGTGCGGGGAGTCACTAAGATCCTGCACCCGATATCCTGCATGTGTCGCTTCCCCGCTCAGGTCCCCGGAGTTCACTTTCTTCTTCCTGGTGCATGTAAGTGCATTGTCCGTGTATAATGCGCTGTGTGGGGAGTCACTAAGATCCTGCGCCCGATATCCTGCATGTGTCACTTCCCCACTCAGGTCCCCGGAGTTCACCTTCTTCTTCCTGGTACATGTAAGTGCATTGTCCGTGTTTAATGCGCTGTGCGGGGAGTCACTAAGATCGTGCACCCGATATCCTGCATGTGTCGCTTCCCCGCTCAGGTCCCCGGAGTTCACCTTCTTCCTGGTGCATGTAAGTGCATTGTCCATGTATAATGCGCTGTGCGGGGAGTCACTAAGATCCTGCGCCCGATATCCTGCATGTGTCACTTCCCCGCTCAGGTCCCTGGAGTTCACCTTCTTCTTCCTGGTGCATGTAAGTGCATTGTCCATGTATAATGCGCTGTGCGTGGAGTCACTAAGATCCTGCGCCCGATATCCTGCATGTGTCACTTCCCCACTCAGGTCCCCGGAGTTCACCTTCTTCTTCCTGGTACATGTAAGTGCATTGTCCGTGTATAATGCGCTGTGTGGGGAGTCACTAAGATCGTGCGCCCGATATCCTGCATGTGTCACTTCCCCGCTCAGGTCCCTGGAGTTCACCTTCTTCTTCCTGGTGCATGTAAGTGCATTGTCCATGTATAATGCGCTGTGCGGGGAGTCACTAAGATCCTGCGCCCGATATCCTGCATGTGTCACTTCCCCACTCAGGTCCCCGGAGTTCACCTTCTTCTTCCTGATGCATGTAAGTGCATTGTCCATGTATAATGCGCTGTGCGGGGAGTCACTAAGATCCTGCGCCCGATATCCTGCATGTGTCACTTCCCCGCTCAGGTCCCTGGAGTTCACCTTCTTCTTCCTGGTGCATGTAAGTGCATTGTCCATGTATAATGCGCTGTGCGGGGAGTCACTAAGATCCTGCGCCCGATATCCTGCATGTGTCACTTCCCCACTCAGGTCCCCGGAGTTCACCTTCTTCTTCCTGGTACATGTAAGTGCATTGTCCGTGTATAATGCGCTGTGTGGGGAGTCACTAAGATCGTGCGCCCGATATCCTGCATGTGTCACTTCCCCGCTCAGGTCCCTGGAGTTCACCTTCTTCTTCCTGGTGCATGTAAGTGCATTGTCCGTGTATAATGCGCTGTGCGGGGAGTCACTAAGATCCTGCGCCCGATATCCTGCATGTGTCACTTCCCCACTCAGGTCCCCGGAGTTCACCTTCTTCTTCCTGATGCATGTAAGTGCATTGTCCATGTATAATGCGCTGTGCGGGGAGTCACTAAGATCCTGCGCCCGATATCCTGCATGTGTCGCTTCCCCGCTCAGGTCCCCGGAGTTCACCTTCTTCTTCCTGGTGCATGTAAGTGCATTGTCCATGTATAATGCGCTGTGCGGGGAGTCACTAAGATCCTGTGCCTGATATCCTGCATGTGTCGCTTCCCCGCTCAGGTCCCCGGAGTTCACCTTCTTTTTCCTGGTGCAAGTAAGTGCTTGGCTTGCAACAACAATTTGAAAGTTAAATCCTGCACTCAGTCCGAATCTGTTGGATCGTTCCACAGCCCACCCCCGATTTCTGCCGCATGAAAGCAGTGCAGCTGAGCCACAATCCGATCGCGTGCAACACAATCCCAGTGCAGACATCTCTAAAATACCTGTGCAAGCCGTGCAATCCCCGATCTGCGACCCTTAGTAAATGAGCCCCACAGCCTTATATTTGGGGAAACACGGGATGTGAAGATTACAGTACTGAGGGTACATGACGTGAGAGAAGGAATCTGCCAGCGCTGTGTACAGCAATAACTACTGAAGATTACACACAGCGTATGACGCATCATCACTACCTGCTCAGAGGAACATAATAAATACAAAGATAAAAACAGAAGGAAAGATAAGAACAGAATATAAGTTACACAATTGTTACATAATAGAATATAAATTAATAATTCAGTTACAATAATAACAAGTCTATCAAGTGCAGAAGTATAACCACTAAAATGACTATTACTTACTTATAATGAACAAGAATATTACTACTATAATATATATATATAATATGCAGTGGCCTCCCCTCATTAATGAAATGTCCAGCAGCAGCCTCCCCTTCTTAATGAAATGTCCAGTAGCGGCCTCCCCTCATTCATGAAATGTCCAGTAGCGGCCTCCCCTCATTAATGAAATGTCCAGTAGCAGCCTCCCCTCATTAATGAAATGTCCAGTAGCAGCCTCCCCTCATTAATGAAATGTCCAGTAGCAGCCTCCCCTCATTAATGAAATGTCCAGTAGTAGCCTCCCATCATTAATGAAATGTCCAGTAGTAGCCTCCCATCATTAATGAAATGTCCAGTAGCAGCCTCCCCTCATTAATGAAATGTCAAGTAGCAGCCTCCTATCATTAATGAAATGTCCAGTAGTAGCCTCCCATCATTAATGAAATGTCCAGTAGCAGCCTCCCCTCATTAATGAAATGTCCAGTAGCAGCCTCCCATCATTAATGAAATGTCCAGTAGCAGCCTCCCCTTCCTAATGAAATGTCCAGTAGTAGCCTCCGCTTCTTAATGAAATGTCCAGTAGCAGCCTCCCATCATTAATGAAATGTCCAGTAGCAGCCTCCTATCATTAATGAAATGTCCAGTAGCAGCCTCCCCTCATTAATGAAATGTCCAGTAGCAGCCTCCCCTCATTAATGAAATGTCCAGTAGCAGCCTCCCCTTCCTAATGAAATGTCCAGTAGCAGCCTCCTATCATTAATGAAATGTCCAGTAGCAGCCTCCCCTTCCTAATGAAATGTCCAGTAGTAGCCTCCGCTTCTTAATGAAATGTCCAGCGGCAGCCTCCCATCATTAATGAAATGTCCAGTAGCAGCCTCCCCTCATTAATGAAATGTCCAGTAGCGGCCTCCCCTTCTTAATGAAATGTCCAGTAGCAGCCTCCCATCATTAATGAAATGTCCAGTAGTAGCCTCCCCTCATTAATGAAATGTCCAGTAGTAGCCTCCCCTTCTTAATGAAATGTCCAGTAGCAGCCTCCCATCATTAATGAAATGTCCAGTAGTAGCCGCCCCTCATTAATGAAATGTCCAGTAGTAGCCTCCGCTTCTTAATGAAATGTCCAGTAGCAGCCTCCCCTCATTAATGAAATGTCCAATAGCAGCCTCCCCTTCCTAATGAAATGTCCAGTAGCAACATCTTTTCATTAATGAAATGTCCAGTAGCAGCCTCCCCTCATTAATGAAATGTCCAGTAGCAGCCTCCCCTTCCTAATGAAATATCCAGTAGCAGCATCCCCTTCTTAATGAAATGTCCAGTAGCAGCCTCCCCTCATTAATGAAATGTCCAGTAGCAGCCGCCCCTCATTAATGAAATGTCCAGTAGAAGCCTCCCCTTCCTAATGAAATATCCAGTAGCAGCCTCCCCTTCTTAATGAAATGTCCAGTAGCAGCATCTTTTCATTAATGAAATGTCCAGTAGCAGCCTCCCCTCATCAATGAAATGTCCAGTAGCAGCCTCCCCTTCCTAATGAAATGTCTAGTAGCAGCCTCCCCTTCTTAATGAAATGTCCAGTAGCAGCCCCCCCTTCTTAATGAAATGTCCAGTAGCAGCCTCCCATCATTAATGAAATGTCCAGTAGTAGCCTCCCCTCATTAATGAAATGTCCAGTAGTAGCCTCCGCTTCTTAATGAAATGTCCAGTAGCAGCCTCCCCTCATTAATGAAATGTCCAATAGCAGCCTCCCCCTCCTAATGAAATGTCCAGTAGCAGCCTCCCCTTCTTAATGAAATGTCCAGTAGCAACATCTTTTCATTAATGAAATGTCCAGTAGCAGCCTCCCCTCATTAATGAAATGTCCAGTAGCAGCCTCCCCTTCCTAATGAAATATCCAGTAGCAGCATCCCCTTCTTAATGAAATGTCCAGTAGCAGCCTCCCCTCATTAATGAAATGTCCAGTAGTAGCCTCCGCTTCTTAATGAAATGTCCAGTAGCAGCCTCCCCTCATTAATGAAATGTCCAGTAGCAGCCTCCCCTTCCTAATGAAATGTCCAGTAGCAGCCTCCCCTTCTTAATGAAATGTCCAGTAGCAGCATCTTTTCATTAATGAAATGTCCAGTAGCAGCCTCCCCTCATCAATGAAATGTCCAGTAGCAGCCTCCCCTTCCTAATGAAATGTCTAGTAGCAGCCTCCCCTTCTTAATGAAATGTCCAGTAGCAGCCTCCCCTCATTAATCATATGTCAAGTAGCAGCCTCCCCTTCCTAATTAAATGTCCAGTAGCAGCCTCCCCTCATTAATAAAATGTCCAGTAGCAGCCTCCTGTCATTAATGAAATGTCCAGTAGCAGCCTCCCCTCATTAATGAAATATCCAGTAGCAGCCTCCCCTTCTTAATGAAATGTCCAGTAGCGGCCTCCCCTTCTTAATGAAATGTCCAGTAGCAGCCTCCCCTCATTAATGAAATGTCCAGCAGCCTCCCCTCATTAATAAAATGTCCAGCAGCCTCCCCTCATTAATGAAATGTCCAGCAGCCTCCCCTCATTAATGAAATGTCCAGCAGCCTCCCCTCATTAATAAAATGTCCAGCAGCCTCCCCTCATTAATAAAATGTCCAGCAGCCTCCTCTAAATAATGAAATGTCCCGGAGCCTTTCCTCTGCCTGTGTGTCCTTGTTATCAGTGGATTCTTTTCCCCTCTTAATGACCGTCAGCCTGTCAGCTGGGTGACAGTGATCTCCCTCCGTCCCCGGTTGTGGTCGCAGCCCCTGCCATCACGGTGGTTATACCCCTGGTCCTCTTTTCTCTGTTTCTTGTCTTAGTCTTGTCTTTCATATAAATGTTTTGGGCGGTTGTGAGACTCCCGGTGCATCGCCTCGTGTGCGCCACCTGCTGGGCAGGTCCTGTGGATGCACTTTATTTGTGTGAATTATATTATTATATGTCATTAGTCCCTGCAGTCCACATGTCGTTACCAGACCTAGGTCCTCAGTCCCATAATAACCTCATTATACCAGGGGAACCAATACTTACGCAACCCGCTGTTTTCTTTGCTGAGCTTGAAGGATCTTTGTACTGAGCCTTTTCACGGAAATATTAATCTGTAATGTATAAGATTTGTTTAACTATTAGGCAATTATTAACTTTGTTGAACTCTATGACAATCGGCATCTCTGGAAGCGTCCGGCAGCTTTTACAACATCCTGGAGCCTGATGACCTCTGACCTCAGCACTAAGTACTGTTTAAATATTCCTGGACCCTCCCCCTCATTAACACTTTGTCCAATCCTGAATGACCCTGTGGACTAATTAATCAATAGGAGGTTCTCAAACTTGAACCAAACTGAGAAGATGTAAGAGAATATGAGATGCAGGTAATGGGGGTCACTCTATGGGGGCGGCCGGACAAGCTGGGGGGTCCCGTATCTCCCCCACCTCCAGGGAATCAGGATTTACTTTTATTTGTAATTTCTGTTTTGCCGCATTGTGTCATTTTATTTTGTGATTCTTTTCCTTTATTATCTTTTAGAAGCAGTGAACAAGCTTTATTTGTATTAAAGACTTCACTTTAATTTTGGTCCCTGTCTGCTCTGCGAACTCATAGCCTTGTAAAGTGTAGATTCAAAAATGAAGAGGTGATCGCGGCACATCCATTAAAAGTAAATTCTTCTTTATTGGTAACTAGTTAAAAGCATGAGAAATGGTAGGGGTATCACCTACGCGTTTCAGGCACTCCCGTGCCCTTAGTCATGGCATATACTCCCATATACAAATACAACTCCCAATCCCAAACCTTAGGGGGCGTGTTCCTCCATGCCGCGGTGACGTCACGTGGATAGATTGCCATCTATTTTTCTCTGGTTTTTGGTCTGGACTATTCGCCCGTGACCTGTTCCCTGCCCCTCCACCTCATATCTATACATGTAATACTTAGATTCAGTCCCTTCGCATACACTATCATCCTACATATGTAATCGCGTTATTTGTCGATATATCTTATGTATACTCGATTATCGATGTCACTTTGAACATGTGTCTTTCTAATTGATGCATGCAATAACATTTGTGTAACTTGAAGTCCTAATTAGGCTCACCTGAAGGATGCGTGTCCCGTTGCCGTGGTGTACCGGATTTCCGTTTGTCACGTGACGTCACCGCGGCATGGAGGAACACGCCCCCTAAGGTTTGGGATTGGGAGTTGTATTTGTATATGGGAGTATATGCCATGACTAAGGGCACGGGAGTGCCTGAAACGCGTAGGTGATACCCCTACCATTTCTCATGCTTTTAACTAGTTACCAATAAAGAAGAATTTACGTTTAATGGATGTGCCGCGATCACCTCTTCATTTTTGAATCTCCTAAGCCTCGGCAAAACCCAGCTGATATCGCGAACAGCACTCCAACCCTCATCGGGTCTTTGTTTCGGCACAGATGCCATGGAACAACATTACAAAAGGGTGAGCTGCATTTCCTGAGAAAGGACTGGTGTGCATGTCTAGTGGTGTAACAAGGTGTCTGCTAGAGAGCTGAGTGTGCATGTCTAGTGGTGTAACAAGGTGTCTACTAGAGAGCTGAGTGTCCATGTCTAGTGGATTGACAAGGTGTCTGCTACAGAGCTGAGCGTGCATGTCTAATGGTGTAACTAGGTGACTGCTAGATGGCTGAGCGTGCATGTCTAGTGGTGTAACAAGTAACAGCTAGAGATCTGAGTGTGCATGTCTAGTGGTGTGACCAGGTGTTTGCTAGAGAGCTGAGTGTGCATATCTATTGGTGTGACAAGGTGTCTGCTAGACAGCTGGGTGTGCATGTCTAGTGGTGTAACAAGGTGTCTGCTAGAGAGCTGAGTGTGCATGTCTAGTGCTGTAACAAGGTGACTGCTAGAGAGCTGAGCGTGCATGTCTAGAGGTGTGACAAGGTGACTGCTAGAGAGCTGAGTGTGCATATCTATTGGTGTGACAAGGTGTCTGCTAGACAGCTGGGTGTGCATGTCTAGTGGTGTAACAAGGTGTCTGCTAGAGAGCTGAGTGTGCATGTCTAGTGGTGTGACAAGGTGACAGCTAGAGAGCTGAGTGTGCATATCTATTGGTGTGACAAGGTGAGAGCTGAGTGTGCATGTCTAGTGGTGTGACAAGGTGACTGCTAGAGAGCTGAGTGTGCATGTCTAGTGGTGTAACAAGGTGTCTGCTTGAGAAGCAAGAATGGTTGTAGATACTTATTGGTCCCAGTATAAATACAGTAAGTGGTGACAGTGGGTAACATCTGGTGCTGGAGATTTATGAGGGGGGGGGGGGGGGATTTATGCTCAATTTGTGTCCTGAGTGAAAGGTGATCATAAGTTTGAGTGGGCTAAATTAACCCATTCAGTCGCAGCGCAAGTCACGTGACAAGGCAGCGGCCCCCACACCATGACACGTTCTACTAGTAACAGTGAATAAGTGGAGGTGGAGGGGGGGGGGTGATGACAGACGTTACCAGCGGGGATCTGTAGTGCGGAGTAACCGCTGATCATTGTCCGGCTGCTGCGATGAGAGAGATGAATTATTAGTCTATGACATCCGCAGTCACACAGCTCGCTCCGAGATCATAAGAAAAAGCAGCGCAGAGTATTTAAGTAATATATCTATAATATCTCTGCATTGTGGACGGTGTAAGGCTCAGGCTTCCCCCAGCAGCGCAGAGTATTTCAGGACGTCTGTATCCTGTGTATCCTGTGTATGTTAATGTCAGAGGTCATACGGCTAATTACATGCAGATTACAGATTAACAACCTGATAAATCACATCCATAAATCCTGGACCGCACCTTCCAGGAGTCACTTTTTGGAACATTCCCGAGGGCAAAAACAAGCAGGTCTTGTGAGAGTGACTGGAGGATCACAATGTCTGTGCCTGAGGAAGGTACCAAGCACCAGCAGAAGACTTACAGTCCTCCCTCCACCTGGAGACCGGCTACAATCATGTCCCCCATACACTGCACACGGAGAGGATAATCTGTAACATAACCCTCTCCATCAGAAGGGTCTGTAGGACAATGCATTTACAGGACTGACCTACATTGATAGCAGAAAAGCACTGGGGGTAAGATAGAAACTTTCTATTCCTAGCAGCAGCCCCTGTCCGTGCCTGCACTTCTCCTCACTCAGCTGAATCATGTAGGACACTATGGAGAGGCGCAATGTACTGGGGTGAGGAAATCACTTGGGGCGTGATAGATACTATAATCTAGAGTAGCCTCTGTATTTGCATCAGCTGGATCATGTAGGACATAGATATAGATAAGTACAAGGGGCGAGATAGAAGCTTCCTGCATTTCTACACAGTCACTCAGAATTGTCATAAAGGACATTATGGAGAATCACTGACGTGTGCTAATGGGAATAAATCACTTAGGGTAACTTACTATCATCTCTTGCAGCCTCTGGTTTTGCATGTGACTCACCTCATTCTCATTCACGAACATCAGCAGGAAATGTAGGGCTGTATAGCTAAGTACTGACATGATTTGGTGTGTATAAAGCACTGCGGGCGAGATAGAAACTTACTTTTATCTCCAGTAGCCTCTATCCGCCCTAAGAATCATCAGCAGGATACGTAGGGCAGTATAGCTGACGTGATCTGGTGTGTATAAAGCACTTAGGGTGAAATAGAAACTTACTTTTAACTCCTGTAGCCCCTATCCGTCCTCCGAATCATCAGCAGGATTATATAGGACATTGCGGAGACTTACTCATCTGTTTGGGTGTGAGCAATCCACTTGGGGTAAGATAGAAGCTTACTACTCGCTCCAGTAGCTTCTGTATTTGCCTGTGACACTCCTCCTTCTCATTCAGAAGCAGAATCATATAGAACAGTGTAGATTAAGGACTGGCCTGTACTGATGGTAATGAAGCACTAGGGGTTAGATAGAAACTTTCTATTATCTCAAGCAGTCTCTGTATCCTATTTAAACGGCAGTGATCATCATAAAGTGGGCAGTCTGGTTCAGTATAGGTAGTGTATATAGTGTATATAGTGTAGGAGGTGTGTAGGAGGTGGGGTTGTTCCCCTCCTTATAGAGAGTGGACAGTCGCTGTCAATGTATTGGCTTTCGCAGCTGCTGATTGGCATTGAGCGCTGATCCTTGCTGTTATATCACAGCCTTTCTCTCGCAGGACTTCCAGGACTTCCAGGACATGACTTCTTTACAATACGATGTGGAGACATTTCTTCTGTTACAGTTTGGATGAGGAGGAATCTGAAATCCGAGCCTCTGGTAAATCCATGCACAATTGTGTTGAGGCGTGCGAGCCGTGATAATTGTGGCTTAAAGTCTGAACTGAGACTAAAAAGTAGACGTAGCAGCGCGAGAAACCAGACAAGGTGCTGATAGATCTCCCCGAATATGTTGTAAGTGGATACAGCACATGGACCCATCTCAGCACCTTCCCTGAGCACCTCTGCTCCGGTCACGGTCAGGAACCCTTCGTTCTATCCCATTAACACCAGAAACTCCTGAAATAGAATTGTTCCAGGATGCAACAAAGTGCCGGTCCCTGGTGACCTCACCTTACGTGAACATAAAGCCATCAAACAGCTACAAACTAATCCCCGTATCATCACACGTCCCTCCGATCAAGGACCTGAGCCGGAATAAGGGTCCATTTTTAGCTCGTATGACCGGCGTTGCGTCTCCTTTTCATAGCAAGTTTTGTGTACACATCGAGCACTTCCCCCCATGAGGTCATACAAGTCCCTGGGGAACATTTTCACAATTTTAATTAATTTTAGTTTCCACCTGTGCACCCCCGGTCAGGTCTTCTTTCGTGAATGGGGAGTCGGGATCCAGTCTACCATTAATGTTTTGTGCACAGATAAGGCTGCCCCCTGGTGGCAATATTCTTACCCATGGTGGCCATTGTATACTTGGCTTTTTGGAAGAAAGTGATCTGTATCCAGATAATGACAATACATGACAATCGTTTTGGAAATGTCGCAGTGTGGTACGGGAAATATGTTGACGGCAGCTTCTTGGTCTGGAATTCGGGACCAGGGTCAATCAGCGACTTCCTCTCCTTCTAGAACTGTAATGATATGAACTTACAATTCACTTTTACTTGTAACTCATTGGAAACCCCTTCCCTTGACATACGATCCACAGGGGAGCCCCGGTCTGGACAAGTACTAACCCCATTGTATTGTGAAGCTTTGTCTAGAAATACATTGCTAGATGCTAAAAGTTGTCATCCTGATCACATAATAAAAAGCAAAGAGATCATGCTCTATGGAAAGCCACGTAGGGGGTCATAGAGGAAGCAAACAGTAACAGGCTGCGATTGTCCAGAAGGGTGCACAGAATGAAAAGTGCCTCTCCCCCCCCCCCCCCAGCACAGGGAGAAGACAAACCTATTGTTCATCCAGAAAAAATGTGCAAATTCTATACGGTTGTTGTAGATTGGCCCATAGTGGGGAAAATGCTCAGCAGCCAGAATGACTCCCAGGATCAACGTCCCATCAAACGTCTCCCATCGAGATCCCATAACCAGATAGATAAATAAAATACATTTTTATAACAAATAGAGTTGGAGTTTTTTTCCCCATTTTTACTGAATTAGCTGAAGGCGACTCCAAATGACAACATTAATAAAATAAACCCGTCTCGCACCTACAGTAGGTATGTAAGGGGGGGATGTCCGCCCCCCCCCACCTTGCCTAATTTATCAGTCGGCAGAGCGTCAGTTTCTATTGCGCTACAAGCTGCAGCAGGTCCTGGCGCAGGCTACACCCAGTGTGCCGCACCATTCCGCCATCGGCCGGGGCATAAAGGGGTAAATAGCCGCACTTTCTAGCCATGTGCAAGGATTTGTGACTATTTCAAGGCTTGAACGTCAGGAAGCTGCAGTAAAGCCCTGATAAATCTCTGCACCCGATCTATCCACCAGTATCAGAGAACGCTATAAATCTGGCGCAGGACGGGACTGTCAGACCCAAGTGACAATCCTCTCATAAATAACTCAGCTCAAGGCCACTGATAGGAGAAGCTCCCAGATCGTGGAACCTTCCGGATTCTCATATGAATCATCCTATTTATGTCTCTGGGCGCGTCTAATCCTCTAATTATATCAAAGTCAGGAATCCACATCAATCAGTTTCTTTGATAATTAATATAGAATAATTAGTTAATAAATAATATATTAGTCGTGAATCAGGTCTGGAAGATGAACACATTGGGGGTCATTTACTAAGGGCCCGATTCGCGTTTTCCCGACGTGTTACCCGAATATTTCCGATTTGCGCCGATGTTCCCTGTATTGCCCCGGGATTTTGGCGCACGCGATCGGATTGTGGCGCATCGGCGCTCTCATGCACACGACGGAAATTGGGGAACGTGGCCGAACAAAAACCCGACGGATTCAGAAAAACCGCCGCATTTAAAAAAAATAATGTGTCACGGAGCTTGCACTTACCTTCACTAGGAATAGGCCGGTGAACTTCAGTGCATTTCACCGGACTTCAGCGCAGCAGCGCCACCTGGTGGACGTTGGAGGAACTGCCTTAGTGAATCCCGGCCGGACCCAAATCCACCGCAGAGAAGGCGCCGCTGGATCGCGAATGGACCGGGTAAGTAAATCTGCCCCTTTGTATCAGATGTTACATTGAGTCCTTGAAGGAAGAGAGGATTTCTTTCTTTCTCGGACTCCCCATATGATGCAATCCAGGGGGCGCTGTAGCTGTTGTCAGCTGATCTCTCTGGGGGTCAGGGGTTGGACCTCCACTAGTGTGATATTGAGCTATTTTAAGGATAGAGTCGCCCAGGGGTGGGGGATCTTTTATCGTCCATTGACCCAAATAGCTCAGATAAAATCAGATTTAGACTCAGAGACTAAGGAGCATTACACAGACACATTTCTAAGGTGTGGAGCATGGTTCTGACAAGTGATGGGAATTCCGGCTCTTCTTAGTGATCTGGCTCATTAGGCTCCGCTCACTAAGAACAGCCGGCTCTTCTGGATCCTTAAATATATAATAGGGAGCCACAGGCCAGTCAGACGCCACACACCACTCCACTTTTAACCTGATATTATCGGGGTTAAAAAGGGCGTGGTGAGCTGTTTAGGGGTGGGGTTTGTGCCGACTCGTTCTCTAACGACCCATCACTAGTTCTGACACCTTGGGGTCTCCGACGCTTGGACTGATGCTCCACCCTCCCGATCCTGCCTTCCCATGATACCCCATAGAGAGGTGTAAGCCACATAGTGGCCAAGAGAAGACACTGCAGCTCAGCTCCCATGTGAGGCATCTCACACATCCTCCCTCCAGGCACAGAACAGGTCTACGTTCAGTCCCTAGATTCTTGAAATTTTATGGGAAAAGATCCACCTAGTGATTGGTGAACGGACTTTGCAGCAGGAGAAGCAGTAAATCGATGAGGTGGAAACTGTTTCTTTTATAAATATGTTTTAAGGCAATTCTGACCAATTTATACAGAAGGTTTTTCTAGCGGAATCAATGGAAATATAAGTTTCTAACCTTAGCACTACAGGACCCCTGTAATATTAGGTGGGGCTCAAACATAACAGGAAGTATGCCGCGATTCAACACTCAGGTCCCCGGAGTTCACCTTCTTCTTCCTGGTGCATGTAAGTGCATTGTCCGTGTATAATGTGCTGTGCGGGGAGTCACTAAGATCGTGCACCCGATTTCCTGCATGTGTCGCTTCCCCGCTCAGGTCCCTGGAGTTCACCTTCTTCTTCCTGGTGCATGTAAGTGCATTGTCCGTGTATAATGCGCTGTGCGGGGAGTCACTAAGATCGTGCACCCGATATCCTGCATGTGTCTCTTCCCCACTCAGGTCCCTGGAGTTCACCTTCTTCTTCCTGGTGCATGTAAGTGCATTGTCCGTGTATAATGCGCTGTGCGGGGAGTCACTAAGATCGTGCCCCCGATATCCTGCATGTGTCTCTTCCCCACTCAGGTCCCTGGAGTTCACCTTCTTCTTCCTGGTGCATGTAAGTGCATTGTCCGTGTATAATGCACTGTGCGGGGAGTCACTAAGATCCTGCGCCCGATATCCTGCATGTGTCGCTTCCCCGCTCAGGTCCCCGGAGTTCACCTTCTTCTTCCTGTTGCATGTAAGTGCATTGTCCGTGTATAATGCGCTGTGCGGGGAGTCACTAAGATCCTGCCCCTGATATCCTGCATGTGTCGCTTCCCTGCTCAGGTCCCTGGAGTTCACCTTCTTCCTGGTGCATGTAAGTGCATTGTCCGTGTATAATGCGCTGTGCGGGGAGTCACTAAGATCCTGCGCCTGATATCCTGCATGTGTCTCTTCCCCACTCAGGTCCCTGGAGTTCACCTTCTTCTTCCTGGTGCATGTAAGTGCATTGTCCGTGTATAATGCGCTGTGCGGGGAGTCACTAAGATCCTGCGCCCGATATCCTGCATGTGTCTCTTCCCCACTCAGGTCCCTGGAGTTCACCTTCTTCTTCCTGGTGCATGTAAGTGCATTGTCCGTGTATAATGCGCTGTGCGGGGAGTCACTAAGATCATGCGCCCGATATCCTGCATGTGTCGCTTCCCCGCTCAGGTCCCCCGAGTTCACCTTCTTCTTCCTGGTGCATGTAAGTGCATTGTCCGTGTATAATGCGCTGTGCGGGGAGTCACTAAGATCCTGCGCCCGATATCCTGCATGTGTCTCTTCCCCGCTCAGGTCCCCGGAGTTCACCTTCTTCTTCCTGGTGCATGTAAGTGCATTGTCCGTGTATAATGTGCTGTGCGGGGAGTCACTAAGATCGTGTGCCCGATATCCTGCATGTGTCGCTTCCCCGCTCAGGTCCCCGGAGTTCACCTTCTTCTTCCTGGTGCATGTAAGTGCATGGTCCGTGTATAATGCGCTGTGCGGGGAGTCACTAAGATCGTGCACCCGATATCCTGAATGTGTCGCTTCCCCGCTCAGGTCCCCGGAGTTCACCTTCTTCCCGGTGTATGTGAGTGTATTGTCTTCCGACACAATTTGAATTTTACATCCCACGCTTCGCACCCCGACTTGTGTTCCATTAAAGTTGGCGCGATAGCGCCAAAATCCAATTGTGTGCACCAAAACCCCTGTTAAATGCAGCGCAAAACAGAAATAGTCAGGAAACCTGACGGAAATGTGATGTGCAGACCCTTAGTAAATGTGCCCCTATGATAACATATCGATACATTTTATCCTGATCCGCGTCCATTCGAAGGAGGAGAAAAGCCATCGGTGCAAATACAGTAAGATCCAGCTCCATTCAGGACCCTCAGCTGCAAAGTTGTCTACAAAGAGCAATGGGTGAAAGCAACAGCTTTCTGGGGAATCGTGAGGTCTCACGACAATGATATCAGTGGAGCGATGAGGTCACCAGCCTTTTATTTTTTTTATTACTTTCCTTATATTTGGGGTGAATACTTTATGGTAAATGATATTCCACTTTTTATGAGCTCCTGATATGTGTAGGTGAGACAAGATTGGAATGACAATTTTGGCGTCACGGTCATGATAACAGATGTTTGGTTACATAAACGTAACATCAACAATCAGAGATTCTGTTACCGCGCCTGGAACCCGCCACTCCGGCGAGTAATTGGCACCACTCTCGTATTTAACTCTTTGTAATCTAATCTCTAATCTCCAGACTTCATCTTGTAGAAGCCGTGGAAAGTCTTGTACACAATGTCACGTTCCACTCTACAGTCCAGGATAATTGATTCCCAAGAATTATTACTCTGCTGCCTGAAGTGATCTCATTGTTAATTTGTATGAAACAAGGAAATGTTCCAGTTTAGATGGCAGATTTATGGACTGGAGTGTTAGATGGAGAGTCACCCATTCCGTGTCATCGGGAGAGAAAGAAAGTGGCTGTTGGATGACTCTACGGAGAACCAGGTGAGAAGATCTTGTCCTATAATCTGGATAGAAGGACTGAATATTATCCTTTCTTCTGGCTGCATCTGTATTATCATCTGCTTTCATGAAGAAAACCTTCTGCTGAGCTTTATATATTGAAAGATCCATAATTTCTCTTGGGCTTCGCTCCTCACCTCTACTCCGGGTGTTTGCTTTGGAATCTCCTGCTACTTCCTGAATTCCTTCTATTACAATTTCTCTTGTCGAAGTTTTGAGTGATGACCCCTACGTGCCCAGTATGAAGGTCTTTGCGGAGAGTCCCGCTTTGTGTTCACCACCATCTTGCACTCTCCCTCCCCCACCTGAGGGTCATAATCGTTCCAAATGTTATGGAGAATGTTAGAATTCCACTTTCGGGAATATGGCTTGTGACAGGTACAGGCACGGGGTCATGGAGGCAGCCGGAATTCTAGATTTTTCTGTTCTTTTGCCACTATTGCTCTAGATCTCCGCATTATTCACCTTGTGAAAGATCCCAGGAGGGATCCCAGTCTTAAGGAGGATGATCAGGAATACGACAGGGTCATGCAGAGCACATGCAAATATATATAGAACGGCCAAAGCGGACGATTTGAGAGGAGATTTATGCTTAAAAGACATGAACGTAAAAAAATTTTTGAGCTTTGAAATGAGACCCAGAGAGATGGATTTTGAGCTTTGAAATGAGACCCAGAGAAATGGGGCCGGGATGTATGCAGTGTAATAATATCACATGTTATGGATGATACATGGTGCAGGGTCAGGAGGGGCCGGGATGTCTGCAGTGTAATAATATCACATGTTATGGATGATACATGGTACAGGGTCAGGAGGGGCCGGGATGTCTGCAGTGTAATAATATCACATGTTATGGATGACACATGGTACAGGGTCAGGAGGGGAGGGATGTCTGCAGTGTAATAATATCACATGTTATGGATGATACATGGTGCAGGGTCAGGAGGGGCCGGGAAGTCTGCAGTGTAATAATATCACATCTTATGGATGATACATGGTACAGGGTCAGGAGGGGTCGGGATGTCTGCAGTGTAATAATATCACATGTTATGGATGATACATGGTACAGGGTCAGGAGGGGACGGGATGTCTGCAGTGTAATAATATCACATGTTATGGATGATACATGGTACAGGGTCAGGAGGGGCCGGGATGTATGCAGTGTAATAATATCACATGTTATGGATGATACATGGTACAGGGTCAGGAGGGGTCGGGATGTCTGCAGTGTAATAATATCACATGTTATGGATGATACATGGTACAGGGTGTCACAATAATAGTGTTACGGGGTTAGGCTGGAGAAAGCACTCAGGTTGCCCGCAGGGGCTGCAGTAGCAGTCTGGAAGTAGGTACGTAGAGACCAGGGTATAGTTGGTCGTATCTCAGGAGCTGAAGGTGCAGTTATAGATAATTTGCGAGGTTCCAAGGAAGTGAGAGAAGATGTCCAGCGGGGAGGTCTCCTGGGAGATCAGGCTGTAAACATATATATATAGACAGACCAATCAGGGGAAACAGGTGATCGGCCTCAACACAATAGCCCAGCAAAAAACCTTTCCACCAGCTCAATGACTCAGCAAATGAGGAGACACAGCACAAGGCACAGGGTCAGGAGGGGCCAGGAGGTCTGTAGTGTAATAACATATGACTAATACATGGTACAAGGTGAGGATGACATGTGCTGTGCATTCATGGTCACTATCCCTTCAGGTCTATGGGAGTGATTGAAATAGACTTGATAGTGGCCACAAATTGGACAAATTGGCCGAAGGAAAGGGGTCAGTAGTTAGTATCTCCCTTATATATAGCTCTGTAAAATAATTAATACTGAGACAGATAGTTTAGCATTACTGAGGGGCTCGTGGAAGCTGGAGGAGTGGGCAGAAAAATGGTTGCTGAGGTTTAATGTAGATAAATATAAGGTTATGCACTTGGGTAGAGGGAATGAAAATTATTATTATGTTTTAAATGAGAAATTTCTTGGTAAAACTTGGGGGTATTGGTGGATGGTAAACTCAATTTTAGTGACCAGGGCCAGGCAGCTGCTGCTAAAGCAATTACAAATATGGGATGTATGAAGAGAGGAATAGATTCTCATGATAAAGACATAGTTCTGTACTTATACAAATCCCTGGTCAGACCACACATGGAATATTGTGGACAGTTTTAGGCACCAGTGTATAAAAAGGATATAGTAGAGCTGGAACGGGTGCAGAGGAGAGCAACCAGGATTATTAGGGGAATGGGGGGATAAGAATACACTGACAGATTACAAAATTTGGAATTATTCAGATAAGAAAAAAGATGAATGAGAGGAGACCTCATTACAATGTACAAATACCTGAACGGACAGTACAAGGATCTCTCCAAAGATCTTTTTATACCTAGGCCTGTGACCAGGACAAGGGGACATCCTCTACGCCTAGAGGAGAGGAGGTTCTACCATCACCATAGACAGGGGGCATCCTCTACACCTAGAGGAGAGGAGGTTCTACCATCACCATAGACAGGGGGCATCCTCTACACCTTGAGGAGAGGAGGATCTACCATCACCATAGACAGGAGGCATCCTCTACACCTAGAGGAGAGGAGGTTCTACCATCACCATAGACAGGGGACATCCTCTACACCTAGAGGATAGGAGGTTCTACCATCACCATAGACAGAGGGCATCCTCTACACCTAGAGGAGGGGAGGTTCTACCATCACCAGAGACAGGAGGCATCCTCTACACCTAGAGGAGAGGAGGTTCTACCATCACTATAGACAGGGGACATCCTCTACACCTAGAGGAGAGGAGGTTCTACCATCACCATAGACAGGGGGCATCCTCTACACCTAGAGGAGAGGAGGTTCTACCATCACCATAGACAGGGGGCATCCTCTACACCTAGAGGAGAGGAGGTTCTACCATCACCATAGACAGGGGCATCCTCTGCACCTAGAGGAGGGGAGGTTCTACCATCACCAGAGACAGGGGGCATCCTCTACACCTAGAGGAGAGGGGTATCTGCCATTACCATAGACAGGAGGTATCCACTACACCTAGAGGAGAGGAGTATCTGCCATTACCATAGACAGGGGGCATTCTCTACACCTAGAGGAGGGGAGGTTCTACCATCACCATAGACAGGGGGCATCCTCTACACCTAGAGGAGAGGAGGTTCTACCATCACCATAGACAGGGGGCATCCTCTACACCTAGAGGAGAGGAGGTTCTACCATCACCATAGACAGGGGGCATCCTCTACACCTAGAGGAGAGGAGGTTCTACCATCACCATAGACAGGGGGCATCCTCTACACCTAGAGGAGAGGAGGTTCTATCATCACCATAGACAGGGGCATCCTCTACACCTAGAGGAGAGGAGGTTCTACCATCACCATAGACAGTGGCATCCTCTACACCTAGAGGAGAGGGGGTTCTACCATCACGATAGACAGGGGACATCCTCTACACCTAGAGGAGAGGAGGTTCTACCATCACCATAGACAGGGGGCATCCTCTACACCTAGAGGAGAGGAGGTTCTACCATCACCATAGACAGTGGCATCCTCTACACCTAGAGGAGAGGGGTATCTGCCATTACCTTAGACAGGAGGTATCCACTACACCTAGAGGAGAGGAGTATCTGCCATTACCATAGACAGGGGGCATCCTCTACACCTAGAGGAGAGGAGGTTCTACCATCACCATAGACAGTGGCATCCTCTACACCTAGAGGAGAGGGAGTTCTACCATCACGATAGACAGGGGACATCCTCTACACCTAGGGGAGAGGAGGTTCTACCATCACCATAGACAGGGGGCATCCGGTTCTACCATCACCATAGACAGGGGGCATCCTCTACACCTAGAGGAGAGGAGGTTCTACCATCACCATAGACAGGGGGCATCCTCTACACCTAGAGGAGAGGAGGTTCTACCATTACCATAGACAAGAGGCATCCTAAACACCTAGAGGAGAGGAGGTTCTATCGTCACCATAGACAGGGGGCATGCTCTACACCTAGTGGAAAGGAGGTTCTACCATCACCATAGACAAGAACATCCTCTACACCTAGAGGAGAGGAGGTTCTACCATCACCATAGACAGGGGGCATCCTCTACACCTAGAGGAGAGGAGGTTCTACCATCACCATAGACAAGAGGCATCCTACACACCTAGAGGAGAGGAGGTTCTACCACCACCATAGACAGGGGGCATGCTCTACACCTAGTGGAGAGGAGGTTCTACCATCACCATAGACTAGAACATCCTCTACACCTAGAGGAGAGGAGGTCCTACCATCACTATAGACAGGGGGCATCCTCTACACCTAGAGGAGAAGAGGTTCTAACATCACCATAGACAGGGGGCATCCTCTACACCTAGAGCAGAGGAGATTCTACCATCACCATAGACAGGGGACATCCTCTACACCTAGAGAAGAGGATGTTCTACCATCACCATAGACAGGGGGCATCCTCTACACCTAGAGGAAAGGAGGTTCTACCATCACCAAAGACAGGAGGCATCCTCTACAACTAGGGGAGAGGAGGTTCCACCATCACCATAGACAGGGGGCATCCTCTACACCTTGAGGAGAGGAGGTTCTACCATCACCATAGACAGGGGGCATCCTCTACACCTAGAGGAGAGGAGGTTCTACCTTTACCATAGACAGGAGGCATCCTCTACACCTAGGGGAGAGGAAGTTCCACCATCACCATAGACAGGGGGCATCCTCTACACCTAGAGGAGAGGAGGTTCTACCTTCACTATAGACAGGGGGCATCCTCTACACCTAGAGGATAGGAGGTCTATCATCACCAGAGACAGGGGGCATCCTCTAAACCTAGAGGAGAGGTGGTTCTACCATCACCATAGACAGGGGGCATCCTCTACACCTAGAGGAGAGGAGGTTCTACCATCATCATAGACAGGGGACATCCTCTACACCTAGAGGAGAGGAGGTTCTACCATCACCATAGACAGGGGGCATCCTCTACACCTAAAAGAGAGGAGGTTCTACCATCACCATAGACAGGGGGCATCCTCTACACCTAGAGGAGAGGAGGTTCTACCATCACCATAGACAGGAGGCATCCTCTACACCTAGAGGAGAGGAGGTTCCACCATCACCATAGACAGGGGGCATCCTCTACACATAGAGGAGAGGAGGTTCTACCTTCACTATAGACAGGGGACATCCTCTACACCTAGAGGATAGGAGGTTCTACCATCACCATAGACAGGGGGCATCCTCTACACCTAGAGGAGAGGAGGTTCTACCTTCACTATAGACAGGGGGCATCCTCTACACCTTGAGGAGAGGAGGTTCTACCATCACCATAGACAGGGGCCATCCTCTACACCTAGAGGAGTGGTGCTTTACCATCACCATAGACAGGGGGCATCCTCTACACCTAGAGGAGAGGAGGTTCTACCATCACCATAGACAGGGGGCATCCTCTACACCTAGAGGAGAGGCGGTTCTACCATCACCATAGACAGGGGGCATCATCTACATCTAGAGGAGAGGAGGTTCTACCATCACCATAGACAGGGGTCATCCTCTACACCTAGAGGAGAGGAGGTTCTACCATCACCATGGAGAGGGGGCATCCTCTACACCTAGAGGAGAGGAGGTTCTACCTTCACTATAGACAGGGCGCATCCTCTACCATAGACAGGGGACATCCTCTACACCTAGAGGAGTGGAGGCTTTACCATCACCATAGACAGGGTGCATCCTCTACACCTAGAGGAGAGGAGGTTCTACCATCACCATAGACAGAAGGCATCCTCTACACCTAGAGGAGAGGAGGTTCCACCATCACCATAGACAGGAGGCATCCTCTACACCAAGAGGAGAGGAGGTTCCACCATCACCATAGACAGGGGGCATCCTCTACACCTAGAGGAGAGGAGGTTCTACCACCACCATAGACAGGGGGAATCCTCTACACCTAGAGGAGTGGTGCTTTACCATCACCATAGACAGGGGGCATCCTCTACACCTAGAGGAGAGGAGGTTCTACCTTCACTATAGACAGGGCGCATCCTCTACCATAGACAGGGGACATCCTCTACACCTAGAGGAGTGGAGGCTTTACCATCACCATAGACAGGGTGCATCCTCTACACCTAGAGGAGAGGAGGTTCTACCATCACCATAGACAGGGGGCATCCTCTACACCTAGAGGAGAGGAGGTTCCACCATCACCATAGACAGGAGGCATCCTCTACACCAAGAGGAGAGGAGGTTCCACCATCACCATAGACAGGGGGCATCCTCTACACCTAGAGGAGAGGAGGTTCTACCATCACCATAGACAAGAGGCATCCTACACACCTAGAGGAGAGGAGGTTCTACCACCACCATAGACAGGGGGCATGCTCTACACCTAGTGGAGAGGAGGTTCTACCATCACCATAGACTAGAACGTCCTCTACACCTAGAGGAGAGGAGGTCCTACCATCACTATAGACAGGGGGCATCCTCTACACCTAGAGGAGAAGAGGTTCTACCATCCCCCTAGACAGGGGGCATCCTCTACACCTAGAGCAGAGGAGATTCTACCATCACCATAGACAGGGGACATCCTCTACACCTAGAGGAGAGGAGGTTCTACCATCACCATAGACAGGGGGCATCCTCTACACCTAGAAGAGAGGAGGTTCTACCTTCACTATAGACAGGGGGCATCCTCTACACCTTGAGGAGAGGAGGTTCTACCATCACCATAGACAGGGGGCATCCTCTACACCTAGAGGAGAGGAGGTTCTACCTTCACTATAGACAGGGGGCATCCTCTACACCTAGAGGATAGGAGGTCTATCATCACCAGAGACAGGGGGCATCCTCTACACCTAGAGGAGAGGAGGCTTTACCATCACCATAGACAGGGGGCATCCTCTACACCTAGAGGAGAGGAGGTTCTACCATCACCATAGACAGGAGGCATCCTCTACACCTAGAGGAGAGGAGGTTCTACCTTCACTATAGACAGGGGGCATCCTCTACACCTTGAGGAGAGGAGGTTCTACCATCACCATAGACAGGGGGCATCCTCTACACCTAGAGGAGAGGAGGTTCTACCTTCACTATAGACAGGGGGCATCCTCTACACCTTGAGGAGAGGAGGTTCTACCATCACCATAGACAGGGGGCATCCTCTACACCTAGAGGAGTGGTGCTTTACCATCACCATAGACAGAGGGCATCCTCTACACCTAGAGGAGAGGAGGTTCTACCATCACCATAGACAGGGGGCATCCTCTACACCTAGAGGAGAGGCGGTTCTACCATCACCATAGACAGGGGGCATCATCTACATCTAGAGGAGAGGAGGTTCTACCATCACCATAGACAGGGGGCATCCTCTACCATAGACAGGGGACATCCTCTACACCTAGAGGAGTGGAGGCTTTACCATCACCATAGACAGGGTGCATCCTCTACACCTAGAGGAGAGGAGGTTCTACCATCACCATAGACAGGGGGCATACTCTACACCTAGAGGAGTGGAGGTTCCACCATCACCATAGACAGGAGGCATCCTCTACACCTAGAGGAGAGGAGGTTCCACCATCACCATAGACAGGGGGCATCCTCTACACCTAGAGGAGATGAGGTTCTACCTTCACTATAGACAGGGGCATCCTCTACACCTAGAGGATAGGAGGTTCTACCATCACCATAGACAGGGGACATCCTCTACACCTAGAGGAGAGGAGGTTCTACCATCACCATAGACAGGGGGCATCCTCTACACCTAGAGGAGAGGAGGTTCTACCTTCATTATAGACAGGGGGCATCCTCTACACCTTGAGGAGAGGAGGTTCTACCATCACCATAGACAGGGGGCATCCTCTACACCTAGAGGAGTGGAGGCTTTACCATCACCATAGACAGGGGGCATCCTCTACACCTAGACGAGAGGAGGTTCTACCATCACCATAGACAGGGGACATCCTCTACACCTAGAGGAGAGGAGGTTCTACCATCACCATAGACAGGGGCATCCTCTACACCTAGAGGAGAGGGGGTTCTACCATCACCATAGACAGAGGGTATCCTCTACACCTAGAGGAGAGAAGGTTCTACCATCACCATAGACAGGGGGCATCCTCTACACCTAGAGGAGAGAAGGTTCTACCATCACCATAGACAGGGGGCATCCTCTGCACCTAGAAGAGATGAGGTTCTACCATCGCCATAGACAGGGGACATCCTCTACACATAGAGGAGAGGAGGTTCTACCATCACCATAGACAAGGGGCATCCTCTACACCTAGAAGAGATGAGGTTCTACCATCGCCATAGACAGGGGACATCCTCTACACATAGAGGAGAGGAGGCTCTACCATCACCATAGACAGGGGGCATCCTCTACACCTAGAGGAGAGGAGGCTCTACCATCACCATAGACAGGGGGCATCCTCTACACCTAGAGGATAGGAGGTTCTACCATCACCATAGACAGGGGGCATCCACTACACCTAGAGGAGAGGAGGCTCTACCATCACCATAGACAGGGGGCATCCTCTACACCTAGAAGAGATGAGGTTCTACCATCGCCATAGACAGGGGGCATCCTCTACACCTAGAGGATAGGAGGTTCTACCATCACCATAGACAGGGGGCATCCTCTACACCTAGAGGAGAGGAGGTTCTACCTTCACTATAGACAGGGGGCATCCTCTACACCTAGAGGAGAGGGTGTTCTACCATCACCATAGACAGAGGGTATCCTCTACACCTAGAGGAGAGAAGGTTCTACCATCACCATAGACAGGGGGCATCCTCTACACCTAGAGGAGAGGAGGTTCTACCATCACCATAGACAGGGGGCATCCTCTACACCTAGAGGAGAGGAGGTTCTACCATCACCATAGACAGGGGGCATCCTCTACACCTAGACGAGAGGAGGTTCTACCATCACCATAGACAGGGGGCATCCTCTACACCTAGAGGAGAGGAGGTTCCACCATCGCCATAGACAGGGGCATCCTCTACACCTAGAGGAGAGGAAGTTCTACCATCACCATAGACAGGGGCATCCTCTACACCTAGAGGAGAGGGGGTTCTACCATCACCATAGACAGGGGGTATCCTCTACACCTAGAGGAGAGAAGGTTCTACCATCACCATAGACAGGGGGCATCCTCTACACATAGAGGAGAGGAGGTTCTACCATCACCATAGACAGGGGGCATCCTCTACACCTAGAAGAGATGAGGTTCTACCATCGCCATAGACAGGGGACATCCTCTACACCTAAAGGAGAGGAGGTTCTACCATCACCATAGACAGGGGACATCCTCTACACCTAGAGGAGAGGAGGTTCTACCATCACCATAGACAGGGGGCATCCTCTACACCTAGAGGAGAGGAGGTTCTACCATCACCATAGACAGGGGAATCCTCTTCACCTAGAGGAGAGGAGGTTCTACCATCATCATAGACAGGGGATATCCTCTACACCTAGAGGAGATGCTGTTCTACCATCACCATAGACAGGGGCATCCTCTACACCTAGAGGAGAGGAGGTTCTACCATCACCATAGACAGGGGGCATCCTCTACACCTAGAGGAGAGGAGGTTCTACCATCACCATAGACAGGGGAATCCTCTTCACCTAGAGGAGAGGAGGTTCTACCATCATCATAGACAGGGGATATCCTCTACACCTAGAGGAGATGCTGTTCTACCATCACCATAGACAGGGGCATCCTCTACACCTAGAGGAGAGGAGGTTCTACCATCACCATAGACAGGGGGCATCCAATACACCTAGAGGAGAGGAGGTCCTAGCATCACCATAGACAGGGGGAATCCTCTACACCTAGAGGAGAGGAGGTTCTACCATCACCATAGACAGGGGGCATCCTCTACACCTAGAGGAGAGGAGGTTCTACCATCACCATATACAGGGGGCATCCTCTACACCTAGAGGAGAGGAGGTTCCACCATCACCATAGACAGGGGACATCCTCTACACCTAGAGGAGAGGAGGTTCTACCATCACTATAGACAGGGGGCATCCTCTACACCTAGAGGAGTGGAGGTTCTACCATCACCATAGACAGGGGGCATCCTCTACACCTAGAGGAGAGGAGGTTCTACCATCACCATAGACAGGGGGCATCCTCTACACCTAGAGGAGAGGAGGTTCTACCATCACCATAGACAGGGGCATCCTCTACATCTAGAGGAGAGGAGGTTCTACCATCACCATAGACAGGGGGCATCCTCCACACTTTGAGTCAATTGGCATCAGCTTTGAAGGGTTTTTAGATTTATGATCAACACGGTATAAATTATTAGTTTGGACTTGATGGACTGATGTGATTTTCTAACCGTATTTACTATAGAACTATAGGGCACCTAGGAGGACACGCAGGCCCCTATTCTACTAATTGCCCCTATTCTACTAATTGCCCCTATTTTCCTAATTGCCCATATTCTCCTAATTGCCCCTATTCTACTAATTGCCCCTATTCTCCTAATAGCAGAAAACAAGCCCTAACACAGTCCTGTTGACAGAAATTTTTTACCTCTGATTTTTTGTCCACAAAAAATGAACAGAAACAAATGACTTTTCCATTGTCTTTATTAGCCAGAGGTCGCGCTACAGGTTTTATTGCCGCAGAGTATTTTCAGCTGAAGAGAAGTAAGAAATATATAATAAAAGTGATGTACACGTTGGCCGGTTGCTATATTATGCAGGGAAATCTTCGCTTCAATGATCTTCCAAGCATAAAAGGCGGATTTGGGAAATTTTACATTTGATTGACATAATGTGCACTAGGGGGAATCGCAAATCTGAAGCCATTATTAAAGGGGTTTTCTCACCTCAATCACAGATGCGGGTCCTACTTTGGGACTAAATTCATCTTGGGATGACCCTGTACCATGTATCATCCATAACATGTGATATTATTACACTGCAGACATCCCGGCCCCTCCTGACCCTGTACCATGTATCATCCATAACATGTGATATTATTACACTGCAGACATCCCGGCCCCTCCTGACCCTGTACCATGTATCATCCATAACATGTGATATTATTACACTGCAGACATCCCATCCCCTCCTGACCCTGTACCATGTATCATCCATAACATGTGATATTATTACACTGCAGACATCCCGGCCCCTCCTGACCCTGTACCATGTATCATCCATAACATGTGATATTATTACACTGCAGACATCCCGGCCCCTCCTGACCCTGTACCATGTATCATCCATAACATGTGATATTATTACACTGCAGACATCCCGGCCCCTCCTGACCCTGTACCATGTATCGTCCATAACATGTGATATTATTACACTGCAGACATCCCGGCCCCTCCTGACCCTGTACCATGTATCATCCATAACATGTGATATTATTACACTGCAGACATCCCGGCCCCTCCTGACCCTGTACCATGTATCATCCATAACATGTGATATTATTACACTGCAGACATCCCAGCCCCTCCTGACCCTGTACCATGTATCATCCATAACATGTGATGTTATTACACTGCAGACATCCCGTCCCCTCCTGACCCTGTACCATGTATTATCCATAACATGTGATGTTATTACACTGCAGACATCCCGGCCCCTCCTGACCCTGTACCATGTATCATCCATAACATGTGATATTATTACACTGCAGACATCCCTGTCCCTCCTGACCCTGTACCATGTACCATCCATAACATGTGATATTATTACACTGCAGACATCCCGGCCCCTCCTGACCCTGTACCATGTATCATCCATAACATGTGATATTATTACACTGCAGACATCCCGGCCCCTCCTGACCCTGTACCATGTATCATCCATAACATGTGATATTATTACACTGCAGACATCCCAGCCCCTCCTGACCCTGTACCATGTATCATCCATAACATGTGATATTATTACACTGCAGACATCCCCTCCCCTCCTGACCCTGTACCATGTATCATCCATAACATTTGATATTATTACACTGCAGACATCCCAGCCCCTCCTGACCCTGTACCATGTATCATCCATAACATGTGATGTTATTACACTGCAGACATCCCGTCCCCTCCTGACCCTGTACCATGTATTATCCATAACATGTGATGTTATTACACTGCAGACATCCCGGCCCCTCCTGACCCTGTACCATGTATCATCCATAACATGTGATATTATTACACTGCAGACATCCTGGCCCCTCCTGACCCTGTACCATGTATCATTCATAACATGTGATATTATTACAATGCAGACATCCCAGCCCCTCCTGACCCTGTACCATGTATCATCCATAACATGTGATATTATTACACTGCAGACATCCCAGCCCCTCCTGACCCTGTACCATGTATCATCCATAACATGTGATATTATTACACTGCAGACATCCTGGCCCCTCCTGACCCTGTACCATGTATCATCCATAACATGTGATATTATTACACTGCAGTCATCCCAGCCCCTCCTGACCCTGTACCATGTACCATTCATAACATGTGATATTATTACACTGCAGACATCCCAGCCCCTCCTGACCCTGTACCATGTATCATCCATAACATGTGATGTTATTACACTGCAGACATCCCGGCCCCTCCTGACCCTGTACCATGTATTATCCATAACATGTGATGTTATTACACTGCAGACATCCCGGCCCCTCCTGACCCTGTACCATGTATCATACATAACATGTGATATTATTACACTGCAGACATCCCGGCCCCTCCTGACCCTGTACCATGTATCATCCATAACATGTGATATTATTACACTGCAGACATCCCGGCCCCTCCTGACCCTGTACCATGTATCATCCATAACATGTGATATTATTATACTGCAGACATCCCGGCCCCTCCTGACCCTGTACCATGTATCATCCATAACATGTGATATTATTACTCTGCAGACATCCCAGACCCTCCTGACCCTGTACCATGTATCATCCATAACATGTGATATTATTACACTGCAGACATCCCGGCCCCTCCTGACCCTGTACCATGTATCATTCATAACAAGTGATATTATTACAATGCAGACATCCCAGCCCCTCCTGACCCTGTACCATGTATCATCCATAACATGTGATATTATTACACTGCAGACATCCCAGCCCCTCCTGACCCTGTACCATGTATCATCCATAACATGTGATATTATTACACTGCAGACATCCTGGCCCCTCCTGACCCTGTACCATGTATCATCCATAACATGTGATATTATTACACTGCAGACATCCCAGCCCCTCCTGACCCTGTACCATGTATCATCCATAACATGTGATGTTATTACACTGCAGACATCCCTCCCCTCCTGACCCTGTACCATGTATCATTCATAACATGTGATATTATTACAATGCAGACATCCCAGCCCCTCCTGACCCTGTACAATGTATCATCCATAACATGTGATATTATTACAATGCAGACATCCTGGCCCCTCCTGACCCTGTACCATGTATCATCCATAACATGTGATATTATTACACTGCAGACATCCCGGCCCCTCCTGACCCTGTACCATGTATCATCCATAACATGTGATATTATTACACTGCAGACATCCCGGCCCCTCCTGACCCTGTACCATGTATCATCCATAACATGTGATATTATTACACTGCAGACATCCCGGCCCCTCCTGACCCTGTACCATGTATCATCCATAACATGTGATATTATTACACTGCAGACATCCCGGCCCCTCCTGACCCTGTACCATGTATCATCCATAACATGTGATATTATTACACTGCAGACATCCCGGCCCCTCCTGACCCTGTACCATGTATCATCCATAACATGTGATATTATTACACTGCAGACATCCCGGCCCCTCCTGACCCTGTACCATGTATCATCCATAACATGTGATATTATTACACTGCAGTCATCCCAGCCCCTCCTGACCCTGTTCCATGTACCATCCATAACATGTGATATTATTACACTGCAGACATCCCAGCCCCTCCTGACCCTGTACCATGTATCATCCATAACATGTGATGTTATTACACTGCAGACATCCCGGCCCCTCCTGACCCTGTACCATGTATTATCCATAACATGTGATGTTATTACACTGCAGACATCCCGGCCCCTCCTGACCCTGTACCATGTATCATCCATAACATGTGATATTATTACACTGCAGACATCCTGGCCCCTCCTGTCCCTGTACCATGTATCATTCATAACAAGTGATATTATTACAATGCAGACATCCCAGCCCCTCCTGACCCTGTACCATGTATCATCCATAACATGTGATATTATTACACTGCAGACATCCCAGCCCCTCCTGACCCTGTACCATGTATCATCCATAACATGTGATATTATTACACTGCAGACATCCTGGCCCCTCCTGACCCTGTACCATGTATCATCCATAACATGTGATATTATTACACTGCAGACATCCCAGCCCCTCCTGACCCTGTACCATGTATCATCCATAACATGTGATGTTATTACACTGCAGACATCCCTCCCCTCCTGACCCTGTACCATGTATCATTCATAACATGTGATATTATTACAATGCAGACATCCCAGCCCCTCCTGACCCTGTACAATGTATCATCCATAACATGTGATATTATTACAATGCAGACATCCTGGCCCCTCCTGACCCTGTACCATGTATCATCCATAACATGTGATATTATTACACTGCAGTCATCCCAGCCCCTCCTGACCCTGTACCATGTATCATCCATAACATGTGATATTATTACACTGCAGACATCCCAGCCCCTCCTGACCCTGTACCATGTATCATCCATAACATGTGATGTTATTACACTGCAGACATCCCTCCCCTCCTGACCCTGTACCATGTATCATTCATAACATGTGATATTATTACAATGCAGACATCCCAGCCCCTCCTGACCCTGTACCATGTATCATCCATAACATGTGATATTATTACACTGCAGACATCCCAGCCCCTCCTGACCCTGTACCATGTATCATCCATAACATGTGATATTATTACACTGCAGACATCCCAGCCCCTCCTGACCCTGTACCATGTATCATCCATAACATGTGATATTAATACACTGCAGACATCCAAGCCCCTCCTGACCCTGTACCATGTATCATCCATAACATGTGATATTATTACACTGCAGACATCCCTCCCCTCCTGACCCTGTACCATGTATCATTCATAACATGTGATATTATTACACTGCAGACATCCCGGCCCCTCCTGACCCTGTACCATGTATCATCCATAACATGTGATATTATTACACTGCAGACATCCCGGCCCCTCCTGACCCTGTACCATGTATCATCCATAACATGTGATATTATTACTCTGCAGACATCCCGGCCCCTCCTGACCCTGTACCATGTATCATCCATAACATGTGATATTATTACACTGCAGACATCCCGGCCCCTCCTGACCCTGTACCATGTATCATCCATAACATGTGATATTATTACACTGCAGACATCCCGGCCCCTCCTGACCCTGTACCATGTATTATCCATAACATGTGATATTATTACACTGCAGACATCCCGGCCCCTCCTGACCCTGTACCATGTATCATCCATAACATGTGATATTATTACACTGCAGACATCCCGGCCCCTCCTGACCCTGTACCATGTATCATCCATAACATGTGATATTATTACACTGCAGACATCCCGGCCCCTCCTGACCCTGTACCATGTATCATCCATAACATGTGATATTATTACACTGCAGACATCCCGGCCCCTCCTGACCCTGTACCATGTATCATCCATAACATGTGATATTATTACACTGCAGTCATCCCAGCCCCTCCTGACCCTGTACCATGTACCATCCATAACATGTGATATTATTACACTGCAGACATCCTGGCCCCTCCTGACCCTGTACCATGTATCATTCATAACAAGTGATATTATTACAATGCAGACATCCCAGCCCCTCCTGACCCTGTACCATGTATCATCCATAACATGTGATATTATTACACTGCAGACATCCCAGCCCCTCCTGACCCTGTACCATGTATCATCCATAACATGTGATATTATTACACTGCAGACATCCTGGCCCTTCCTGACCCTGTACCATGTATCATCCATAACATGTGATATTATTACACTGCAGACATCCCGGCCCCTCCTGACCCTGTACCATGTATCATCCATAACATGTGATATTATTACACTGCAGACATCTCGGCTCCTCCTGACCCTGTACCATGTATCATCCATAACATGTGATATTATTACACTGCAGACATCCCAGCCCCTCCTGACCCTGTACCATGTATCATTCATAACATGTGATATTATTACACTGCAGACATCCCAGCCCCTCCTGACCCTGTACCATGTATCATCGATAACATGTGATATTATTACACTGCAGACATCCCGGCCCCTCCTGACCCTGTACCATGTATCATCCATAACATCTGATATTATTACACTGCAGACATCCCGGCCCCTCCTGACCCTGTACCATGTATCATCCATAACATATGATATTATTACACTGCAGACATCCCAGCCCCTCCTGACCCTGTACCATGTATCATCCATAACATGTCATTTTATTACACTGCAGACACCCCAGCCCCTCCTGACCCTGTACCATGTATCATCCATAACATGTGATATTATTACACTGCAGACATCCCGTCCCCTCCTGACCCTGTACCATGTATCATCCATAACATGTCATATTATTAAACCTAGAACATCTTGGCTCCTCCTGACCCTGTACCATGTACCCTTCCCATTATGTGATTTTGTAAAATATTTGGAAATATAAGTCTGCTATTTAGCCATGACCTGTCAATGCTGAGGCTGGAACCTTTGAAATCCTATTTCATATCACTTGGAGGACACCTCCACGTGTCATAAAAAAAAAGTTTAGGTTCATCTTCTTCTGATCTCTCTTTGATGTGACTGGTAAGTAACCAAACAGGTCCATGGCTTCCTTGCAGTTTTCTTCAATCTCCTTGACTTCCTTGAAGTCCAGGGTCTCTCTCCATTGCTGGATGACTTTTGTAGACTGTCTAGAGAAGGACATGAATACGTTTTCATCATTTGCGTGCACATGAGTGACATTGTGTACCCATTCCTCCAGGTCTTTTGTCATTTCGAGGCTTGAAAACCCATATATCTTTTTGACATTCACAATCGGATCTCTTGCCAGATCTTCATGTCTCCTCGCCAAGTAATTGTCAGCGGTGGCCGCTCTGTATATATTAGCCTGCGCTCTGCAGATCTTAGACATCAGTGAAGTTTTCGTGGAATTGTCATGTTCCTTTACAATCTGATCTTCTTGGTCGAGGATGAAGAATCTCCTTGATGACGCTATTGCCCTGGGATCTCTCACAAGGTGAATGATCCGGAGATCGAGAGCAGGATCTCGGAAAAGTGGCAGAAGAACTGAGAAGTCTAGAATCCGAACCGTCTTCATGACCCTGTGACTATAAGTGTCACAAGTCTTTGTCATATTCTCGAACGTGGAATTCTTACATTCTTCGTGACAATTTGAATGATTATAACCCTCTGGAAGTGTTGGAAGAGAGCAAGGTGAACACAAAGCGCGCAAGAATTTCATTTGATTCGCGTTTTCCCGACGTGTTATCCGAAAATTTCCGATTTGCGCCGATTTTCCCTGAATTGCCCCGGGATTTTGATGCACGTGATCGGATTGTGGCGCATCGGCGCCGGCATGCAAGCGACGGAAATCAGGGGGAGTGGCCGTAAAAAAACCTGACGGATTCGGAAGAACCGCATTTAAAAAAAAAAAAAGTGTCGCTGGACACGCACTTACCTTCACCCAGGATGGCTCGGTGTACTTCAGTGCATTCAGATGCTCTTCAGTGCAGCAGCGCCACCTGGTGGACATCAGAGGAACTGCCTTAGTGAATCCCGAATCCTCCGCAGAGAACGCGCCACTGGATGGCGAATGGACCGGGTAAGTAAATCTGCCCCAATAATGTTGTAGTGGGGTAACATCACAGGTGAACAAGGAGTGGATGAGGTCTCGGACTGGATAATGCAGAACCGCTGCCCCTTCATTTCTAAATCTCATCCAGACCGGATGTCCTGGTTCGAAGAGATAAAAGACATCGGGGTGATGATTGAAGATCTGCCCAAGGAAGGAAGAGCCAGAACGCCAGGTGGATATTATGAGCACGTGGATGGCGGCATTCTTACTTCTGTAGGGTCTTAATGTATTTGACACACGTTTCACGAGGTAGAATTGGTATGAGAAGAAAAATATGCACAAAAGAAGACAGAAAAATGCTCTTGAGCTTGTTGACATTGTCCCATGGAACCTGGCAACAGACAGAGCATAAAACAGAGGAGTCAAGAACATATAGTGAAAAAATGTGGAAGCAAAAAAGAGAAAGATCAAACAATATAAAGGCGATAGACATTGGTTTAGGCAAAAGTTATGGAGCTAAAAGACTGGAACCGACATAATACACAATGTTCCCCATCATTGGACGTCCCCAATATCCAGTTAGATTCATCGTGACAATTAAGTTCATCCATCACCTGAGTCCTGACTCAATTAAGCCAATAATGACATATCCAGCAGAATATCATCCCCCCACTTTCAGTGGACGACCAATCAAGGTCCCAAATATCACTCCTTTTACAAATTTTGTAAATCCTGGCAGCCAGAATTGACTTGTTATGAACCCAACTATTGGGAAGTAATGGATCCATTTTGTCAACACGATCCCTCACTGCCACCAATTTTTGGACAATATGGTCCCACTGCTTTGTCAGGCTCAGCTCCACCACCTTCTCCTCCATTACTTTCATCATATTTTGATCTCTGGTTATTTTATCCCTCCACTGCCTTGAAGAAGAAAACCTCAATCAGTATTACCTTCCCTAAATGGCTGGAAGTTACAGGTGGCTACAGGAGACTTGTCCTTCACCTTGGTCATTTCGTGAGGACTCTGCTGCATTCTTCACTGTCCTGTCTTGGAGGTGGAGTTACCAATTACAGAAGGTCATGACCCCTACAGGGTCACTTGAAAACACTCTTCAAATGTCTCCAAGGTAAGAGGCAGTAGAACCAGCTCAATGGGAATTTCCAGATTTTTTTTTGTAACAATAGCCATTGTGTGAGCGTCTATAATCCTTTTGACATCACTTTTGTTGATAAGAACATAAAACATTGAGAAACACTGTGACAAAGCATGAGAATATTCTAAAAACTGCACAGAGCCTCATATGACACCTATATGGAAGGATAAGTTGTCACCATATAGCGGTATAGGATGATTATGGTATTTCAATTGGTGCCATAGGGACATTTTCATTACAATAACAATGGTTTTCAAAATCTACAAGTATCTAGGGGAATTTTACATATTTAAATATTTAAGGGTGACCGTAGACTCTACTAGCTATTGGGGCACATTTACTTACCCGTCCGGAGGAGTTCACAGAAAGTGCATTGTCTGTGTATAATGCGCTGTGCAGGGAGTCACTAAGATCGTGCACCTGATATCCTGCATGTGTCACTTCCCCGCTCAGGTCCCCGGAGTTCACCTTCTTCTTCCTGGTGCATGTAAGTGGATTGTCCGTGTATAATGCGCTGTGCAGGGAGTCACTAAGATCATGCGCCTGATATCCTGCATGTGTCGCTTCCCCACTCAGGTCACAGGAGTTCACCTTCTTCTTCCTGGTGCATGTAAGTGCATTGTCCGTGTATAATGTGCTGTGCGGGGAGTCACTAAGATCGTGCATCCGATATCCTGCATGTGTCTCTTCCCCGCTCAGGTCCCCGGAGTTCACCTTCTTCTTCCTGGTGCATGTAAGTGCATTGTCCGTGTCTAATGCGCTGTGCAGGGAGTCACTAAGATCATGCGCCTGATATCCTGCATGTGTCGCTTCCCCGCTCAGGTCACAGGAGTTCACCTTCTTCTTCCCGGGGCATGTACGTGCATGACCTTCCGACACAATTTGAAAGTTAAATCCCGCGATCAGTCCGAATCAGTCGGATCGTCAGACGGCACGGCCCCCGATTTCTGTCGCATGAAAGCAGTGCAGCTGCGCCACAATCCAATCGTGTGCAAGACAATCCCTTGTTGAATACCTGTTGCAGTCGTGCAAAACCCGAAAACGTCGGAGAGTCAGACGAAAGAGCGTCCCCGGACCCTTAGTAAATAAGCCCCATTGTGTTTGGACAATCACTCACAACACATCACACCTATACCCTAAGGGGGTTGTGTCTGTAGTTTTGTATCTATTATACAGTACGTGTCACTCTGGTAACAGTCACACCCTGGAATTGGGCAGGTAACTGTCACATCTGCCATTAAATACTCTGTGCTGCAGTATTAATCCGGACACGTTACTATATATACACGGCGGTGGGGTAGCCGTCCACCTCTGTCAGCCATATTAGCTCTCATGGACTGCTGGTTCTGTCACCCGGTCACCTGACGTCTTCCCTCTGCTTTAGACTCGTTGGTGGTTTCCACCCCTGGGACCACATTAATCTCCAACACTTTGGTCCACAGAACCTACATGTTACATGTGAGGGTGGTCACGTACGTTTGTGTGTCTCTGACTGTATCTGTTATGTGGGTACTGTCACTATCCTGCTGCCTAGCCCTTGTCTCTGACCATATCTGTTATGTGGGTCCTGTCACTATCCTGCTGCCTAGCCCTTGTCTCTGACCGTATCTGTTATGGGGGTCCTGTCACTATCCTGCTGCCTAGTCCTTGTCTCTGAATGTATCTGTTATGGGGTCCTGTCAGTATCCTGCTGCCCAGCCCTTGTTTCTGACCGTATCTGTTATTGGGGTCCTGTCAGTAACCTGCTGCCTAGCCCTTGTCTCTGACCGTTTCTGTTATGGGGGTCCTGTCAGTAACCTGCTGCCCAGGCTTGTCTCTGACCGTATCTGTTATGGGTTCCTGTCAGTATCCTGCTGCCCAGCCCTTGTCGCTGACTGTCTCTGTTATGGGGTCCTGTCAGTATCCTTCTGCCTAGCCCTTGTCTCTGACCGTATCTTTTACGGAGGTCCTGTTAGTATCCTGGTTCCTGGCCCTTGTCTCTGACTGTATCTGTTATGGGGTCCTGTCAGTGTCCTGCTGCCTAGCCCTTGTCTCTGACCGTATCTGTTATGGGGGTCCTGTCAGTATCCTGGTTCTTGGCCCTTGTCTCTGACTGTATCTGTTATGGGGTCCTGTCAGTGTCCTGCTGCCTAGCCCTTGTCTCTGACCGTATCTTTTATGGAGGTCCTGTTAGTATCCTGGTTCCTGGCCCTTGTCTCTGACTGTATCTGTTATGGGGTCCTGTCAGTAACCTGCTGCCTAGCCCTTGTCTCTGACTGTATCTGTTATGGGGTCCTGTCAGTAACCTGCTGCCTAGTCCTTGTCTCTGACTGTATCTGTTATGTGGGTCCTGTCAGTATTCTGCTGCCTAGTCCTTGTCTCTGACTGTATCTGTTATGGGGACCTGAGTGAAGTTGGCCCCCCCACCTTGTTCAAATCAAGCAAAATTGCTGTCAAACGTTTGTGCTGGTTTGTGCAGGAGAAATTTTCATTTGTGCCGTTAGCGTTTTTAAGATTTTAATGAAAGTTTCCAGAGGTCATCAGAGGTCAACCAGCCCCCCCACATTGCCCAAATGAAACAAAACTGGGACCGAACAATTCTGCTACGTTTGTGCTGCTCAAATTTTTGTTTGTGCTGCTTTTGTTTTGAATATATGAACAAAAAATAAAAGTTCAAGCAGCCCCCCCACATTAACCGAATCAAACAAAACTGGTGTCAAACATTAGTGCTAAGTTTGTGCTGGTTTGTGCAGCAAAAATTTTCGTTTGTGCCGCTATCATTTTTAATATATTCATACTTTTTTGCAGAGGTCATTAGAGTTCATTTCTTCCAAAGTACAATGTGTTTGCTAGCTCCCCCTGGTGATTAAACCAGGGAAGTGTCACTAGGTTTGTTTTTTACCAGTTCATCCTAAACACCTCAAACACCTGAACATACCTTAAAAATGATAGCGGCACAAACAAAAATTTTGAAACGTAGCAGAATTGTACGGCACCAGTTTTGTTTGATTTGGGCAATGTGGGGGGGGGGGGGCTGGTTGACCTCTGCTGACCTCTGGAAACATTTGTTAAAATCTCAAAAACTTTAGCGGCACAAACAAAAATTTCTGCAGCACAAACCAGCACAAAAGTAGCACAAACGTTTGACACCAATTTTGTTTGATTTGAACAAGGTGGGGGGGGCCAACTTCACTCAGGTGGTCCTGTCAGTATCCTGCTGCCTAGTCCTTGCCTCTGACTGTATCTGTTATGGGGTCCTGTCAGTATCCTGCTGCCTAGTCCTTGTCTCTGACTGTATCTGTTATGGGGTCCTGTCAGTATCCTGCTGCCTAGTCCTTGTCTCTGACTGTATCTGTTATGGGGTCCTGTCAGTATCCTTCTGCCTAGCCCTTGTCTCTGACCGTATCTTTTATGGAGGTCCTGTTAGTATCCTGGTTCCTAGCCCTTGTCTCTGACTGTATCAGTTATGGGGGTCCTGTGAATATTCTGGTTCCTAGCCCTTGTCTCTGGTTGTCTCTGTTATGGGGGTCCTGTCAGTATCCTGCCGCCTAGCCCTTGTCTCTGACTGTCTCTGTTATGGGTTCCTGTCAGTATCCTGCCGCCTAGCCCTTGTCTCTGACTGTCTCTGTTATGGGTTCCTGTCAGTATCCTGCTGCCTAGTCCTTGTCTCTGACTGTATCTGTTATGGGGTCCTGTCAGTATCCTGCTGCCTAGCCCTTGTCTCTGACCGTATCTTTTATGGAGGTCCTGTTAGTATCCTGGTTCCTAGCCCTTGTCTCTGACCGTATCAGTTATGGGGGTCCTGTGAATATTCTGGTTCCTAGCCCTTGTCTCTGGTTGTCTCTGTTATGGGGGTCCTGTCAGTATCCTGCCGCCTAGCCCTTGTCTCTGACTGTATCTGTTATGGGGTCCTGTCAGTATCCTGCCGCCTAGCCCTTGTCTCTGACTGTATCTGTTATGGGGGTCCTGTCAGTATCCTGCTGCTCACCTTTATCACTGAACATTTTTTTGGAAAATGAGTAACCCCTTAGGACCTTGACAACAGGTATGAGATGGAAGTTAAGGGATTCTGCCACATACCTTATGCTGTGTAGATACATCTATGGTAATTGTTATTTCTGCCCCCACCCTCCATAGCGCTGACTACATAGATGAGTGACATCTTCACTCCCCAAGACATTGTGTCCTCTGAAGAATCTTCTCAGTTTACGTCACTACGTTCCTTCTGAATATCTCTGCTCGTTACGATTAATCCTTGGGGGTACTGTCACAAGCAACAGAGAAGTTCTCATAATGAATTTGGAAACCCTGGAGTTTCCTTACGAGCAGGTTCTCGTGCTGGTGACATTTCGAGAGTGTTTTTAGATAATGTGTTTATGGTCGAGTCGCTGTACCATTGACTTTTTCATGTATGATAAAGAACCATAAACCGTGACATGATGACAGGAGTGACAGGACCTCCCCGGGCTAAGTGAAAGGAACAGAATTCCTCAGAGTTTATTGCATTACAGCAGCTAAAGGGCAGGAGATGACAAAGATAAGGACCGGTCTTCAGAACAAAGCCGTCTACAAGGGACTTCCAACCGCGCTCCAAGACAGGTAAGACCGCTCCTCCTTCAGGCTCGGGCAAGGACGGAGAGAGATAAAATATCAAGGCAGAACTCAACAAAAAGTGACCAGGGAGGGAGGAGAAGGTGGTGGGGATGAGTGTGAGGACCACGCGTTCTACAAACATAGCCTCGTCTAGAGCTCTTCTTCAGTCCCGTAACGAAACTTCAACAGGGAGCAAATCCAGAAGGTAATTCTCAATACAGGCAGTCCCCGGTTTACGTACAAGATAGGGTCCGGAGGTTTGTTCTTAAAATGAATTTGTATGTAAAAAATTTTTCCCCAGTGACAATTGGAGTTTAAACATTTTTTGCTGTAATGGGACCAAGGATTATCCATAAAGCTTCACTACAGACACCTTACAGCTGATCATTGCAGCCTGGGACTATAGTAACATCCAGAGAGGTCACCAGAGGTCACAGGGGTCCGTCTGTAACTAGGGGTTGTCTGTAAGTCGGGTGTCCTTAAGTAGGGGACCGCCTGTAAAGCTTCATTACAGACACCTTACAGCTGATCACTGCAGTCTGGGACTATAGTAACATCCAGAGAGGTCACCAGAGATCAGAGGGGTCTGTCTGTAACTATGGGTTGTCTGTAAGTCGGGTGTCCTTAAGTAGGGGACCACCTGCATACAGATACAAGAAATATGGAAGAACATTGGGCTGAAGGAACCAGGGCCACTGGATATGAATCGACCGAGGACGTTTTGGTTCCTTTTAGGCTTGAGATGCATTTGGTTCTTTTATGGTTTATGAATTCAATTTTTTAGGAGTTTTTAAAAGAAAAATTGGGCAAAAAAACTGAAAAAATATCTACTTTTTAAAAATAATTCTATCACGTAGTTTATTGAAGAATCTTCGGATTCTCCGGCTCTCAGTAATGTCCTTGTGTGTTATGTGATGGGGGAGGGGGAGGGGAGACGTGTAAAAAAACCGAAAACTTAAATAATGTGTTGTGCCGCCTCCTCTCCGCATTGTTTTTAGATTAATATTTCAGATATTATTTTCTTATTTCTTTTAGTGTTTTTTTTTTTGGTTTGTTTCTGTATTTTTGCGGAATCTGCCGGACACAGGAATTTTTTTTACTAATTTAGAATTAATGTAACTGTTTTTTTTTTAGTTTTCCGGCGATGTTAATAATTTGGTGTTTTTTTTAATAGACGCCTTGTATTTTTCGAATTCTCCAACACAACATTTGTTGAGTAACTTTTATTAACCCTTTCTATGAGTAATCCTGTCCTAATAACTTTATGCACAACAATGATGCCGTCTAATGTGTGTGGGGAGGGCTCACAGGATGAGTCCTCTCTATAAGTGGCTGGTGTATTATACCACAATTGGTGTCAATTATTTCACCTAAACAGTGGCAGTACTGGGAAACATTTACATACCCGTCATGCGATCCCCGATCCGGAATGTCCGACGATAATGCACACTGATTTATTGCATGTGTCGCTTCCCCAATAAGGTCCGAGTTCTTCACCTTCTTCTTCCCGGTGCATGCAAGTGCATTGTCTTGCAACACAATTTTAAAGTTAAATCCTGCGCTCAGTCCGAATCCGTCAGACGATCTGTCCCCGATTTCTGTCGCATGAAAGCCAATGCCAAGATTGCGCCAAAATCCGATTGCTTGCGACACAAATCCCTTTTTAAATACCTGTCCCAGCTGCCCGAAACCCGAAAAACATCAGAATATCCATCGAAAGTGCGGTTCCAAACACCCTATAGAGGACCTAAAATAATACTATAAAAACATCATAGATATAATAGTAATAAAAAATATATAAAAACTTTTCAAAGTCAAATTTAAAATCACTCCCTTTCCTTAGAACACATAAATAAAACACATGAAATGATAAACATAATGGGGGTCATTTACTAAGGGCCCGATTCACGTTTTCCCGACGTGTTACCCGAATATTTCCGATTTGCGGCGATTTTCCCTGTGTTGCCCCGGGATTTTTGGCGCACGCGATCGGATTGTGGCGCGTCGGCGCCGGCATGCACGCGACGGAAATGGGGGGGGGGGCGTGGTTTTCCTCCAACCTCCAGGTCCAAGTCCGATTCTTCCCGCAGATTACGAGCCTCATCTATAGGGAATAGTAATAAAGATAAGACTTGTATAATAGGGAAGTAAAATAGGGAAACACAAAAACCGAAGCGGAGCCGTTCACCACGCGTCGTACATCACATATCACTTACAGTCTACATGCTGCTACCATCGCAGTCATACTGAATATGTAGAATTTACAATTTTTGGAAAAGAAGATTTAAAAAAAAAATTTTTTTTAAAGAAATTCTTTTTTTCATGTTCCTACTTTCGAAGGGCCAGAACTTTATTTTTTGGTCAATCATCCCATCATATCACGGACCATTTACCTGGGGCTTATTATCTACCATGCCGTACGTGTTGTTCTGTTGGTGACGGGGCTTGTTTTTTGTGGCGCCTGATGACTTTTTCATCTACACCATTTCTTGATACACACAATTTTGTGATTTGTATCCAGTTCTTCTTCTTTTTTTTAACTCCTTAGTGACTGCTTATTTATATAACTTTATTTGTTGTGTTCTACCTTAAAAATTCTGCGGTATTTTTTTTCGCGAAACCTATGGCTGGTTAAAAAATAACAATGGGTAAAGGATTTTCTTTTTTCAATTTTTAGTTTTTTAGTTAAAGCTCCCAAAAGTGAAAAAAACTATTTTTTTGGTAATATTTAGTGTGTATATATATATATTTTTTTTTTTCACATTAAATTTGTTCAAGTTAACTAAAAATGGGCGTTATAAATAAGTTTCATTTTGATGCATTTTTTGTAGAGTCTCAGATAATTAGGACAACTACAACGAGGTTTTTTAATAGCCACCGGGGTCGTTTTAAAATTTTTTTTGAGAAATATGTATTTATAGATTTATACAGTATATAGAGGCAGTCCCCGGGTTACGTACATGAGAGGTTCTTTAGGTTTGTAATTACGATGAATTTGTATGTAAGTCGGAGCAGGTATATTTTAGAATAGTAAAAAATTTTTTTTGCCCCAGTGACAATTGGATTTTCAAAAGTTTGTGCCGTCATGGGAAAAAGGATTAATAATAAAACTTTGTTACAAACTCCTTACAGCGGATCATCACAGCCTGGGAGTAAAGTAACATCCAGAGAGGTCACCAGAGGTCACAGTGGACAAAGGGGTCGTCTGTAAGTCAGGTGGTATTAAGAAACCTCTCCACCCCCTTGAGTAGACTCCCTTCCTGAAAGACCAGTTTTTTTGCAGTGCCCAATTATTTTCCCATTATACTATACGGAAGTTGCCGCCCTACGAACGGACCAACAATTTTTCTGCGCAAATTTGGGCAAAATTTAACAAAAAAAATTATTTTACACAAAATGTGATGATCATAATTAGAGAGCAGCAGTGACTGCAGGGAAAGAGTCTAAGTATATTTTCTGAAGGTCCCACCAGTCACCAATCAGTAGGAGTCCAAGAGCCTTTGCTTTGAATGACCTCAGGCCGCAGGACGTCACTAGTCTCTCGGCTCTTCTTCCAGTCTCTTCCACATTTCGGTGATGGTTGTGGGTTTCTTGGCCAGAACTTTGTCAATACAGAATTTCCACAGGTTTTCTATTGGGATTAGATCAGGATTTACCCATTTTCTATTGTGACAGGGGGCAATGTCCTAACAACTGATGGCTAATGAACACAAGGAAGCAAAAACATATTGTTGTAGAAGGTTCTGGTAGACATTTGCATTCACTTGCCATGTAGATGTACAAGGTCCAACTCCTGTTGCAGAACACATGACACTTCCTCCACCACCTCTCACTGACTTCTTTACACACTTTACCTTCAGTCTTTCCCCAGTTTGTTGATGTACATATATCCAGTCTGACCCATCACTAAACTGCTAACCTCCTCTGTGCACACAACCTGCTCCTCCGTAAGGCGAGTCCAGTCTTTTCTTTCCTTCTGGTAACGAGAGGTTTGGTCAGTGCAGAGGCGGCTTTCAGTCCAAATGCTCTTAAACGTTGAGACAGGACCCGTTACCCTGTTAAGTGCTGAACTGGCAGTAATTTCAGGCTGAGTGTGTTGTGTTTGTTAGTAATAGGATTTGCGGTGAAGTGGTTTGAACAAGTGATCAGAGTAATTGCTTGTCCAAGTCAAAGTCCAAGAAAGTGAAAAAGGTACCGTATATACTCGAGTATAAGCCGAGACCCCTAATTTCAACACAAAAAACTGGGAAAACATATTGACTCAAGTATAAGCCGAGGGTGGGAAATGCATTGGTCACAGCCTCCCAGTATATAGCCAGAAAGACCCCTGTAGTGTACAGCCAAAAAGACCCCTGTAGTGTATAGCCTGCCAGCCCCCTGTAGTATACAGCCCGCCCAGCCCCTGTAGTATATAGCCTGCCAGCACCTGTAGTATACAGCCCGCCCAGCCCCTGTAGTATACAGCCTGCCAGCCCCCTCTAGTATATAGCCTGCCCAGCACCTGTAGTATACAGCATGCCAGCCCCCTCTAGTATATAGCCTGCCCAGCACCTGTAGTATACAGCATGCCAGCCCCCTCTAGTATATAGCCTGCCCAGCACCTGTAGTATACAGCCTGCCAGCCCCCTCTAGTATATAGCCTGCCCAGCCCCTGTAGTATATAGCCTGTCAGCCCCCTGTAGTATATAGCCTGCCAGCCCCCTGTAGTATATAGCCTGCCAGCCCCTGTAGTATATAGCCTGCCAGCCCCCTGTAGTAAATAGCCTGCCAGCCCCCTGTAGTAAATAGCCTGCCAGCCCCCTGTAGTATACAACCTGCCCAGCCCCCTGTAGTATACAACCTGCCCAGCCCCTGTAGTATACAGCCTGCCCAGCCCCTGTAGTATATAGCCTGCCAGCCCCTGTAGTATACAGCCCACCCAGCCCCTGTAGTATATAGCCTGCCAGCCCCCTGTAGTATATAGCCTGCCAGCCCCCTGTAGTATACAGCCTGCCCAGCACCTGTAGTATACAACCTGCCCAGCCCCTGTAGTATATAGCCTGCCAGCCCCCTGTAGTATACAGCCTGCCAGCCCCCTGTAGTATACAGCCTGCCCAGCCCTTGTAGTATACAGCCTGCCAGCCCCTGTAGTATACAACCTGCCCAGCCCCTGTAGTATACAGCCTGCCCAGCCCCTGTAGTATATAGCCTGCCAGCCCCCTGTAGTATACAGCCTGCCCAGCCCCTGTAGTATATAGCCTGCCAGCCCCCTGTAGTATATAGCCAGCCAACCCCCTGCAGTATATAGACTGCCAGCCCCTGTAGTATATAGCCTGCCAGCCCCCTGTAGTATATAGCCTGCCAGCCCCCTGTAGTATATAGCCTGCCAGCCCCTGTAGTATATAGCCTGCCAGCCCCCTGTAGTAAATAGCCTGCCAGCCCCCTGTAGTATACAACCTGCCCAGCCCCCTGTAGTATACAACCTGCCCAGCCCCTGTAGTATACAGCCTGCCAGCCCCTGTAGTATACAGCCTGCCCAGCCCCTGTAGTATATAGCCTGCCAGCCCCTGTAGTATACAGCCCACCCAGCCCCTGTAGTATATAGCCTGCCAGCCCCCTGTAGTATACAGCCTGCCCAGCACCTGTAGTATACAACCTGCCCAGCCCCTGTAGTATATAGCCTGCCAGCCCCCTGTAGTATACAGCCTGCCAGCCCCCTGTAGTATACAGCCTGCCCAGCCCTTGTAGTATACAGCCTTCCAGCCCCTGTAGTATACAACCTGCCCAGCCCCTGTAGTATACAGCCTGCCCAGCCCCTGTAGTATACAGCCTGCCCAGCCCCTGTAGTATACAGCCTGCCCAGCCCCTGTAGTATACAGCCTGCCAGCCCCCTGTAGTATACAGCCTGCCCAGCCCCTGTAGTATATAGCCTGCCAGCCCCCTGTAGTATACAGCCTGCCCAGCCCCTGTAGTATATAGCCTGCCCAGTCTGTCTCCAATGCTCCGGTGCTGCCTCGGGTCCTTTGGTCCTCTTCGGATTCTTCCGAAGAGGAGCGTAAAAACCCAAAAAGGATCCGAAGGACCCGCGGCGGCACCGGAGCATCGAATCAAGCATAGGACCTATGGGTGACGTCGGAAAGGTGAGTTTTGACTATTTGTTTTTCTTGACTCGAGTATAAGCCGGGTTAAGGTTTTTGAGAACTTTGTGCTGAAAAACTAGGCTTATACTCGAGTATATATTGTAATAAAGTCCCTTTTGCAATTATTTCTTAAATCTTGTTTTGTTATACAAATGCTCTGGAATACGAGTAATTCAAGGTATTCATGTGTGTTTGCATTTTACTGTATATGCCCTCCGTGAGGTCAGAAAGGACCCCGGGGTCCTTTTTTTTTTATTATTATTTTCCACTGTAAATTGGGCATCTATAAGAGCCTCAGTTATAGGGGAAAATAACCCCCTATGGGGCAAGTGTTTTGGACACAGCTGTGCTGCATCTGATGATTGTCCAAATGTTAGGTCTATAGAGGCAGGAGCTGGAATAGATTTGGTAGGGGCCCCTGGGCGCACAATCTGGTGGAGGCCCCCCTTAATGTAACCCAGACAGGGCACACATATAACATAATGTAACATAATTGTGTGATTTCCATGACTTGTATTACGGTTCCTGCACCTTCGTGCGGCTCACGTCTTCATTCCTACGTCAGTGGTCTCTGCCGCTGTCCTGAAGAGTCTTCTGTCTCTTATGTAAACTTTGGTCAAAAATATCCTAGTGATTCATAATCAAAAACAATGCCGTGCTCGCCTCCGCCTTCTGCTGTCACACCCTCAACATAGAGATGTACCTGTAAATAACTGAGGTGACATTTCCGTTCATTTGTGAAGTCCACACCTCACTATGCGCCGGTGAAGCGGAATCAGATCCTCCATATGACACCTGGCCATGGACAAAATGTCAAATTAGGGTGTATTCATACGGGTCATTCTGATGCAATTTTTGAGCCAATGACTCATCTTTATCCACAATTTTAATAGTCGATATTAGGGCACATTCACATGGCCGTCTGCGGGGACGTATATGCGGCCGCAAATTCGCGGCCGCATGTACGTCCCCATAGACAGCAATAGCGGCGCGCCGCAGATACGGTGCCAAGCGCGTGGCACCGATCCGGCCCGCACACCGCAAAAAGATAGAGCATGCTCTATCTTTTCCCGTGTGTGCGGCCGTGCGCCGCTATTCTCTATGGAAGGAGGAGGGGTCACCTCCTCCTGCTCTCCAGCACATGGCGGTATGCCCGCACGGGCATACCGCGTGTGAATTGACCCTTAGTATCATAGTTTATATGGTTGAAAAAAGACTCACGTCCATCAAGTTCAACCAAGGAAGGGATTTAGGGGCACATATAGAACATAACCATCAAAAAAGCATCTAGATCCTTCATGAAGCTCTCTGCTGTCCCTGCTGTGACCAGCGCCTGAGCTCTCTGCTGTCCCTGCTGTGACCAGCGCCTGAGCTCTCTGCTGTCCCTGCTGTGACCAGCGCCTGAGCTCTCTGCTGCCCCTGCTGTGACCAGCGCCTGAGCTCTCTGCTGTCCCTGCTGTGACCAGCGCCTGAGCTCTCTGCTGTCCCTGCTGTGACCAGCGCCTGAGCTCTCTGCTGTCCCTGCTGTGACCAGCGCCTGAGCTCTCTGCTGTTCCTGCTGTGACCAGCGCCTGAGCTCTCTGCTGTCCCTGCTGTGACCAGCGCCTGAGCTCTCTGCTGTCCCTGCTGTGACCAGCGCCTGAGCTCTCTGCTGTCCCTGCTGTGACCAGCGCCTGAGCTCTCTGCTGTCCCTGCTGTGACCAGCGCCTGAGCTCTCTGCTGTCCCTGCTGTGACCAGCGCCTGAGCTCGGCTATTCCACAGATTGACAGTTCTCATTGTAAAAAAAGCCCTGTCGCCTCTGGTGATTAAACCTTGACTTCTCCAGACGGAGACAGTGCCCCCTCGTCTTTTGATATAATGATTTGGACTAAAAACGGATCTGTAGTGACCAAACCTCACGTTAGCAGAAATATTCCCTATTTATTTTGAATCTAGAACCCTCCACCATGTTTGGAAACAGTTATAACATATCCTTGGTTTTTGAACCTACTAAATCCCCACCCCAAAATGGTATAAGTAGTAATTGGTACTTGGGTAATTTGTATGCACTGACTTATTCCACCAAATGACTGATATTACATGAAAGATACACAAAAGTAAAGTCTTCTAACGGAGCTTTAAAAAAAAAAAAAAAAATGCTGCAGAACAGGAAACACATGTCCTTAGAACCAAACTTAGTGGGACTATTTCCTTTCGACAATCCCTACTTGTTACAGTAAGCCGATCACTAATCAAGTCTAATCCCTGGGAAACCTCTCAGTAAGTTCAAGAACTTTCCAGCGCCTCTGATAAGGGAAGCATAACACTGAGCTCTCCGTGTGATACAGGGCAGGACAAGTCCTACAGAGCACGGACATTCTTTGTATCTTCTCACCAAAAGAGTCCTGAACTAAGACACCACGGACTGTATTAGAATTAAAATTCCCGAATACGGTGTACGAAAATAACTTTTCTAAACCGTTCAACCCCTTTAAGTCGTTAAAGACATGTTACTTGCTATACATATGGAATACAAGACCTTGGAGAGAGCTAAGGTCATGACTTAGAGGAGCAGGTCATAAATTATACAGGATACAGAGCTTGATGGAAGTAGTGATCGTTGTGCCCTGTGTCACCAAGAAGGAACAGGAAAGACCACTTTGAGATGAGTGTGGTGGTGGGGGGGGGGTTGTTTCAGATTTGACTTTCGGTCTAGGATGTGCCTAAAGTTCTTCTCATTTTTTCTCCAGATCTACCACGACATGGCTCCTCGTCTTGCACTCCTTCGCTATGCATCCATCGCGCTTCTCACCTTCCTCTCCGTATGGATTCTTCACACTACGGTGGACTTGGAAAGCGGTGGAGTAAAACGCACTCATGTCCTTATTGTGTCATCTTGGAGGTCTGGCTCCTCTTTCTTGGGACAGATATTGAACCATCACCCGGATGTATTTTACGTGTACGAGCCAGCAAGAATGGTTTGGCTGAAATTTCCGAAAGAGAAAGCGGGTCTATTGCATTATCCAATCAGAGACCTCCTCCGCTCTCTATTCGCCTGTGACATATCACCTCTCTACGAATACCTCCCAAGTAGTAAATACATTTCTAATCTTCCTTTTTGGTCTGAGAGTTGGGCCTTATGTTCTCCCCCTGCTTGCAATGCTTTAGATCTGCCAACAGACTACGACCAGCCTATTTGTTATAGGACTTGTGGTCATGCTCCCTTGACGAGTATGGCAGAGTCATGTGAGGCCCATAGTCACGTGGTGCTGAAGACCGTTCGTGTACTGGACCTTAGGTATCTTCTACCACTTTTTCAAGATCCCAGCCTTGACCTTAGAGTTATTCATCTAGTGAGGGATCCACGAGCAGTTGTGTTGTCACGGATGAAGTTCCAGGGCTATCTAAATGACGAGGACCTTATTGTGTTTAGAGAAGAACAAGAAAAGAAGAAGAAGAAGGAGACGCAACCCAACGTCACCCAAGTTATGGGCAAAATCTGTAAAGCCCAAATGTCAATCAATGAGTTTGCCAGACAAGCGGATAAAGCCCTTCAAAGAAAGTATCTGATGATACGGCACGAGGACTTATCTAAAGAACCGTTGGCGGTGGGCAAGAAGATCTACGAATTTGCCGGTCTGAGCTTTGACGAAGATGTTCAGAAGTGGTTGCACAACGTCACCCATGAAAAAGAACCAGCTAAAAAGGGGTTCATGACCTTCGTTGGGGACTCCATGCAAATAGTTCAGAAGTGGAGGAAGGAGCTTGCCTATAACGTGGTCGTAGAGATCCAGGACGCTTGTGCGGAGGCCATGGAACTCTTTGGATACAGAAAAGTTAGGAATCCGAAGGAGCAGAAGAATCTGGCGCTAAACCTGGTGACCGACGTCGAGAAGGACAGTTAGCGTCTAATGTACATTAAGAACAATTTCTAAACAACTTCCACATTTCTTGAGGACCTCGCGCTGTGAACGGTCCCCCCCTTCCACATTTCTTGAGGACCTCGCGCTGTGAACGGTCCCACCCCTTCCACATTTCTTGAGGACCTCGCGCTGTGAACGGTCCCCCCCCTTCCACATTTCTTGAGGACCTCGCGCTGTGAACGGTCCCCCCCCTTCCACATTTCTTGAGGACCTCGCGCTGTGAACGGTCCCCCCCCTTCCACATTTCTTGAGGACCTCGCGCTGTGAAGGGTCCCCCCCCCTCCACATTTCTTGAGGACCTCGCGCTGTGAACGGTCCCCCCCCTTCCACATTTCTTGAGGACTTCGCGCTGTGAAGGGTCCCCCCCCCCTTCCACATTTCTTGAGGACTTCGCGCTGTGAAGGGTCCCCCCCCCTCCACATTTCTTGAGGACTTCGCGCTGTGAAGGGTCCCCCCCCCTTCAACTTTTCTTGAGGACTTCGCGCTGTGAAGGGTCCCCCCCCCTTCAACTTTTCTTGAGGACTTCGCGCTGTGAAGGGTCCCCCCCCCTTCCACTTTTCTTGAGGACCTCGCGCTGTGAAGGGTCCCCCCCCCCTTCCACATTTCTTGAGGACCTCGCGCTGTGAAGGGTCCCCCCCCCTTCCACATTTCTTGAGGACCTCGCGCTGTGAAGGGTCCACCCCCCCCCCCACATTTTGCACGTCATGACTCCAGACTTTATTTATGTAAATTATTGATTTTTCTATGCGGTTTATTATTGACTTTTGAACAGATTGTTGAGCTAAATTGTACTGTAAATGATTGATTCTGCCAGTAAACATGTTATTGTATAGTGTGAACACAGTTATAGTGTTTATCTAGTTTGTCTTCTATGTTTGTGTGTCATGGGGGGGGGTGGGTTGCTTGGCTGCTTATATAGTCGCCATTAAAGTGTTTTACGTCCTGAGGATTTCTTTTGTCGCGTCGTAGAATGATATATGCTCCAGTTTGAGATATTTGGACGCACCGGGTCTGAGTCTCCGTCAGATTGTTGTCACCTATTCACTATAATGCTGCAATATCGTACATACATATATACCGTATAAGCAAGTCGGCCTCTCCGTCTTTACATATCTTTGCTTTACATCTTTCTCATTCATGGAGAGGCCTAGTTAATTATACGGTATACAGGTGGTCCCCTACTTAAGGACACCCGACTTACAGACGACCCCTAATTACAGACAGACCCCTCTGCCCCCTGTGACCTCTGGTGACCTCTCTGGATGTTACTATAGTCTCAGGCTGCAGTGATCAGCTGTAAGGTGTCTGCAATGAAGATTTATTCATAATTCTTGGTCCCTTTACAGCAAAAAAAAACTTCAATTGTCACTGGGGCGAAAAAAAAATAATTTCTCTGCAGCTACAATTATAAAATATACAGTTTCGACTTGCATACAAATTCGACTTAAGAACAAACCTATGGAACGTATCTTGTACGTCACCTGCGGACTGCCTGTGTATATATATATATATATATAACCCGGGGACTCCCTGTATGTATATATATATATATATATAACCC